>NW_024425564.1:32405153-32741231 GCF_017311325.1 Ursus maritimus
AGGAAGGAAGGAAGGAGGGAGGGAGGGAGGGAGGGAGGGAAGGAAGGAAGGAAGGAAGGAAGGAAGGAAGGAAGGAAGGAAGAAAAAGAAAGAAAGGGTTTGTATCTAGGAGTTAATTCAGATGGCCCAGGCAGATGGCTCAGCATTGCTGAAAATTTCCTCCATGGATGTTAAAAATAAGCAAAAGAGAGTACAAAAGCAATACTGGCAACGCTTTCATTAGAGCGGTGTCGGTGGGCAAAGGGAGTCAGGGGTGGTAGGGCAGCCATTAGGATGGGCGAGGGGGGTGGCCCAAGTGAAGAGCCCCAGGAGGCTGGCTGTGCCCCTGAAATTCCTTCAAGTACAGTCGAATAGGCTTCTGCCAAGATGGCAACAGCTGAACTGATTTTTTCCCCCCTTTCCTCCTGAAAATTATCATTCTATGTTGCAGCCATCCTTGCCTGAGGGCGGGGAGGGCAGGGACCACATGCAAGCCAAATTGCCTCCTGCATCTCACTGACGTCATTCCCATGACAATACTGCGTTTCAGAACTAGTTACTAATCTTAGTTACCAAAACCTGCATTGCAGCTGAACAGAATGTACTGAGTTTTAATTTTAAGAAGTCTAAAAAAAATTTTTTTGAAAAGTCTACATTTATCCTGGAAGGCAATGAGAAGGAACACTTCCCGTAACCTTCCTGGAGTCTCTAACATCCAGGTGACTGGAAGACTCCCCAGGTAGCGAACCTTCTGCAAACACTGATGAATACAGACAAGGGGGTGAAGTAACCCTCACAGAGGCTCCTGGTTAAACATCGCCCATCACCTTCCTTTCTGTTGCGCTCGCTCCCTTCCCTGGCGAGGGCAAAGCTCAGCTCTGACGCATTTTCTCCTAGTTCCAAGTTATTCCCCAACCCCCTTCTCCTCGTCCCACACCGCTGCACCTGCAGCTTCCGTAGACGACAGGGACACAAACTGGGTAAGCAAGCATCTTCAGAGGGAATGGAGACAGTCAGGTACCACTTTTGGGTTGGCGACCTCATTTCTTTTGGGAAGGAAAGGATTAAAAAAAAATTCAGAGAGAGGCTACTACAGCTCTCCGCCTGGAATCTGGGCTCACCGAAAGCTTTCCGGCTTTTCCTTGATGTGTGTTTAAGCAGCAGCCTGCAGCCAGGCACAAGGCGGATTTTTCCTTCGCTTGTTTTATTCTAAATAGTTTTCAAAAGCTCCTGTGAACACAGACGGCGGCTTTGATCTGGTGAACTTCCTCAGTGCTGACATTCCCATGAAGGACTCCAGCTCTGACCAGCTTTAGCCACTTTTAAAATTCTCATTTAAATTCAAATTCCCCATAATCTTAACAGGCGGGAGGTGGATGGAGAGCGAGAAAGGGACAGTGAGCTGCCTCTCATGTGTCCATAAGGCCCTCAGATCAAATGGAGCCATGTAGGCAGCAGGGAAAGGGTCGAGATTCCTGGAGAAACTGGCAGAATACTCGCTGTGCGCCATGGCCCTTCTGGACGAGAGCTTCTGACTGACACGTGGTCCAGACCAACCTGCCGCGTGTTTGTGAAGGTCCCCATACACCGTGCAAATCAGAACAAAGTAGCTATACATTTCTAAATATCAGGCTGGCTTACAAGATTTCTGAAAAATGTTAAGCCTTCTTTTTGGTTAAAAATAGAAATGAAAGGCTTGATGTGGTGAGCAGTGTGTGCAGGAGGAAGTGTCCTTTCCTTGGGTTAATTTCACGGGCATTCCTAAAATCCATGGTCAGGTTTTCCTTTCCCACCTCTCACCCCATCGCCTCCTCCAAATTCGTGTTCAAATCCCCCTCCCCCCAGGCCTTGGCGATTTGAGGAATTTATCTATTTTAGCAATATAGGAAGATATTTTTAACTTAGACACACTGGCAGCTGATTCACATTGTTTCAAGGAGCTATAGAGGAAATAAGAAACCCTTTTTTCTGCTTTTCACTTTTGACCCCAGGGAAATGGCTGATCTCCCATTCGCTTTGTTGTACAATTTGGGTTCGTCTTCTATCTTGAACTCTCCCACTTGCGTGCCCCCCTCGCATCCAATCTTCTCTACATTTGGTGACTTTGGGTGAGTCTGTGTTTTGCACCATTAAGGCTTCTCAGCTAACTTCCCAGATGTGGTGACCTGTTCTCTGGACTTAGGGGACTCTGGCCCTAGGACTGTGGTCTTTGCTGGGCTCATTGGTCTCTCCTTTGAGACAAGAAAGAGGCTCATTCCCTTCTGTCCCTCATGCCCCACATTTGGTGGACTAAGATAGGATATGTTTTCTCACCCGAAAATCCGATTTCTCCAGAAGAGTGGGCAGGACACAAATTTGCAGTGAGTTAATTTTATCATTGATCTTCAGGATACACCTGGGACACATTATGCTTTTCTAAGTTACAACTCGTTTCACCCAAGATCCATATCTAAAGAAATATATGAGATGCAGAGACAATGGGTGAAGATGATTCTACAAAGTCTCATTTCCTTAAACTGTTGTTTGCTTCCTATCTCCATTCGCTCTGCCTAAGATGACCTTATTCCTGATCACTAATTACCTCTTAATTAGTTCTTTTGCTGTCAGGCCTACGCCTTTCACATTGCCACCAGAGGATAATGTCAAAAATGTCAGAATACAAGACTGATAACGTCTCTCTCTTGCTCTGGTGTTTAAAACATTTCACTGCCTATCCAGCAATTACACCAGCATTTTTTAAAACAAAACCAAACAGAAACAACAGGGAATCCAAGAGAAACTTTAGCAAGTGAATAAATGGTCGAATATATATTGAAAAATCGACAGTGAAAACCCTCTTGGAGACTCCATAGGCATTCATAATTCAGAGCAGTAATGGTTCTGAAGAATCCTACAGTAAGGAAATTTGCTCAATCCAGAATTTTCTTAGCCTATTCGATCATGGAATTCCTTTTCATCCCACTAAATATCTACAGTAGACACAAGGGGAATGCTTTCTAGGATGAAAACCAAGCTGTTTACCTTTGTAGCGCTGGGTGCATTGGGACACGTCATGTCCTGTCTGCCTATCACAGGGCCTGATTTTCTGCCCTTGGAAGCCTCACCCTTTTACGTGCTACCTGAACATGGATTCAACAGATTCGTCCTCCGTGCCTTTGCATGTGCTCATCCTTCTGCCCAGAGTGTTTTTCCTCCCCTTATCTGCCTGGAAAGCATACCCTCCCCCATCTTTCCAAATCCAAAATAGACGCCTCCCCGACATAGGAAATTCTTCCCTGGCTCTTGGTCATTAGAGGGGATCACTCCTTCTTAGATCTACCGCCATGCCTTGTTCCCTTGTTCCTACTTTGGTTGAATTCATAAACTGGTTTATAATGGTATTTGTGGGTCTAACATATTCAAATGACTGTGAGGGAATGGATGAAAGAAGTCAACTCTGTGTGTGTCCTTAGTTTTTAAGAAATTGCCTGGAACGTGGTAGGAGCTTGAAAGATGTTTGTAAAACAGACGGATGGTCACATCATACGGTGGGAATATCTTTTGGGATTCTAAACTTCTGTTCATGTAGATATCTTTAAGTTAAAGAACACACAAACATCAAGAAATAAAAGCAACAATGTTCTCATAGAGGAATGATATTCACACACATCTTCATATATACATACACACGCATGCATAATACATAAACAGCTTGTATGTATGCAAGGGGCACACACAAGCAAACGTGTTTGCCTTCACAGACATCAGTTTCTCCAGTCATAAAACACAGCTATTTCTTATAGACATACCTTGTTTTATTGTGCTTCACTTGATTACGCTTTGCAGACGTTGCGTTTTTCTACAAATCGAAGGTTTGTATGTCCAGCAAGTCTATTGGCGCCATTTTTCCAACAGCATTTGCTCACATCACATCTCTGTGTCATATTTTGGTAATTCTCACAATATTTCAATCTTCTTAATTATTCTGTGTGTCATGGTGCTCTGTGATCAGTGATCTTTGATGTTACTACTTTAATTGATTTGGGACACCATGAACTGCACCCATATAAGACAGCAAGATTAATTGATAAATGTGTGTGTTCTGTCTGCTCCACAAACTGGCCATTCCCCATCTCTCCCCCTCTCCTTAGGCCTCCTTATTCCCTGAGACATAACAATATTGAAATTAGGCCAAATAATAACCATACAATGGCCTCTAAGTGTTCAAGTGAAAGGAAGAGTCATGTGTCTCTCACTTTAAGTCAAAAGCTAGAACTGATTAAGCTTAGTGAGGAAGGCATGTAGAAAGCCAAAATAGGCTAAAATCTTGGCCTCTTGCACCAAACAGTTGGCCAAGTTGTGAATGCAAAGGAAAAGTTCTTGAAGGAAATTATATGTTGGTTAATTAAACACATAGAAATAAAGGGGGGAAAAGTGCTACTCCAGTGAACACATGAATCGTAACAAAGTGAAACAGCTTTATTGTGGATCTGGAGACAGTCTCAGTGGTCCAGATAGAAGATCAGACCAGCCACAGCATTTCCTTAGGCCAAAGCCTAATCCAGAGCAAGGCCCTAACTCTTCAACTCTGTGAAGGCTGAGAGAGGTGAGGAAGCTGCAGAAGGAAGGTTTGAAGCTATTGGAGGTTGTTCATGAGGTTTAAGGAAAGAAGCCATCTTTATAACACAAAGGACAAGGTGAAGCAGCGAGTGCTGATGGAGAAGCTGCAGCAAGTTCTCCAGAAGTTCGAGCTAAGAAAGTTAATCAAGGTGGCTGCACTAAACAACAGATTTTCAGTGTAGATGAAGCAGCCTTCTATTGGAAGAAGATGGCTTCGAGGACTTTCCGAGCTAGAGAGGAGGGGAAGTCAATGCCTACCTTCAAAGGACTCGCCGACTGTCTTGTTAGGGGCTAATATAGCTGCCGACTTGAAGTTGAAGCCAGTGCTCATTCACCATTCTGCAAATCCTAGGGCCCTTGAGAATGATCCTAGATCTGCTCTGCCTGGCCCCATAAATGGAACAACAAAGACTGGATGACAGCACATCTGTTTATAATATGGTTTACCAAATATTTTTTTAGTCCACAGTTGAGACCTACTGCTTAGGAGGAAAAAAATTTAAAAAAAAATCCTCTTTCAAAATATGACTGCTCATTGACAATGCACCTGGTCACCCAAGAGCTCTGATGGAGATAGACAATGAGATGAATGTTGTTTTCATGCTTGCTGACACAACATCCATTCTGTAGCTCATAGGTCAAGAGTGATTTTGACTTTCAAGTTCTTATTATTTAAGAAACCCATTTCATAAGGCTACACCTGCCATAGACCGTGCTTCCTCTGATGGATGTGAGCAGAGTAAATTGAAAACCCCTGGGAAGGATTCACCATCTAGATGACATTCAGAACATTTGTGATTCACGGGAAGAGGTAAAAATAACAACATGAACAGGAGTTTGGAAGAAGTTGATTTCCACCCTCATGGAGGACGTTGAGGGGTTCACAGCTCCAGCGGAGGAAGTCACTGCAGATGTGGTGGAGACAGCAAGAGAGCTAGAAGGGGAGCCTGCAGGTGGGACTGCGTGGCTGTCATCTCATGCTCAAACTTGAACAGATGAGGAGTTGTTTCTGATAAATGAGCAAAGAAAATGGTTTCTTGAGATGGAATCTACTCTTGGTGAGGATGTTGTGAAGTTTGTTGCAGTGACAACAAAAGATATAGAATACTACATCAGTTTGATTGATAAAGCAGTAGGAGGGTTTGAGAGGATTCACTCCAAATTTGAAAGAAGTTCTGCTGTGGGTAACATGCTGTCAAACAGCATCACATGCTACAGAGTAATCGTTTGTGATGGGGAGGGTCAATTGACGTGGCAAACTTTATTGTTGTTGTGTTTTAAAAAGTTGCCACAGCCACTCCATCCTTCAGCGACCACCACCCTGATCGCTCAGCAGCCATCAACATGTAGACAAGACCCTCTGCCAACAAGCTCAGATGATGGATAGCATATTTTTTCAGCAATAAAGCATTTTTAAATTAAAGGTATGCATTTTTAGCCATAATTCTATTGCACACTTAGATAGTAGAGTGTAAACATAACTTTTATATGCACTGGGAAACCAAAAAATTCATTTGATGCATTTTATTGCAATATTCTCTTTATTGTGGTGGTCTAGAACTGAACCTGCAATATCTCTGAGGTTGTTTGTGCTAAATAAATGGACGTGAATGAAAGCAGTAAAACATATGTATACTTTTGATGGACTAGACTCAAGTGTGCTGCTGGTCATCTTCTAAATTGGATTTGTCCCCTTTCTTGGCCTTCTCTCTGCCCAGTCCCTAGGTGGCTGCCACTTGCACCAGCTGTTGATGCGAGGGCAGGAGGAGGGAAGGTAGGGTCATTTTTCCTTGTTCCCTCCTGCTTTGCTTGTCATGAAGACAGCTCCTTACTGGGCTCAGATGACCCCCTCCCTCCTCCAACCCCAGAAATGGGAACAGGTTCTCCTATTGCTAGCTTCTGGAAGTCTCTCCAACATTCTCCTCCCCCCTTCAATGCCACAGCTGGCGAACTGAGCCTTTAGGACAGTCTCTTTATCTGCACCATTTGAGATGAAGTGTCTCCAGTTGGAATCTTGTCCCATATTCAGGCAACTCTGCTTTTGTGTGTCCGTGAATTAGGTATCTTTGTGTAAATGCAAATTGTGTGAACACGAGTTTCCTTTCTCTTTTCTTTAAATTTTTTTAAAAAATTTGCGGTTTTTTTTTTAATATATATTATCCTCTGTTACTGACATACTAAAAGTGACTTGTATCTCCTTGCAGTGTGTGTGTGTGTGTGTGTGTGTGTGTGTGTGTGTGTGTTTGCCATCAAGGGAAAACTTTTCTTTTGGAGCACCTGGCTGGCTCAGTCAGTGCAGCCTGTGACTCTTGGTCTCAGGTTGTAGGTTCAAGCCCCACGTTGAATGTAAAGATTACTTAAGAATAAAATCTTAAAAAATAAATTAATTAAAAAATTAAACAAAATTTTTAAAAAAATTTTTAACTGTATGAAAGTTAAAGACATTTAAAGAAACAATATCTTAAACAAAAGTTCAAGAAAATGACAAAAAAATGAGTTGCAAAATTTAAACTCCCCTCAATTAATCTATGAATTTAGGGCTAATTTAATAGAAACATTATGAATTTTGATTGAGCATTGCTGTTATTTAAGTTTTTTTTCCTATTTTTAAAAAACCATTCAAAATTTTTTCAGATAAATATTAAATTTCTTATACAGACTGCTCATATATTTCAAGATCACATATAAAAAGGCTCATGCCGTACAAAATGGTCTTTATTGTTTCGAATGTCGGTATTCGTGCCAAATTTTAATGATGATTAAAGTAATTAATACTGGATTTTTTGTTTAAAGTGAAATACAATACTTACATTATATAATTCTAGAGGGTCCAATGATGTGAAAATAATGTATTTATAAGAATGATATTAAACCAATCTTTATTTGAAAAATACTGTCTTAAAATTATAATGCTAGATCTACTTGAATAAAAGTGATTGTAGCATCACTTAAATTATAGTAGCTAAACCAAAAGGAGATCAGAGAAAATTACTGTAAAGACAGAAAACACATGCAGATGTTGTGCCGTGGCTGTGGGTGCTCAGGACCCAGCTGCTGTGAGCCAAGTCATAGCGGCAGGTGACCCAGGATCGCTGTGTCCTCAGAGCAGGACCCTCCTTCTTCCTGGGGGGCCCGATGGCTCAGGGGACCCCAGGACACTTGCAGCCTCTGTGGGCTGCAGGTGGAGCAGTGGGAGCAAAAGGGCCACTTGGGAAAGGCTGGAAGTCGGACTGGGCGTTGGCCAGCATTTGCCTGCGCGATCATCTTCTTCTCTCAGCTCCTTGAGGCTTCTCTCCGTCAACAAGCTGCCGTCTAGCTTTCTTGGGCTCTTTCCACATGGAAGAGGATCTCCTTCCGAAGGTAGAAGTCTTTCTCTCCAATTCTTTGCTTATGTCTTAGCCATCTTCTTGTCGAGGCTGTGAATCTGATTTGTGCGGTTCATGTTTCTACGTGTGTTGGTAAGTTTCTTCTCCATTTCCCAGCCGTGTGTTTCTTCCTCAGTTTCCTCTGATGTTACGTGATGTGTCCCTGGTGTCATTCAGGCAGAATTTGAAGCTTCAGCTTCAGCTGCTGAATCTCACTTTCAAGGTGTAAATTTTCATGCTGCAAAGATGCTTTCTCGGTTTGGAGTCTTGCTCTTTGCCCCGTAAGCTCTTCATTCAGTTGTTTTTCTTCCCATGACTGTCTGGCTATTTCTTGATTTTTCTCTTCAGTACTTTGAACGGCACGGTGAAGTCAGCATCATCAGTGATACTCTTCAGATCAACTCCCGACCGATGGACGGGGTGATGGCCATTTCTTTTGCTTGACTTCCCAGTTTACATGATCTCTAAGGACGTCAGAGAAGGGGAAGGCCTTCAGCAGGTTTCAGCCATGGACATTAATTGCCTGGGTTTCTCTTTCAGGACCCGCTCCATTCCTGTGTTCAACTGCTCCAGCCTTTCTTTCTCTTCCTCCTTTTCCTGGGCTCTCTCCTACCATCTCGCAATTTCTTGTTTGGGCAGTTCTGCACTTTCGGGAAAAAAAGTATTTTCATTCAAATCATCCATTATTTCCTCTCGAACTTGTTCTCCATCCTTCTCTGATGCTTTGAAGATGGGTTTTTTATCAGTTGCTTGGGAAAGTTCAAGAGGCTGGCTTTTCTCTGCCCTCTTCAGAAAGTTGACAGCGTCTTGAAGTGGCGTCCTGCTCAGGTTTGTATTCACTGCCGACAAGCACAGGTTTGTAACGTGAGAGGACTGGCCTGCACCCCAGGCAGCCTGAGGGCCTCATCAACCTGTGTCGCTGGCCCCAGATTCTCACTACATCCCCACAGACTTCACTGCAGGCAGAACACCTGTGCCTAGTGCCTTCACACTTCTTAAAGTGCATCATCTCTTTACTATCAAAACCAGCCCCGCAGTAGATACCAGGATTCCCAGAGAAATGCACAGAGAACTGGGACATGGCTCCAGCTTTCAGAAATCACCAGCAAGGGGCCCACGGGTGCTCCAGGACCAGTTGGAAAGTGGATCCGGTGGAAGGCGGCAGGCCCTCCATGGCTGCAAGCACTCCACAGCTCTGCTCCCAAATGCCAGTGTCCTGTGGGTCTCAACTGACAGCTTAGAACCCTGGGGAATATTCCATCTCTAAGGTAAACAAGTGCCAGACGACCAGAGCAGATCGGTTGGGTCAGAGGAAAGGGAGACCAGCCAGGTGATAGAAAGCAGTTCTCCCGAACTTTGCCTTGAAATAGAACGTGATCTCACCTATACGGGCACTGGAAGAAGTGGAAAGAGGTCAAAGCAGGGCCAGGCCATGTCATTTCTGAGCACGAGAGCAAGTCAGGGCAGAGTGGTGGGGCCCCATCCCTGGGTGAGCCTCATTTTCCTGATTTAATGTTTCCTTCTGCTGCAGGAAGCCTGGTGCTGCCCACAAGGTCCTGGGGATCTTCCCCTTCTAAGGTTCTCTCTCTCCTTTGTATGTGGTCACTGTCGGCAGGCAGGGGCCCCGGACTGAAGGGTCTCCCCAAAGGTATTAACTCAGAGACCTGGATTCCAATTCTAACAACTCAGGAGAAATCAATCGAAACTGGCAGGTCTTCTAATTTCATGGATTTTCTGTAGGGCCAGTGGGCTCCTGTCCAGTCCAAGTGTTCCCGGAAGGGGGTGACTCTGCTTCAGAGGTGACACAGTGACCGGGACTCCTTCCCTCATGTGGCCCCCCATCTTCGGCCCACACCTCCCATGATGGCCTCAGGGAGGGTCCCCAGTCCGTGGACTCATCTTCAGAAGTGCACCTCTGGGGAGGGGGTCTTTTGTTTGACTAAACCACGTCTCACTCTCTGGTATCTCTTTGGTAGACCCAGCTCAGAGCCTCCCTGTCCCTCCCCTGGGACTGTCATGAGCAACTTGTCCCCAGTCCCTTTACTGAGAGGGGTACATGACAGCCGTCAGCCGAGGCCTGTGTGGGGGTCCTGAGGGTCTCCACGGGGGCAGAGAACGGAGGCTCTGACCAGGCCTGGTGGTGCAGGGAGGAAGTAGACAAATGCCCTTAGTGGGAGGGGTTTCTTTTCTTCTTTTTAACTGGACTATTTTTTAAGAGCATTTTCAGGTGTAAAATGAACGAACAAACAAACAAAACCAAAAACAACAACAACAAAAAAACCTGAGCAGAAAGTACAGGGAGTTCACATACATCAAGGATTCTTAGGGAATCCAGGAAGAAAAACTTCACCAAGGGCACTGAAACACATCAACCATTTGAGAAATAACACCTTGGGAGTGTTCATCTTTACACATAACCTGAGCGTCTGTAAGGTCTCATCCAAACAGCAGACCCGCAGCATCCTGTGAGCACTTCCATCTATCTCCTTGGGCTGAGCTGACCCCACTGGAAATCGAACACTGCTCCGGGTATCGATCCAGTCACATGGACCCTGGCCAGGCTCCCTTTGTGTGAAATTTACAGAAGAGCCTGTTAAAGGGAGTTCGGACGTGCAGAAGCGCCTGGAGCTGGCTGCTTCCCTCGTGGGGCTGGAAGGAAGGGATCTGGGGCCCCTTCTCCTCCCGGGGAGGGGATGGCTCCGCCGTGATGCTGGTGGGACACCTGCGCTGGCCGTGCTGGGCTCTGCTGCTCTCCCTGCCCCGTTCCTCCTGCCGCCGACCCTCACTGCAATGTGACCGGCTAGTCATGACCTTCACAAGCTGCAGCAGGGGCTCTGTTCTCCTGCTGCTCTGTCTCTCTGGCCTTAAGCTAGAGTGAACTCACTGAGCACGAGATTCCTTTAAAAAAAAAAATCGAACTGAAAGGAGTGTTGTTTGCTCTCTGGCCCTCAAACACCAAGGCACTGTTGTGCTCCTTAAAATTGTAAATTATGTCTGTTTAAGAAAATGTCAGTGTTTTTTAAAACAGAATAACAGTGCTGGAAAAGACTTGGCTTCACTATTTGTTACCAAAGTTTCATGCAAGAAAAATGATGCATTCATCATTATGAGTGCAGTCAAGGGGCCTAATGACTCGGGCACAATGCCGCTTCAGTTCTTTTAAGTAACATGATGGATTTTTTTTCCCCCTCCTCAGCAAGTTATCTGAGTAATGTAAAAGCTCATAAACTGAGATCCAGGGAGACTTTGTCAATAATGCACTATACTTAACAACAATTAAAACGTAAGACACATCTCATATAATTAAATTGATTTTTTTTTTTCCTGCCAGAAACAAGACTTTTTCAGGTAATGATTGCTTTGGCTGTCTAAAATTGTATTTATTGAGGTGGGGGAGGAAGAAATCTGTTGTTACATTCAGACACCACTTCTTGTGTCTTCAAAATCCAATTCTTAAATAGGCCGATAGGATGATTTTTGAGTCGAGAAGGGTAAATAGGTATGGATAATCTGTGCCATCAAGATAGAAGCACTGTGCTGGGAAACATATTATTTAGGGACATAGAATTTCAGCCCTGCAAGTGGCCTCGAATGCATAGGAAGGCAGGGGATGAAGGCATTCCCAAAGGGACCAGGGCCTCTGAGTTTGTGGGTTCGCTGGCAGGTTGGGACCCTGAGCACGGCTCTTAATTTCTCCCTGCATTGCTGCAGTGTAATGCAAGTGTAAAATGGTCCCATTTTTCTGTGTCAAGAATATGTTAAGGTCTGTAAAACAAGGGGCTTCACTTTTTCCATTAAAAATTGCCTTTTAAGGGTAAATGTAACACCATCCCCCCCCAAAAGCACATAGCTTCTTTTTGACCCTTGGATAACTCTGCTAAATTGAGATATTTACCTGAACTTTCCTTACTTGGCCTCCAATCATGTTAAACAGCTGTTGGAATGCATACAAAGGGACTTGCCTGACTTTCTAGTAATAATCTCGATTTTTTTTCCCCCTGGTGGCTTGAAAGCATTATTTAGTGAATTGAGTTTTGCCTTTCCAGCAATGGGAGTGGCTGTTTTCCCATTAAATATTACTGGGTTTAATGGGGCTAGAAAACCTAGCCACATGGAAATTTCAAAAGAAGGAAAGAAAGAAAGATTATTGTTTTCTTTTATTTTTATTTCAATTTTTTTTAAGTTTTTATTTAAATTCATTAATTAACCTACAAAGCTGCAAGTAGCCAGAGCAGACAAGGGTTCCATGCGAATGGGTGGGACATGCTTGCTGTGAAAAATGATGGAATGTTTACCGAGCTATTTTCAAAAGAATCAAAATGTTTCTCTTCTCATCCTTTATTTTCATGGCAGTGGCCTTTTAAAAATGTTGCCTCAGTGACTGGTGGTCAGACCCCTTGCGTCACTCCCCTGGGAAGTAATGGCTGTAGACGGTGACCGGCCGTGCCCATGCTATGGGCAGAAGTGCTGAGAGATATGTTCCATCTCCGACCACATGGGGATTGAGTTCCAGCGCTTTCCACGATTTGCTGGAGAAATGGGTGCAGGAAGGTGCGGGAGAAAACTTATCCTAACAGAGTGCTTCCTTGCTGGCTGGGGCAACGTCTATCTCTGTGCCTGACTCTTGGCCCAGAGCCTCTGCGTTTGCTGTCCCTTGGTGTTGGGCAGAGGATGAAGGTGGTGTGGACAGAAACAGTGTCCTGGAGGAGCACCGAGTGTGCCCCGGAGCCCGTCCCTCACTCTCTGCTGGTCTTCACGTTCTGTGAGATGGAAGCCATGACACCACGTAAACTTAGCAGGACAAGGGCTTGTAATGATGACGTGCATCAGGAAAGGGGTGGAATTTAATACAATAAAATTGCAGAAGAGGTCATGTTAGGGTATTGGGATTTAGGTCAATTTGTTTTTTTGTTTCTCTGGATTTTCTGTGATTTTCTTGACACACATGTACGCACACCAGTAAGAAGAGCAATGAAAGGTCTTTGGGCAGGTCTTTCACTGTGGATGATTCACATGAATCAAGAATCTTTAATTTATAAAAATAAAAAATGTAAAAATAAAATACATGTACTCTGTCATACCACTTTGTGGCTTGTTTTGAAATTCAAATTAAATGATTAAGTGATAGTATCTCACAACCTATTTTATAGGTAGTAGTTATTATTTTGGAAATCAAATTCTCTTAAAATAGTGATGATGAATATTACAATCCCTTTATTCTCTCAAGAATATACTTAACACACTCTATCAGTAGTGATTCTATCAGTGAGTTAATGTCCTCATTACACCAGCAAGGAAACAATGAGTTGGATAATTCGACAGCAAGGCCAGTGTCCCACCAGTAGAACTGACATCCAAACCAGGCTCTCTGACTCCTAAGCTCAAGATCTTACACTCATTGCTTATCGACTCACCAAGTCCAAGAACTGGAATTTGTTTAATATGACACCAGCCTAATTATTTTAATTATTTGGCCATCTGAAAAATATAGCTTATCACAAATATATAGAAATATATCATATATATTAATATATATGATAGCTAATATATATATTATATTTACTAATATATTTTTTCAGCCTTTGGAAATGGGACGATTTCAGCTTAATTTAATAAACTTTTAAGTTTTAAATATCTATTCCTGTTGCTGTATTACAGTAAATCTTATCACTTCTTTTGGAAAGGCCACCCATGGTAATCAACTTCTTGATTTTAATAGCATAGCAAAGCTCAGTGATAAAACGTATGTAGTAATAATTTAAAGTAGTGTTATGCTTAGATCTTTGGTGTTTCAGAACAACCCCCAAAATGTGATATTACCTTGAGTATCAATTTTGAATTCATTCAGGTGAGAAGATGTTAATTCTAGCCTTTAGTTTGGAGAGGTGAAGATGAACTCTTTCAGAAATTACTTTCAGTAATTAACAAGTTTTTTTTTTTTAATAACAACAAAAAAGAACAGACATTTTTGGTGTTTAATTACTATTATCTTTTTTTTTTTAATTTCATGTTTTCCACCCACGTCCACCATTTTCTGTCTTTCAAATTTACTATAGCTGTATAAAGTCCTTATTGTTTTTTTCATTATTGGTAGATCCCGCATTAGAAAACTGCTAACTTTTTGCAGCTTGTAATTAATTACAAGAAGATAACTTTGCCATTATTGACTTCAATCTTACAAAACAGTGAAACCAAGTATAGAACATTCTAAGTAAATTGCTTTTATAGAATTTTTATCTTCAAAATTGACCGTGACTCCATGGTTCGGTGTGATTAATTAAACCTCATTAGTTTGAACTTTTGATTAAATCAACTATACTTGGTGAATTTATTTTGCTCTGCATTTGACCAAAAGTATGATGGTAATAGCGTAAAGTACATTCTGGGAACAGTAATAAAGACTGGTAAAGTACTAAATAAGGAAGTGTAGTCTTAGACTTTATCAATGTTAGAACTTGAAAATACTTAAACCTAAAGCAAGCAAGTGAACAAACAAACGGAAAAGAAAGGAAGGATCTAAAGTCAGAGGTATGTAAATAAGTGGTATTATGTTCTTAGAATGCTAGGTCGAGTCAGGGGGTATAGGTCCCTACTGGAGCTTTAGAAATTCCTGTATGGATTTGCATGAATTTTCCCCAGGGCCTTTGTGCCTTTTATTTGTAAATGGAATTGATTAGGCTGAAATAAAGGATGGCTTTTTAACAGTTCTGTAGTAAATACTGATAGAAGATTTTAACATGCCCTTTAAAAAAAAAACAAAACTGTACAAGCTCTACTCTTGTATGTTTTGTATACTCCTGTTCCATATAAAGTTCAGTTTGGGATGGGGGACTGTTCTCTGTTCAGAAATCGCTCTTTCTCTCTCTCTGCCTCTCTGTCTCTCTTGTACGTATGTATCTATCATCTGTCTTGCTTTCTAAACAGTCACTGAGACAAATTGGCCTGCTCTAATATTACCTGATTGAGGATATTCCACAGTGTAGAGAAGTTCACATTATCTGGAACAATGCATAGAACAGAGTAGAGATCTTGGGGGACCTAGAATCCAACTGGGCCCTAAACAAATCAGCCATATCACCTAAATCAAGTCAATGTCTAGCATTAGATCATTCATGATTGGATTCTCTGAACATTCATCTTGTCAGAGTTTGCCCTGGATTTGACCTGCCCACCTGGCACCTTCCCCCTTCCAGCACCCTGAACACACTCACGCTTACTTGTGTAGCATAACTTGGACCACTCTGCTGTCCTAATTTAGATTGGATTGCTCACTGATCTTAGGTTTTAGGTTTCCGGAGGCTCTTTTCCAGAATTTCCTTCTCTGGACTTACGTTTGCTGTGCTGTTCTATCATAAAACCGCATTTGTCTCCTTTCAGCATAGGAAGCTCTGTGCTCCTTGAACAGATTCTCTGGGCAGGAAAGGCTTGCACCCACTAGGCCTCTTGCACCAATTACATCAACAAGTATTTCTCCACGGCAGGTGGGACGAAGCCCAGCAGGGTGGAGTCTCGGATTGCCTCCCTGTGAGAAAGGGAAGAAAAGGAAAAAGAAGAAAGCGAATGACTGCAGGAAGGGAAGATGGGAAATTGCCCAACGCATCAAAACACAAAGTTCCTGATGTTCGCAGAGGAGTTAAAGTTTCTGTCATCAAGAAGCTTTAAAAATATTTTCAAAGACAAGGCATAGACAAAATGGAATGGTTAACCGATGATACAGGTGTATAGGAGTTCACTCTTGAGGCTGGCGGATCATGGAGCGTTTTGGGTCTTCTTTGTCACATGATTTGGTATCAACGGACACCCAAAGGTAGAACCAGAACGATTACACTGAGCCAACATCCTTGTCACATCCTTATTTTTGTGGAAAATTGTGGTAAAATACCAAGATCTCAAATATTCCTCTTCTGATTACTAGAGTGGAAGAACTCACATGGGAAAGGTAACTATCCCAGTTAATGTGTGGGAATGCATTCCAGAGTTTTGGTTTTTGGAGACAGGCAGAAAAAAGAAGTTATCCAATTAAGGTCAATGGCAGCAGCAGGACCTGACCTGGCCAGTGGTGTTAGACTCAACCCCGTCCTATGTCTGTAGGTTTGGTTTGTTTGTTGTTAATAGAAATAATCACTTCTTACATATTTATATTCAAATAGAGACTCAGGAGTCAATAAATGAATCTATTCACTCCGTCAAGAAAAGCAGTCCAATTTTCCCAGTGTGCGCACATATGTTTGTGGTTTGCTAATATTTTTTTGTCTTTTTGAGAAGTACATATGCTATAGCTTCAAGGGTGGAAAATTTTACACACTTCTGTAAGTGAGGAGGTTTAATTGTAACTCTTTTGCATATGTTTTTGGAGAAAATCTATTTTCTTAAAAAATAGATATTACTTTAGCACCTAGGAATACAAATAAAATACTCTATTTAAATATCCTCCTCCAGGCTTTCCAGACAAGAATATCAGGTCACTCGTTCGTTCTGTGCCTCATCACGGGGCTCTGTTAATTCTACGTCAACACGTCCTAGAAAACGGCACGAGGATATGCCAGTTATAACCTTCCAAACACATTCCACTTCCCTGCATGCTAGAATATATTTAAAACAGATTATACTTTCCCTCTGTGTTTCAGTTTTCACTGTTAATAAGACAGGCATTTTCATGGCTGACTTGCTGTTTTCATGGGTAGCAAATATTCTGATTAGCATTCCAGATACCAACTTCACCGAATTTTATCCAGAAGAGAAAGTGCCATACACATTAAAGATTTCTACTTCTTGCCATGGATATTTAAAACATCAAAATTGTTCTCATCATATCATTAAATATGTTACGATTGCTCTCGTAGCTGGTATTTCTGAAGAAATGTCTTTTGAACCTATTTGTCTTGAAGGATTTTCATGCCAAGTAGAAGCTGGTGAGATTAAAAAAAATAATCTCCTAGCATTAATCTCATACTCAAAACTGTAAAATAAAACCTCGCTTCTCACCAGAGAGAAGGCAAGCAGGAGATTCCTAACATTGACTCAGTGTTAAAATTTGCATTTCTTGCTATCCTATCGTATGTGATCCACATTTTAAACCACCCACTGAGTGTTAAGTAGGCAACGGTAATATTGTGTTAGCCACTGGTAGGTTTTTTTCTAGCTATTCTTGTGAAATTAACAGAGTCAGTTCAGTTTTAGTGCAAAATCCACTTACCTTCCCAGCCTCTTTCTTCGTGGGGAAAATTGAACCAGTGTTTCCAAAAAAGAGGAAGCTTGGCCATTGCCTCAATTTGATCTGTCCTTAGTCTTATGATAGTAAGGATGGCACCATCCTAAACATGATAAGTAATGTTCAGGGAAGCGATTGGAAGGAAAATGGAAAAAAATGTGGATGCCATGTGGGGGTGATAACAGAGATGGATATTTCCAAGGGAAATGATGAACCAACAACATGGAGGTCATGCGGATTTCTGTCACAACTTCTAAAGATCAGCCAAGAGCTACGAAATGAGTTTTTTATATCATAAATAATATATTCTGCGTAAAAATATGGGGTAATATGCAGGTTTTAAAAGGTCATTAGTAAGCCTAGGAACTTTATTAATTAGTTGGACGTTAGTATCTTGATTGGATGCTCCGTGAACCACAGTTTGAGAGCACCTGCCACTTAAACAGTGCCCTCCATCTTCACTGACTGCCGGGTGCCTGGTAAGCTGTTGTCCAATCTCACATATTGCTCTTTCCCTATTGAGAATTTTCCAGAAAGGGGTATATTTAATTCAGTGTGGCTTACAGGAACTATCACGGTCCTCTCTTCTAATACTCAAACCCACGGGCACGTCTGATAGTAGATGTGAGGACACAGCTGACTGGCCGGCTAACGTCACCCAGTGAATGTTCAGCAATGGCTCCCGGCTTCAATGGTCTTGGTGGGTATCGTTCTGTCTGCACTCTTGTCTCAGGCTGGTTTCTAGTGGGAAGACAAAACTTCTGCAGTATTACTTATGCAGGACTCTTTTGTGACTATAATTTTGGTTTGGATCCAGAGCAGAGAATCAGCATGACGGGACCATCTTTTTTCCAGAATGTTGAATAAATGGGAGAGAAGGTAAATTGCCAGTAGGAAGGACATGTACATTTTTGGGGGCTTGTTATTTTTTGTTTTCAGCTTTAAATTTTTTTCAGCTTTATTGAGATATAATTGACAATAAGATGGCAAGACATTTAAAGTATGCAATGTGATGAGTCGACATACATGTATGTCATGATGGGATTCCCCTGTCCCATAGCTAAACTGATAACACGTTCATCACCTCTACATATTTATCTTTTTTTTGGGGGGGGGGTTGAGAACATTTAAGTTTTACCCTCTTGGAAAATTTATACAATACAGTATTATCAACTAGTCACCATGTTTTACATTAGATCCGCAGACCTTATTCTTAAAACTGAAAATGTAGGGGCACCTGGGTGGCTCAGTTGTTTAAGCATCTGCCTTTGGCTCAGGTCATGAACCCAGGGTCCTGGGATCAAGCCCTGCGTCCGGGCTCCCTGCTTCTCCCTCTCCCTCTGTCCCTGTTTGTGTGCTCTCTCTCTCACTCACTCTCAATCTCAAATAAATGAAATCTTAAGAAAAAAAAAACCCCTCCCCCCACCCCCAGCCCCTGGCAACTACCATTCTACTCTTTCTTTATATGAGTTCAACTTTTTCTTTTCCTTTTTAGATTCCGCATGTAAGTGATGCCATGAAGTATTTGTCTTTCTCTGTCGGGCTTATTTTACTTAATATAATGCCCTCCAGTTTCATCCTTGTTGTCACAAATGGTATGATTTCCTTCTTTTTTAAGAAAATGCACATTTCTTAGAAAGATGTCAGTTAGGATACAACAGCACCCAGTGTGCCTTCAGAAAACAACTACTCCGTTCCTGTAGGCAGACTTGGGTTCATTACCTATGGATTTGTCTTCTCATATTACCTTAAAGACAAAGGAAAGAAGAAAGAATGAATGAAGAAAAGAAAGAAGAAAGAAAGAAAGAAAGAAAGAAAGAAAATAGAAGGAAGATAAAAGGAAGAAAAGCAGAGTATTTAAAAATAAGCTACTTTCTGAAAGTTACCCAAGTCAGTAAATTGTAAAAGCAACCTAAAGTCCAGATCTAGTCCCATTTACATCAATTAGCATTCAGTTCTTTGTCAGTTCATTGGTGAGTTCCGCCACTCATTCCTTCTGCCAGGCATGGCCCAGCACTATTAGAAATAGGATAGAAAAGCCCCTGCCGTCCCAGGCATGGTGTGAAACTACAGGAGAGACCCTATCCGTAGTGCGCTCGGAGATCTCTGACCCTCAGCCAAGCGAACTCTGCGTAGTGCCGTCCGATTTTCACTCTCCATCCCTGCAGCTCTCCTGATGTTTCAGGGACTCCTAGATCACGCCTTCTGCATTTAACATTGATAAACTGGATAAATGTCTCAGGCTTTGGCTCAAAAGCCACACAAGGCAGGGACAGAGAGTGAAGAAAGAATGCAGTCAGATTCAGAGAGAAAAGCAGCAAGGAGCGGGTCTCGACAGAGCTCTAGTTATTTTCTGTAAGCAACGGGCCCTCGGACACAGCTGCCGTCCTTGGTCAGATGCTCAGCATGTGACGTGCAAAGACCACGGCTGGTACCCTTCACAGAGCATCGTGTCCCTCCACCGCGCAGGTGCTCTGGCCCCCGGGGCCCCCGCCAACCAGCAATCCGATTCTCGGAAGGGATTACACACACTTGCCTCTTAGTTAAAATGGGACATTGAGGCAAACACGGGATCCCCTGTTGTGAGATTTGCTGCTTCTCCTTTCCTCCCCTCCTCTGGTTTGGAAGCGAGAGGAGCAGATATAGGCCACGTAGGCTTTACGATTCCTGTTTTCCTTCTTGTTAAAATGGGCACCCATGGTTTCTCCACCGTGACTACATTACTCTGAAATGATGCATGACAGGGGGAAAAATGGAAACGATGTTGCCCCTGAATGCCCAGGACACACACGTTACACACAAAATCACACAACAAACGGTGCTGAGCGTCCACTTAGCTTCAGCGGGAGCGAAGCTGACTGCGGTGGGCCGTGCGATCAACGCGGTCAAGGCAGAATGGGGACTAGTTCGTCTCCTCGGATGCCCTGGAATACGAATCTTCTCAAGTCCTGCCCTTCTTGCAACCCACCCACGAGTTCCTACTTAGCTGTAACCCACATTGCTACCTGATGTTTTGCTTTTGTGGATGCCCTCCCCAAATATCCATCTTCTCTTTGCATGCACTCTTTTCTTCCTAATAACTTTTTGCTCAAAGCTTTCTTACACTGAATGGCTGCTCAGGAAGCATGCTGAAGGGAGGCAGAGTGGGCATGGGGTCACGGAGCTGATTATTATGAATACAGGCTTACCCAGTCGGGAAAGCCACCAAGCACTACCTATCTTTAGGTGCCGGTGTCTGTATTCTAAGGAAAGAAAACCTATGTCATGTCACCACAGTTATGATTGTCAAGAAATTGCCTCCTGGAACATACTTGGGAAAGGTCACTGCGCTTCGCATCGCACCCTCGCCTGTGTGCACCCCTAAAGCAGGGACTGGGTTACCCCGGATGTCTGTCTCTATTTTCATTTCTGTCTCTCCCACTGAAAGAAAGAGATTAAAATGTAAGCGTAGGAGATGTATTAGAAGTCTTACTTTAGGGGCGCCTGGGTGGCACAGCAGTTAAGCGTCTGCCTTCGGCTCAGGGTGTGATCCCGGCGTTATGGGATCGAGCCCCACATCAGGCTCCTCTGCTATGAGCCTGCTTCTTCCTCTCCCGCTCCCCCTGCTTGTGTTCCCTCTCTCTCTGGCTGTCTCTATCTCTGTCAAATAAATAAATAAAATCTTAAAAAAAAAAAGAAGTCTTACTTTAAAATTTATTTGAAATAAAGTAAAATAGGGGTGCCTGGGTGGCTCAGTCGGTTAAGCATCTGCCTTCAGCTCAGGTCATAATGCCAGGGTCCTGGGATCGAGCCCCGCATGGGGCCGCCTGCTCACAAGGGAGTCTGCTTCTCCCTCTGCCTGCCCCCGCCCCCACCTTGTGCTTTCTCTGACAAATAAAAACAAATAAATAAAGTAAAATAAAAATTTATGCCTAACTTTAAAGACCATATACCTCAGGGATTTTGCTGTTCAGATGTATAAATAAGCCTGAGGAAATTAGTTATAATCTCCCCTGCTCCTTTTTCTTGGTGAATTGTTACTTGACTTTTGAGATTTTCTGGGGTTTCCAGGAAAAGTATGGGACTTGACATCAGCACACTGGCAAAGAATTCTGGCTGTGGCACCTACCGGTTGTACAAACTGCCAAAATTAGTTAATCTTTTGAAGCCTCTTTTTTTTTTCCCCCATAAAGTCAGATTGGAATAAAGCCCTTTTGAGAATTTTGTGAATCAAATGAGATGGAGTGTGTTCAGGACCTTATAAAATTAAGCAACTGTGCACGGAGAAGCTCATTATCTGCTCTATGATGCTAGCCCCTACTTCCATTTGAGATGGCTTGACTGTGAGAATATGGTTTTAACTTCTTCGAAATCCGCCATAATGGTACATAAACAAATATTTTCAGAGTGAGAGTCTAAAATCAATGCCAAGGTTCCATTTGACACTGTGGCTAGGAGCACGAGGAACTCTGCAGCAGGTCTGAATTCTCATCCCAACCTTGCTACGTGACTTTGTTTCCCCATTTGTAACATGTGGGTAGTAATACTGCCTACGGCACAGGATGGTATGGGGACTCTGTGATGTGGAATGGTGCTGGGCACACGTAATGTGATCCATAAGCATTTGCTGACATAAAGGAAAGAGAACGTGCTCAAGGCTTTTCTGACCACAACTGCTTGTATTAGTAACCTCCTCAAGTATCTCAGGCTACAAATGTCATTTGATCGTAGAACTTTTGAACAGAGAACAACACTACAAATTTTTCTCTGGTTCCGAGAAGATATTTGAATCCTTTTTATTTTGGTCTTTTCATCCCCAACAGACCACTTCCCTTGATTCATTTTTATTGGCCTTCAGACGTGCTGCTCTAATGGCATGGAGAATTTAATCAATTAATGGAATTCAATAGGCCATTTCCAGTTGCAATATTTTGAGAGGTTAACTTTGCAAACACCTGAATGCTTCCGAGGATTGTGGGGCAGCCTAAAGTTATGGCACATGTGTAATCTCAGCAGACCGGAGAATGAGCAATATAGAGGTATCATCTTTTCCCCACCCAACGTCCTTGGACGAGATGCTAAGCCCCCTACTGACTGAGGGTCTGCCTCAGAAATTGACATTTTCAAGTTGTTTTCAAAAATAATTTTGCAGAAAAAAAGTGTTCGTGGCTCTGGTGACATGTATCACATATACTAGCTTCTTTATCGTCCACCTCCTCATTCACATCCCTGGGAATAAACAACCATGTGTGACAAAAATACTGACCATTGAAATATACAATATCAAAACAACAACAAAACCAACAACGAAACCGACAACAGCAATGATAGAAGAGTGAAAATAAAGAGAAAAAAGGTGTGTGTAGAAACAGGATCATTGTTAACTATCAGCCATGCTTATATTCTAGAGAATGGCTAATATTAATAGTCCTACAACACTGCTAGCAAAACAGATTTCTTATAACCAATATCAAATTAAAAAGTACAAGTTAACTACTTCATATTAAGAGTTAACTTGCTGGTTACGCTGTAACCTTTTCCACATATGACACAAACGCAATCTCGTATGTTTCTTTTGCGCTTGGAGTCTCAAACTTTTGTCTGCATCAGAAGGAAGGCTTGATAAGCATAGATCTGTGCACCTGTCTCCAGCATTTCTGATTCAGGAGGTCTGGGAGGCAGCCCAAGAATTCGTGTTTGGGAACAGTTTCCCGGTTATGCTGATGCTGCTGGTCTGGGGACCACACTTTAAGAACCGCTGTCCTATAATTCCCTTGTAGCCAAGGGAACTGGATTTTATTGTGACAGACTGTTAATGTATGTGGCCCCCTGTAAATCACACCTCCCGGGGTCAACTCCCTTTGCATGTGACTTGCCTTAAACAATGGAATGAGGCAGAAATGAGGTAGTGCCATTTCTGGACCTGAGCCTTACACTAGCCTGGCACCTTCTGCTTTTGTGCTTGTGGAAATCAGCCCCTAAGAAGAAGTCTAACTTCCCTGAGAACTTCATGTTTGCGAATATTCAAGATAAGCACACAGAGAACTAACCCAGGAACTCAGCCAGCAGAGAGACCAAAGGTCCCAGGCAGACAGCCACAACTGAGCTGCCAACAGCCAGCCAGCACCAACTTATCTTATGAGTGAGGAAATTTTTTTTTAAAGATTTTATTTATTTATTTGACAGAGATAGAGACAGTCAGCGAGAGAGGGAACGCAAGCAGGGGGAGTGGGAGAGGAAGAAGCAGGCTCCCAGCGGAGGAGCCTGATGTGGGGCTCGATCCCATAACGCTGGGATCACACCCTGAGCCGAAGGCAGATGCTTAACCGCTGTGCCACCCAGGCGCCCCGAGTGAGGGCATTTTAAACCTGCTAGCCATCAGTCAGCACTTGGCAAAGCAGAAAAACTGCCTGTCACGGGTGGTTGTGAGCAATAATAAGCTATTATTAAGTTTTGGGGTGATTTGGTAGGCAGCAATAGAAAATGAAATAAAAAATTGGTACCCAAAAATGGAATGCTACTGTAACAAAAAGCTGAGTCACATGGTATTAATTGGTTTTGGGATTAGGGGACAGGGGGAACTCTGAAGGGCCTCAAGGAGACCTTACCTATAAACTGGGCAAATGGAAGGAATTTGCTCTTGGCTCCTGGACAGAATAGGACCGACAGAGAAGTGAGTGTGAGACTTCCATCTACAGTAAGGCAGGTGAGAAGGAGGATACTTAATCGGGTTGTGGATCTGGCTATGGAGATTGCCAAGCAGAAGGCTGAAAGTGCAAATGTACTTCCTCTGATAAAGGTAAAAGCCATGAGATGCATTAACAAGGGAATTTTAGTTGTCAAGCAAAATTAAAAAGAAATAAAAAGAAGCCAGGATTTGGTTCATTCAAATATAAAGTTGTTTCTTATTCTCAGCTTTTCCATTTGTCAAATGATTCTCAGAATTATAAATGGCCTTAGGGCACGGATCAAATCAGGTAGTTGTAGGTAAAATGTGGTGTCTGGGTTAGGGTCAGGCCTTAAGAGCATTTGTTCGTTCTTTCGAAAGGCTTAAAGTGATGTTTCCTAGACCCCCTCTGCCAGACAGTAGGGTTTCTGAGAATCTTAAAGGTGTATTACATTGAGTTCCTCAGCTAAACAAAGGACCTCTAAGAATTATAGGACATCGTGCCATGGCCAAAACTACAGAGGAGTCTTCTTTGAACAGATTTGTTATTGTGACATGTATCTGTTCCATAGTAATGAGATGAATGAACTACAGTGAGATTCACTGGAAATCTACAAAACTGTTCAGATAATTGTATTAGCAGAAGGACTTCCAGTTTGGATTAAAAGGGGGCAGACACCGTTCCGAATTAACAGGAGCTTTTGGACACTTGGTATTCTATTGGCAGAAAGTAGGTTGAGAAAGCTCCCCATCTACAAATACGGGTTATTTATTATGGAAAAGGAAAGACAGGTCAGAGGGTGGATCCAATAGTCATGGGAAAACAATCCCAGACCCTATTCGAGGAACGCTATGTTTTACCTTAACAGATTTCAGAATTTCTTTGACCAATGATTACTATGTGCCTTCCATATTCCCTTTTTTGAATGGGAGTTTCTATTATGATTTTCCTGTTCCTGGTTGGGAATTGTATGTTGGGGATGTGAGGGAGAGAAAGTCTCTCTCATTTGCTCACAGATCTTCACATCAAGTGGAGCCATGCCTGGTAACCCTTATTTGCACCTGGATATAGGTCATGAATATCTGGACTTGAAGCCTAAGACTGTGCTTTAATGAGATGAGGTTTTGTGGGTCATAACGGGGAGTAAATAGATTTTGCATGTGGAAAGGACTTGAATCATTGAAAGCCAGCCGACAGATGAATCTAACTGCAGAAGGGGGTCAGTAGAGAGGGAACGAAGGCCCTTTCTGGCAGCCTCTGAGCTTCAGGCTGACGAGGGGCATCAGCTTGCTAGACTACTGAGTGAGCCATTGTGGAAGTATGTTCTTAGCCCCAGGTGAGCCATGCCAACTTATACCATTTAAAAGACAATTCAGCCCAAATTGCAGAATTAGGAGGGAATAAATCAGTGGGTTTTTTTAACCCTTACATTTTAGAGTAAGATATTTGAAATGTTGTACCTTTAGAACAAAGACAGGTTAGGGTTTGCCCTTAAAGTACCAACCACCCCTTTTTACTTTCCATCTATATAGTAGTTAATTCTGCCTTCTAGGATTCCTATTTTGCACATTTATGAGTTTTTTTTCCCTAGGCGATACCGGCAATTTTCTTCGTACTTTCACCCCCCTTTGTGCTTTTTGTTCATTGCTTATCTCACAATTAGCGGATGCATTTGCATTCACTAACTTTTTTCTGCTATTATGTACTGTGTCTAATATTTGACTTCAAAATCTGCTCCTCCTAGAAGTCAGCCAAATGGACACTACTGAGAAGTGCTGGAATCTGTCTGGTACAGTGGGGTTGGCAAGCTTCCTGGCCTCTGCATTCTCTCTGCTTAATTTTCCTAGACTCGAAGGAAAGCGTGAATGGTGCCCAGGAGTGGCTCTGCGGTGCCTACAGGATACTGCGGGCCTCTGTCCAACCATCTCCCATCCCAGACAACTGGGGATTTATTTTGCTCTCCCTACTTTATTTGCAAGTCCACTAACCTTCCAGTTTTCTTTTCCCAGGACTACATTAGCATTCTTCCTGCCTTCCAAATATGGCTCTATTTTAACTTCTAATGATAAACCTGAATAAATATTCGATATGAGATATATTTGTAGTATTTCACCTTCTCATGCTCGGCTTAATTCGGTATCGTTCCTTCATTCATAAGTTCATTTATGTATCTCCATCCTCCCATCCATCCATTTCATATGCTTATCCGTTCTGAATAGCTCTGTACTAAATATTGAAACAAATGTTAAAAAAAAGAAGAAAAGAAAAGAATGTCTCAACTGTGATGGATTTTTTTTTTTTAATCTTGTTGGCTTCAAAAGATCTGGGAGAAATAGATTACTCTTGAACTTTATCGCCTTACATTTGCTAGTTACTAAAGGTTAAAAAAAATAAGTAGCAGAAAGGAAAATAGCACTTCTGACCCATTGTAGCGCCCTTTGTAAGTTCGTTTGCTGCTCAGTGAGTGAATAGATGTGATGTGGAAATGGAATATCATCTTGGGCTCACTCTACCCCCAGGAAGATCAAGGGAGTCCAGGGAGATTTTGTTTTCCAGATTGGAATGTGTCCTACTGAGTTGAAGTCGTTCTTGTCTTTCTCCCAGTTTCCCGTAGGGGTTTTCTGGATTTGAAAGTTGTTCTTCATCTGGGAGTTTACCAAGAATAGAGGGAACATGAAAAGGTGTGTTTACTGAGGAAGGAAGTAGCAAGCTCCTCCAGATAATCATGAACTAATATTTTTATTTATTTTTTTAAAGATTATTTATCTGAGAGACAGAGAGAGAGAGCGAGTACGTGCGAGAGTGAGGGGAGGGACAGAGGTTGAGGGAGAAGCATACTCCCCACTGAGCAGGGAGCCCAATGCAGGACTTGATCCCAGGACCCTGGGACCATGACCTGAGCCGAAGGCAGCTGCTTCACCAACTGAACCACCCAGGAACACCTGAGCTAATACTTTTAAAGACCTAAAGCTGTTAAAGACATCTTTCTTCTCAGAATAGCGTTAACCTGTCTTTTAGAGACTCTCAACCTAGGAGACCGAGTAGAAGCTGGGGATGCTGGATACAGTATCCTAATCGAAGGAGGCTCTGCATATGATTGGTTGTGGAAAATAAATTCTATTTGACTCTTTCAAGTGTAAAAGCAGTCAAGTCAATAGAAATATTTTGGTCGTATGCCACTATGAACAAACAACTCTAAACCTTTATGGCTTAAAACCACCACCCTTTTATCTTTTCTCATCGTGGCACAAGGGAATGGTTTGTTGGGATGGTAGGAGGCGTATGGCTCAACGTGGCCCGACGGGGGTCCTAGGCCTGGGACTTCCATTTTCTCTTTCAGCTGGGGAATTCATTTTCCTCCTTTCTGTCTCTAGCCCGGTAGCCAGACTTCCTCACAGGGCAGCCGGGGCTCTCAGGAACGCAAAAGCAGAGGCTGCCAGGCCTTCTGCAGCCTCAGGCGTGGAACTGGGACAACACAGCTTCCATCGCTGTTGTTCAATACAAGTTTCAGGCCCAGCCTAGATTTAAGGAGAAGGCACTCCACAAAGGTGTGAATACCAGAAGCGGTGGTCCCTTGCGGGCACTCCGACGTCACGGAGGACAAAGTGCAATCCTCAGTGCTTATCAATGGAAGCACCAAGTCTAAAAACAAAGCTTGTGGAACACTGGCTCCTGCCGAATGTACAGAGGGCAAGAGAGGACGATCACTGTGTGATGACTGCCTGTGGTCTCCCAAGGATGGACGCAGTAGGAAAAAAAAAGAGCCCCCGGAGGAAGAAAGACGCTTCCGGTTGTCGTCTTGAACATTCATTGTTTTCATGGAAGTCATGCTTTTCAATAGCCCAGAAGAGAATGAATTCCATCACACAGCTCATACGGCTGTGAATTACACGTTAGAAAAATCAGAGTCTGAATGTAGAAATCATCTCTGTTTCAGGAGTGAGGGGCATTCCTGCAAAATTCTTATTCCTGGTGCTGATTTCTCATGAAGATTTATAAAATAAAAGGCAGTGAAGGGCATGCTCTCCTAACCCAGTCTTATGTATTTTCGCTGAGGGCTGCAGCCTTGCCGAGGTAGACAGATGTCCCGAGCAGTCTTGTACCTCGGAGCACCACCATTGACACCTTTTGTTCTCGGGGTTTCGCATGTATTATGCAAGGTCCCTACCTAAAAATGAATGAAAGGGCAGCTGTTGAGATGACAGCTTAAAAATAATCTTTTCCTCATTATTTCTTTGATGTTCAATTGTGTAGTTAAAAAAAAAAGGCATGTTTAATCATCTCCTTATCTGACTAATTTACATTATCTCATCGTATGATATTAAAAGAATGACAGGGCAATTCGTATATATTTTTGGTATATTCTACTATCTGTTGCTCTAGGACTCATTCTGGTTAGCAAATTAAGATTGGAAGAGGTAGCAGGGAGCATTTCAGGGAAAAAGACAACCCTAAGCGGATCTTCAGGTTTATTGAAGAATAAATTGTCTTCTTAGGTTGAAATTCTATTTTCTCTATTGTTTTAATTTTTCAAATCTGTGTCTAGCTTCCCATGTAGTGGATTTTTTTAGGCGCTCTCTAATTATAATCCACATTTCTATTTTTCTGTCACACAGAATGGTATGTACTCCACACACATTTTTATGCAGCTCTGCCTCAGTGCATGAGATGAAATATTTGAATAGCAACTGATGTTGTATGTGCTTTTCCCCCCAGGAGATTTCTCTCAAGAAAAAAGCAGTAGCCGGGATGTCTTAGAGTCTGTCAGTATTCACACAGCTCTTACGTGTGGCTTCATTCTAATCCTCAGGTATAAGAACTGAGCCCTAACCATGTACTCTTTGTGTACATTATACAGAAGGGCCAAGGAGGAGAAAAAGGGAAGGAGAAGAAGAGAGTAGAAATAAGATTTGTAAATATCATTGCTTCTGTGCTATGGAGAAATTAGGTGTGAAACCACAGCTGATATTAACATGTACGCACACACGACTGGCAACCTCTTTGTTGGGTAGTAATCAATACCCTTCTCAGAGAAGCTTACAGGCAAGAATGCCAATTTGACTTTGATACTTTAATAGGCTCATTCTTTTGAATTTGGGGCATTGGTAAGAATGGCTATATGCCCATGTGATCCCTTATTTAAGGCAACATGCTTGATTATGTTTCCGTATTAACCAGGTCACTTCGTTAGTTGCCTGAAAACCACAAGATAAGTCAGAACCACCTCCCCAACCCCCACCCCCTCACCGCCAGTTTTCTGCACTGCTCTGAATAATCTAAAGCCCTATTCAGCTTGCAGCCAGATGTGAACAATCACCGCTTGACACAGGGTACAAATAACACCTACTCCAGCCATTACTCTTAAATTGGAGCTCTGCCCTTGATGGAGGGTGGAGATCGCTCTGGCTTTTGTAACTTGCACATGAACAGTAGTAAGAACGGAGTGTCGAGGAGACCGGAGCATTTAGGTTGCAAGCTGGAAGCAGATCTGGACTTCGCCCAAATGCGAGTGGTCTATTTTAAAGTGGAGGGAGGTCACAGGTCACAGTTCAGCCCGAAGGACTAAGTGGACTAATGTGCCACAGGCAGGCACAGTTAAACAAAATGAAACAGAACAACAAATAAGGCGAAGAAAGGTGTAAGCCAACTTTGAAACCTACACGGCCATTTGTTCTCATTTCTCAAAACTTCCAGGAGTCTTCCAGCCATCCAAGGCTAGAGCTATTTATGGTTCATAGCATTCGAACAAATGGAGCCCTGACATCTAACCTTGAATTAGCCGGAGACACAGAATAGAATGAAAGCATCTGGACTGGAAAAGCCCCGGTCCCTTAGCAAGCTGCTGTGTTTCATAATCACGGTCAGGTTTTACCAAGATCCTCAAACTGTACTTGAAAATAAAACCAACACCTCTTTTTAATTCCATTGCATTGACTGGTTTTGTTTTTGCTACATGAGTCTCTTTCTCTCTCTTTTAAAGTGAAGTTTGCAATCATCCCTTCCTCCTGGATGCCTAGTATTTGTTGTGAAGAATAACAGCATGTGCCATCTTGCAGGGACGGCCCCTGCTGAGTTAACGTCCAAGTCCAAGGCATTAGAGCTATACAAACTGGGAAAACAGGTAGTCTTCCGTGATGCCTTATTTCTGAATTATTTCTGTTTTATTTACTTTTGCATTTTTCTTGAATGTTGTTTTTGACAAAAATGAGATCGTCTTCTGTTTCGAATTTTCATGTTGAATTGATTCCCTCTGAAGAGGCACATGAAACTGTTGCAAAAGAAACCACGGTCTACAGATCGTGATCAATACTGGTGACGTTCATGGCTCGATGATTAGAAAAGCAAAGCAAAGAGGGGTGCGAGTTACTCAAGAAGGCGTAAAATGCATAGAAATTTTCTCCCATTAGGAATCAGTTAGCGGAGCAATAGGAACTCGCATTCATTGCTGGTGGGAATGCAAAATGGTTCAGCCACTTCGGAAGACAGTTCGGCTCTTTCTCATAAAACTGAACACACTCTTACCATACGTTCCAGCAATCGTGCTCCTTGGTATTTACCCAAAGGAGTTGAAAATGTATGGCCACACAAAAACTTGCACACAAATGCTTATAGCAGCTCAACTCAATTCCTAGAACTCGGAGGGAACCAAGATGTCCTTCAGTAAGTATGTGGACAAATAAACTGTGGTCCATCCACACAGTGGAATAGTATTCAGCGCTAAAAGGAAATGAGCTCTCCAGCCATGAAAAGACATGGAGGAATCTTAAATGCATTTTACTAAGTGAAAGCAGCCCATCTGAAAAGGCTACATATTATATGATTTCAACTCTATGATATTCTGGAAAAGACAAAATTATGCAGACAGTAAAACGATCGGTGATCACCAGAGCTGGTGGATGGGGCGAGGGGGAGAGAAGAACAGGTGAGCACAGGGGAGTTTTAGGGTAGTGAAAATACTCTGTATGATACTATAATGATGAATACATGTCATTACACATCTGTCCAAACCCATAGAATGTACAAAACCCAAAGTGAACTGTAACATACACTACGGACTTTGGGTGATAATGACGTGTCAACGTAGGCTCATCAATTATAACAAATGCATGGCGCTGGTCGGGATGTGGATACTGGGGGAGGTCATGCGTTTCGAGCCTGGGGAAGGAGGGTGTATGAGAAACCTCTGTACCTTCTCTCGATTTTGTTATAAACCTAACACCTCTCTAAAAAATAAAGTTGGGTTTTTTTAAAGATTCATTTAGAAGTGAAAAGTGAGAATTGGAGGAGAGGAAAAACACTGTCACCTCCGTTAAATAGAAAAAAGAAAAATCTTAACGTCAACTCTGTTTCTATTGAGCCTTTGGTTGCTGTCTGACTTTGTTATGGGCCAGGGGAAGCCTTAGCAGAAGCAGCTCACTGGCTTCATTTAAATTTCAGTCACCTTGGCTCTTAGACCGACGAACAGACTCCTCCTCATTTGTTTGGTCTGTGGGGAACATCGCCTCTTATAAGTATGTTTCGTCGGAAGGGTACTAGAATTCCCTTGAAAATAGTATTTATGTACAGAAGCATTTAAAGAAAGGAAAGTTACTTGTTAAACAAAGAGCAAACTATTTAAAAATTGATCAAATACAATATTAATATTGAGAATGTCTGCTGGAATAAATATGCATGTTAGAAACACTAAAAAATAAAACTGCTTAATTTGTTTCTTTTTTTTTTTTTTCTTTTCTGGGGAGGGAGGAGGAGTGTGCTTAAAAATGTTAGCCTAGCGTCCTGTTTCATTAGGTCTAGCAAAGTCATGCCATACCTTCAGTTTCTCAATAGCTCATCCTTCCACAAGAAATCAGCCTTATCTCTTCACTTGGGAAATATTCATCAACGTGTTCAAATCCTAACAGATGAATGGGGGCCACAAATAGCTTACAGTTGATCTTAGATGTTTTCTCAAAGAAATGAAGCAGAGAAAAAGTGGGAAGAGCAATCAGTAAGCAGAGTAATTGCGCCTAAAAGTTCTCTGTTGTTTAAGTAACAAAGAAACGTAACTCTACCATTAGTTGAGGAGAGATAGTTGTTGAGGAAATAGTCAACAAGCTAATAGGAAAATGATCAAGAAACCACAAAAGAACTTTACTTCTTAAAGATACAATCAATTATACTTTTACCTTTTTGAAGAAAATAATACCATGGAGTGAATGGGAGTATCTTCTGCTTAGTCTTTGAGTTATTTGACATAAAATCTGAACAGTTATGGCGGTCCCGTGACGGTTCGGTGTACTGCTTAATTCTACCATCTTTGGCTTGAGAGAGCCATAGATTCTAAAGGTCTGCCATTGTCTTCATCATTCACTAGCTAATCTTACACAAGCTCCTTAACCTTTCTATGCCTCAGTTTCCTTATCTGTAAAATAAAGATAAGAGTAGAATTTACCTCAGAAGTCTGATTTGAGAATGAAAGAAAATAATGCGTATGATTATTGAGAGCAGTGTCTGTTCTTTCATAAAAAAGAAATATTTTCTGTTATTATACTAGGGCTCTTTTTCAGTTTCAGAAAAACAATTAGATATGTTAGATGTATTGGGGTATGAAATTACTAGTTCCTAGGCTACAATTTTCTCAAACCTACAAAATAAAGAGATACATAAACATAGAACAACATTAAACTGTAACAAAAAGTTGATGAAAGACATTTGGACTCAGACTTCTCTTTATTTTTTCTTTAATTGGATCTCAGGTTTGGTGTTGAACTGCTTAATTATGCTAATTGAGTTATATTATATACACACACACACACACTAAAGGGCACAGATTTTAAATGAAGAGCTTAATGAATTTTTACATATTGCACAAACTAATTTCAACACCACACATAGTAGGATATAGAACATTTCTAGCACTCTGGAAAGTTCCCACCCCACACTGCAGTCAGTATATGCCCCAAGGGGAGCCATTATTTTATTTACCTCTTTTCGAACTATGTAGAAGAAATGTATAGAATGTATGTTATTGTACCTGACTTCTTTCTCCATCATGATGTCTGTGAGTTTCGCCTACATTATTATGTGTATCTTTCATTCATTCTTTTGTGGATATATAGGATTCCCTTCTAGTTATATACCACAATTTATTTACTCATGTTACTGTTGATGAATATTTGTTCTTTTCCATTGAGGGGCTACTACGTGACAATTATTGTATATATAATTTGGAGGACAAAAGCATTCATTCCGATGCATATGTCCTCAGCGGTGGAGTTACAGGTCATAGAGTATGTAGATTTAGGAGGTGCTGTCAAATATTTTTCTAAAGTCATTGTATCAGTTAACAGTCCCATCAACAATTCAAGAGTTTCCATTCTCTTCAAACCTTTATACCCTAATCTTTTCATAAATATAAAATTTGGGAGACCAGTTTAAAAAGTTGCTCAAGAAGCTTGGGGATAATGTCAGTTTCCTGGCAGTGAAAAAGAAGGTGAGAAGGGAGAAATAATATTCACTTAGCACCCATTATGTTGTAAGGACATTGCCTATGCTATCTCAATTAATTTTTTTAACAGCCATTTATGGTAGAGATTTTTAATGGGTGGTAAAGTTCATATATTTATGAATAGAATCCATCCCATTTTCGATTCCTTCTTCTCTTCCTATACCTTGATACATCCCGATTTTCCTTTAACTCCCACATACGTTGGAAAGTGTATTTCCAGATTTATGAGAATAATGATTATTGCTATGGCTTCTTGGTGATGTGTATTTAACCCATGAACAATCTAACACCATGTGTGACAGACTTCTGGCATTTGCCTTCTGGTATTTGACTTTTTATAATAAATCACCTTTACCATTATAACTTAAAAACTGTAAACTTATTTCCATTAAAAAAAATCCATCCCTTCCTTTTGATCAAATGAGGAACCAGATCCTTGCTTTCTCAAACCACAATATGAAAGGTAATCAATAACCAGCTTGCATCATTACTTATTTTGAAGGCCATTCAGATCCCAGGTTTAAATTAAGAGTCTTATCCCTACTCCTGAAGAATCAAATATTTACAATCTCAAGTCTCAGCAATTCTTCCTTACCTGGGACTTAAAAAAGAAAGGTTCTCATATTTATACTTAGTCTCATAGACACAATTAGCCTATTTAAGGAAAACAACAATGACAACACTGGATACAAAAATGTTAACCTGAGAGGAAAATCATTATCTTAACCTTGAAAACAAGTTTATGTGGTGCCTTAGTTGGGAGTGTCCAAGTCGGCTGATGGTGTTACTGACTTTACTACTGGGTAAGAAGTTTCCTACACCCCTACCCTCTCTTCTTCTCTCCTTACTCAGCCAAACAAAACCCCCAAACAACAAGGAAATAGAAACTTTACTGGAAAAAATAAGCTGGCATTTATCTTTAAAAAAAAGATAAAAATGTACCTTAAATATTAAGCAAAGCCCTTCTGGTATGGTTCTCAAGAATGAAGGCAAACCCAATTGAAAATATAAACTCAGTGCATGGAGTTTATGCTGTAAGCATTTTACACAAGTCTCAGTACATAACAGATAGCCAAAAAAGTTTTTTAGATGCATCTTATTTTTCCTTGTCCTGCTACTTTTAAATATCAGTGTTGTCTCAATATGCTTGCTTGTCTTGTGTCTAAGCACAAAAGCCTGTTCATCTTTGGTATTAATTCTATTTACAACAAACCTAAAAACATCTTCCCTGAAACATCATAATAAGCCACTTCAACTTCTGAAATGTACCAGGTCCAGAGGAGGTTTTTTTATGTCTTCATTAAGGACGAATACATTATCTACAAGTGTCACCAGGAGCAAATACATTAGCTTCTGAGCTCTCCTGGAAAATGTCAAAGGACCTTGCATAAGTCCAGCATGCCCTTATTATATAATTTCTGAATTTACCTTTGTTTATGTTTTTCTATGTGATGTATTGTTCAGTGGTTGGAGGTGTGCCTAAAATTTCAAATCTACTTTCTGCCATACATTTGAGTAGAATCACGCTATTAAGTCCAGAGAAAGTTTATGGATTTGCTTATAAATGTGCTATCTTGTGTTTGGCAATGGTAATTACATATTTGGATAGACAAGAGGGCTAGCTGCCAGCTCTCCACAGGGGTAGCAATTTCTGATGCTTTTTCCCAAGACTGTTTATTTTGCCCTTAAAGTAACTTTATTAAGTTAAAGAGTCACAATAAATCTCTATTGTAGAATCTAACAGATTCAGTCCCTTTTTGGAGCAAAGATGTTTTCAAGGTAGTATGGAATAATTCAGGTTGTTTGCCTTCCATCTAACGTCATTTGAAAAGATAGAACCAGACCTTCATTAAGACAGAGTGGTAGCTGGGAATCAATCAGTCAGACAAACAAACAAGCAAACACTAGAGGTCAGGAAGAATGTGGGTGAGACAATGACCAAGGTTTTGGTTGGAGCTGCTGCTCAAATTGCTGGGAAAGATATTTCTAGGCTGTTATTTTGGATATATGGGAGGGGCTATTCTGAGATTTTTGGATAAGCTGGACAGGATATGGCTGGGTGTGACCGAGATGTGGCTTCTCAGGAAAAGCAACCAAACCAGGAAAAGGGATGGAAGAAATGCATGCACTTCCTCAGATGGACGTTTCTGTATTCCTGTAGATTTCAAGGTTTAATCCATGAAAGTGTGCATATAATGCCGAGGGAAAGGAAATGTGATTCCACCCTTCTTGTTCAACTTTCACTTTCATTCTATACAGTGGTGAGGTATGGTATGTTCCACTGAAGATACACCTCTCCAAGCCAGTGTGTGCTCAGGTATGGCTTGGAATGGCTACGGAAACCAGAAGATGGAAAGAGAAGAGGAAGAACCATTCAGAATGAAATGCAGCTGGAAGGAGAATCATCAGAGGCTCACGTCTTACCAGCTCTGACACAATCTAAGGCTTAGAACAAAGTCTTCGGTATATTTGATCATTGGTGATTGAAAATGAGAGCAAACTAGCTGGTAAATGAAAAATAAATAATATATTGCCCTGGTTCCCAAACCTACAGAGCACTTCCAAGTTTTACTCTTGTGCACATTGCAGTGGTTCTAGATATCTATTGGGAAATACTTCCTCAATTTCATTTACTCAGTTATTCAACAGATAATTGTTGAATATCTTGATGTGAGAAAGTTTCACATTCCTTGACTGTGAAATGCTAGGTGGGAAGACAGAAATTAAAGTGGAAAGATCAGCAGTGGTCAGATAACTGAAATGCTGCCTTTTCCTGCTGAAGACTTGAGATTTACCCTATAGTCTACACAAAGTGGACCCATCGAAGGGCTTTACCCAGGGAAAATAATCGCATCTGAGTACCATACTCAGTGTTCACTTTACTTTTGCTTTATGTGATTAATTTAAAGTCACGGTTCCCAAATTTATCTGAGCATTGGAATCATCTGGGGATCTTTGAAAATTCCAAAGCCCAGACCACATCCCAAGCCAATTAAATCATAGTCTCTGGGAGTGTATGTTGGGGAACACTAGCTTAAGCATAAAGAAAAAAAGCATTACTTGGAGCAGATTGAATTGACTTGGGATGGGTTGGCCAATTCATTTATTTATTTTACATTTTTTTCATGACTTTTTACTTCCTAATTTTTGAGTGATGAAGAATGGCATGGAGAAAGTGTCAGAACTTTTCACACAAATAGAAATCTATTCAGTTGTGTTTCTGTGTAGGTACTTTTATCCTGTTAGTAGAATTGAGAACTTGGGGTGAGGCAGGGAAGATGACTTTCCAGACGCTGTGTCCTTGGACCCATAAATTACTCTTTATTTCTCCCATGGAATCATGCTGCCTGGGAATATTTCTAACATAACATAGTATATCTGTGCAATATTTGTACTTTGAGAACAAATAATATTTATTTTTACCATAATGTAGTGATATGTCTGAGCAGGCATGAGCACATAGGTCCATTATATACACTATTTCCTTGTTACTCAATTCAAAAAAGGATCACTCACACAAAGGGCTTTTCCATTATGTCCTGGGTCAGACTTTTTTCTTTTACTTTGGGTTCAAACCAGAGCTCTTTCNNNTGGCCTTCCTTGGATGCTGGAAGGAAGTTTGTTTTTCCCTTTTTAGTTACAAATGCTGTTTCGTTAACACATGCATGCACACACATGTGTGCATGAGTGCGTGCACGCACACACACACACACACACACACACCCCACTAATGCAGATCATGAACTCATTGGTCTAGCTAGTGACACAGGGTAGAGTGATTCTGTGCCTCATCTCCAGATCTGGCAAATTGAACGTGTTGCTCAGAAATCTGAATTTTAAACAATTACTCTGATACTTCTGTAAGTTTGGTCTACTGTCACAGTTAGAAACACTGATTTGGGCAATTGAGATGCAGAGATAAATAAGGGGGAAAACCTGTCTTGAAAGTGTTGGAGGCCAAAACAATATTTTGTGGCTTCCATATTTGTCAGAGACATTGTTCTGAATCTGACTGATTTTCCCCCTCCATATGGCCTAAGAAAAATGTCCAAGCCAGGCCCTCTTCCATCTTTTAAATGGTCTTTTTTTCCACTTTTCATGGTGTCTTTGCTTTTTCTAACCTCATATACTATCTTGGTTGGAAATCTGGATTCTCCTCAGTCCTTAGTTCTGTCTCCTGAATTTAATCCAATTTTCTGACTTTTTACAAAAATTACTTTCATGATGCTTGGCCAGTAGGGCTCTACCTGGATAGCCCAGTCAAGACAATCACTAGGGGCAGGTAAGCCTGCATTCAGCAACCTTGCTCCTCAGGGAAGAGGCTGCAGTGGGATGAACGTTGAGCTGGAAACCCTGTGATCTGGTCTTGCTCTAACGTTTAGCAACAGGAGGCTCTTGAACAAATTCCCTTTCTAAAGTACAATTTCTTCTTCAAAGAGTTGAAGAAGTTCATATCTGCTCGGCTGACTTGATGAAGTTATTATGAAATGAAGTGAAACTGCTATATGTCGTAATGATTTGTAAATCTTGAAAGCTTCAAAAAGTCTAAGGCAGTGTAGCTTGTGTCAGACTCACCTGGAGGGCTTATTCAACACAGCTGGCAGGACAGACGATTCGTGGTTCAGCAGGTCTGGAGTAGGGCCCAGGAGTCTGCTTTTCTAGCAAGGTTCCAGGTGCCATTGACGTTGATGCTGCTAGTCTCGGGATCACCTTCTGACCACCCTGGTCTCGGGCGTTATTATAATATGGTTTCATTTCTCAGTTGTCATATGCTTTCTGTGGTTCCTTGTGGATCAAAAATCCTGAGATGCCCTTAGTAAAGTTAAAGTGTGCTCAGAGTAATTTGAACATTGGCCGGGAGTGTAGGTCTTTAGAAAGGACCTACTGCCTGGGAGCTAGAAGCAGCAGAAAACAAGCTCATGAGTAAGCTCCACCAATATCGAAGACATTTGATTTTAAACCTTGTGTTTTCTCAGATAATGAGTTAATTTACTTTTTTGGGCTATGGAAGCGGCCAGTATGATCCTTGAGCTGAAGTTGGATAGGCCTGACTGGGGCAACCGTGTAGGGGGATCCTGCCGTCGGCCTCCTGCGTGCGTGTTTCATGGTGCAGTCCTGGGATACTGTAGTGAAGAGGAACAGGACACTGTCAGCTTCAAAGCACATTTGCTGTGCTATAAATGGTAACGCAGAGAGCACACGAGACCACTTCAGCTGGAGAATTTAAAAAAACAAAATGCCACTACATAGCTATGGAACTCCTTGCCACCAAGCCAGTAGCATTCTGGCTCATGGCTGTTACACTTCACAGAGGGAGGTTAATTCATGAAATAAAGCTGTTCTAAGATGGTCAAAAGGAGGTCTGATGGGTTGGGCCAACCTTTGAGAGGCCAAAGAAGACCGAATCTGCCTACACAGAGAAGGAGTGGGCTGGAGTCCCTAAAAGTCAGGACGCCCGTAGATCTGTGTTGTGACTCCGGCTTCTCCAGCCTGTCTCATGTGTAGTATGTGTACTTGACCATACACCAGAACAATTGGGCCTTCGAAGGAATGGTGGGTCAGCCTAATTGGTCTTTCCCAAGCAGTTGCTCAAATGCTAAATTAAAAAGAAAAGATGGGTCAGCTTAAAGCCATTCCCATGACTCTGATTAGCAGTCAAGGTCCTACAAAAGCCCAAGCCAGGAAATCCCTGCTCCCTGTGTTTCTTCTGGGTGCGAGGATGGCTCTGGCCGGCAGCGTGGCTCTTGGTTGCCCTCTGCAGGGGCGAACATCAGGAGCCTTGTCTGGGGAAAAGACTCAAGAGAACTGCATGTCTTAGAAAGATCTATATGCTTGTGGCAGTAAATTTCAAGGCATGTCTGGCTCTTTAAGGGCCTATCCAGTGTGGGTGATTTAACAAGCAGGCAATATTTTCAGGAGCCAAGTTTAGTGCTTCGATGTACAAGGCATTTGCTGACTTGGGAAAACGGAGGGATTTTGGTCTGGAAGACAAATAAGAGAAGGGTGAGGATTGTTCGTCCCCTTGCCCTTTCATGGGACGACGACAGCATTGTGGGGGTGATCGTAAGATAAATAAAAGCAGAACAACACACCCCGCCACACCACACACACACACAACTCTTGTTTTTATATATTTAGTACTGATGTTAGTGGAACTAATGAAAAGCAAATTGGTCACAGCGACATAGAAAATCAATTCTCAAGCTCTGTCTTATTCAGGTTTTTGATAGTACATTGCTCTCATCTGTTACGTGAGGGTCTCAATGTGATTTTCACATGGGTTATTCTTTAGAGCAGAAATGAAGACACTTGCCCCAGGTCATGCGCAATCATAAAAAGTGACCTCTTTCTCAAAATGGATGCTTTCCATGGACTTCAGTTTCCAGGCTAAAAGGAGAGAATTTGTATAATTCTCTTCCATGAGACTTTTTCTGGGTGTTAGGAATCACCAGCTGAAAATGAGATGCGTGCATTACACATGCATTTATAAATTAATATTGATGACCATTTGGGATATTTTATGATTTCATGGTGACCTCATGCTTTGTCATTTCCTCACGTGTTAAGCAGGACTTGAAACTAGTAAACCTGACTATGTAAATACATATTCAGACACAGATCAAAGACCAGTCTCTAGTCTTTGGCCAAGGAACACACATTTAATACACATTTCCTCCAGCAACACTTGCAGCAACAAATCTTTAGGAAGTACATGGAGAGGAGCCCTTTAGGGGATAGGTAAGAAATCATTTCTAAGTAAAAATCTGCAATTTTGCTGTTTCTCTTTGTTGAAGGACGATGAAAGCCTGTTTAGCCATTTTGGGTCAAAAGGCAGCATCAGAAATATCTGGGGGGAATGAGAGAGAATGGTAAAATTTTAGAGGAGTAAAAATAAAAAGAATGAGAACGGGGAAAGTAACCACTTTGGACCTCAGTTTTGTGTATAATAATAAATTTGGGTGATATTAACATTTCCAGTGTATTCTAATTGGGACACAATTTCTACTGGATGTAAGTAGGGATTCCCCCCAAAGTTTCCATCATGAAATGGGTTTGAGAAAAACCTGGTCAGAGGAATGGAATATTTTTATTTACCACTGGATTCTTTGGGCTTCATGTACCAATGAACAATGGGAGTTCCCAAGAGGTGGATAAGTTTCCAGTATTTTTGACCAGGTAACATTTCTCTCCATACTACAATAAAACTGCTGATTTTCATTATTGTTAGGGTCTTTTCCAGTTCTAAAATTATAAGGATACATGTTGAGAAGATAGTCTCTAAAAAGAGACAATACGCAAAGGAAAATAGATATAATTAACTATGTTATCTGGGTGACAATGACCTTCCTTTGCATTTCTACCACATTACAGCAAATTATCATTATTTTCTTTAGCTTTCTTTAACATTTCTTTAACTTTCTTTAACACTGCCTTAGCAGGATAAAGAAAGTAAAGGTAGGAAAAAAGTCACCAGTGAGAAGAGAAATAACCAGGTATCTACATGGCAAGGAAAGAGACCTTCACGTCTGATGGTTAGTATCCGAGCGCTGCATCAGCTCTTCCCTGGCCTCATCTTCCACCCTGGCAATTCGCACAACGTGCCGGGGCTGGGCAGGCCCACGGCACTGTATCCATTTTGTGCCTTCATAATTCAGAGAGAAAATGTGGAGCGTCCAAAGGTGAGCCACAAAGATTATGAAGGACTTGGAAAACAAGCCCCATTTGAAAAGGTTAAATGAGATGGGATTTTTTTTTTTAATAAGCCTGGGGAAGAGTGAGTAGAGAGGCCAGTTAATGGTGATTTCTAGTACGTGAAGTGATATTCAGCAGATGAAGGGGACCAGCTATTCTCCATTGTCTGCGAGGAAAGGACAAGAGAAAATGTGCTCATGCGATGGATAGCTCTGAGGACTCCTCTTGGATGGGCTCTATCGTTCTTATCTGATGTTTCCAAACGATGTTTGCAGTTACTTACCATTTGATTTAAGTCAGAAAGGTACTTTCCAATAAATAATAATGCTAACCTCTATTAAATTCCTTTTGCAGGCCATGTGCTATACCGGTCACATTATATATATTATATCATTTAATCTTCACATGAACCTTTTGAGAAATTTGTTTGTATCCCCATTTAATGGATGTGGTAAATGAGGCTTATAGATACTAACTACCGTCTGTATTTAGTGGAGTTGTTTTCTGAGCCTAACTCTTCATGAGCTTAAAAGCCACGTCCCCGCGCACCGTGATGTATAATTTCCTCACTGTTGCACTGTCTCCCTGTGTAGATCAATTATTATTTCTTTGAGTTTATTCCTCAACAATAATATGTAATACGGATTTACTGTAATAAGTAGACCAAAGGATATTTAAAGAAGTAGTTTTGCCTTTTTTTCTTGATACAAGGGGACAAGTGTGATCTTATGGAAGGAAAGCCCACTACAGTGGTTCCATGTGGTTCTGGGGGTTCACCTTGACTTGACTTTTACTGGCTCTACCACTGAAGACAAAGGTGAAAGATGGGACTCTATATCAGAAGCATGGGTCCTAAGAGACAGGGTCTGTAACTAAAGATCCTTGGGTACTTCATGAAAGTATATAAAAAGGAGAAGGATTTGCCCAGAAAGATATTATATAAAGCTCCTGAAAGTCAATGTCACCTCCTTGCATGAGGCCTAAGTAATTAAATTTAAGCTATGAAAAAGAAGTAACATTGCTATGAAAATTTATATGGATTTGCACAGCTATATCTGATTGTATCTGACTTTGAGAGTTTAATACAAGGTAGGTAAATCAGTAATAGAGAGAGAGTCAGAGGAGGAAGAAGGGGGAGGGGGAGAAGGAGGCAGAGAAGGAGAGCAATATTAGAATTGCAATCTAAATTTTCACTATTTCACTATAATTTATATTAGGAAAGTGCTAAGCTCCTCAAGTGTATGTGTACACACTGTCGATGAAGTTACTGAAGTTTGGGAATCCATGTAGACTTGGAAGGGTCATAGATGTTTGCAATACTTTTATAGTGTTCTGACTACCCTCCTGGGAAGTACCCAGAAGGTGTGACAGGAGGTATGCCAGGGACCTGGGCTCAGCATAAGATGGGCCACCTTGTACAGTGTGCAGATGTGTACTCCAAATTCTAAATCATGCGGACTTCCTCAATCTGAGGCTATACTTTGAGTCTGTGGTTATAGTGCATGGAACCTGGGCAACATCCTGCCAGAAATCCAAGTTGGAGAACCAGGCCAAATAACGCACAGCAGCTCACCAAATCAGATCCAGGGTGTGAGGTCAAGCCGCCAGTGCCAGATAATACTATGTGAAGTTATTTGGATAAAACCGAAAGGAAAAGAGTCTCCAGGAATGGGTGAAGAGCATTTATATGAACTGAATTGTTGCCGGGCCCGTTCCATCACATCACGTAGGGGTGCTCTACTCATTTCTTCAGTGGCTTTGAATCTTCCTCCATCTGATTTCCATTGGCTTACCTGTGGTTTTCCTAATATCTCCTTCATCTTGCTCTTGTCACTTGGAATAAGAATACACCGCAAAATTGAGCCAACTATTTTAATGTTTATCCTTACCTTGCTCACTTGGCAACCAGTTTGAAGGACCCCCCCAAACTGCTCTAGATCAATTATTGTTTGTGTACAGATACTCAGAATCTTCTGTGTCTTTCATGTTACTCAGCAGAATTACTAATTGTCCCTGATAAGCAGCCTCTTTAATTGTCCTTAGCTGCTACTGAAAACATGTACAATTCTGATAGCCTCCCTCCTCACCCTGGCAACTTTATCTCTCTCAGCAGATAACTGGCCTTCATCTGATTTTATTTTTAAAAAAATAATAAATAGAATAAAATAATAAAATAAAAATAAAAGATTTTACTAAAAAATAAAAGAATCTCATTTGAGACTCTAAGTCTGTATTTGCAAGAATCTTGTCTCTTTTGTCTCCAAGGAAGAGTGACACTCTTCCACTCTAGAAGGGACTCTTCCACCTGGGCACTGACTCCCATAATGGCCTTTCTCCTCAGAGAACTTGCTCCAGCCATTAATCCAATCCTTTCCTACATCTTCCCTCATCCTCCATTTCTCTTTTCCCTTGGCATATAAGCACAGTGAAGCCTCACCCATATTTTGAAAAAGATTTCCTCTCTTCCTTGTAGTAACACTCTATATCTCCTTCTGTTTGAGCCAAGCTTCCCAAAATTATTTCATTGTGTCTACCCTCCTCTCTCATTCTGCTCACCTCAGCTCAACATAGTCTGTGTTATTTTCTCGTCCGTCTACTGAAGCTCTGCTCTCCAACATTATCAACATCTTCCTAGATGCCCAATCCAATGCTACTTTTAAACGTCATCTGACATGATTTCTCTCTTCTTCAAGAGAGAAGAGGTGGTGTGAATCCACTTTCTCATGTGTTTCCAACATCTCAGTCTCTGGTCTCAGGTCCTTTTTCTCTGCTTTACTCTTAGATTTTAGAGCATCTCCAGATTTTCCTTGATTTCCTGCTTCTTCTTTTTCCTCTTACATTGTTCTCAATCATCTCTTCCAGGCTCTTGATATCAATAACCACAGGGAACTTCCCCCCACCCTTGTTCTCTCTTCTGAATTCTAGAAACATATATCTGATTTCCTATGGAATCACCATTTGGGCATTTTACTCATATTTTCAAAATCAATAACCCTGCTTTAAAATTTAGAGTGATCTTATGTGGGATCAAAGAGGTGAAGAAACATGGAGAGATATAAGAATACAAGAATATGATATAAGATATAAGAATTCTTATATAAGAATATAAGAATATTGACAATTCCTAGACCAAAGTTAGAAGTTTGAATAAAGAATATGAATGTGGATTTGTGGTGATTTGATCTGTGCTGTAAATGAATGAATTATAACCCTGTATGAAAGAAGATACACTAACTATAAATGGATTGACTATAGGCTTGTGCAACACTTACCCATCAGATAAAAATACAATGTCAATACAAGGTCAAAAGTGGTTGGTTAACCTGCACTGTGAGTCCTGGGACGGTTGAGAGTAGCACTTACTCTCCACTCCTCGTATTTCCACAGAAAAGAGAGTGCACACTGCCCTCTCAGGGAGGAACAGTTATTCTCTGTCCCTTAAGAAGTTCCCAAGTCTGGAAGAAATGATGATTGATTGGTGAATTTTGGAAAAAGAATTGAGTGTGGTGGTCTGTTCAGACCTCTTTCTCTTCCTCTCCCTCTCTCCAAAACCTGCCTGTCCATGGGACAGGCAATGTCTTACCTGGTCTGCTCACCTGAAGACCTAGGGGATAAATTCTATTTAGGGAGATTAGTAGGAAACCCATGAAGGTTGTCTAATCCAGGTATATTATTAATTAAACTCATAATATGAACTTGATATGTTTGATTTCCTTATATCTTTTTTTTTATTTGGAAAGAGAAGAAAGAAGTAATTATTCACTTTTAAAATGCCAACACATTAGTAATGACCATTCTAACATAAATCAACTGTGATCAGGTATTCTTAAACTTGTGCCTTTGGAAGTTTCTCAAGGTACATTTCCCTTTATATCTCTTATTTAATCACAAAAATTGATTCTTTATTTTAATCCTCTAAAAGGGATAATCTTCCAAACTCATTTATATGGTGCAGGTAAAACTTTTGATTATATTTCACATATTTATTACATCTTTTTAAAAACTTTCGTAATCATATATGGTATTACTTGATAATCGAGCAAAAAGACTCAAAATATCTGGTATTGTCCATGAAAGGAGTAATATTATCCATCCATCATTAAAATATTTTGAATGTGAGTATCTTTTATATAACTTAAAAATTAATAGATATGGGAAAGACATCCTTTCTTTATGAATTGAAAGACTTACTATTATCAAAATGGTAATACTCTCAAAACGATTTACAAATTTAGTGCAATCCCTATCAAAATCCTAAGGGCTTTTTCTACAGAAATGATAAAGCTGATCCTAAAATTCATATGGAATTATATGGGAAACTGAAGGGCCTAAACAATCTTGAGAAAAGGAGAACTCACGCTTCCTGATTTTATAATTTAATACAAGTCTCTATTAATAATATAGGTGTGATATTGGCATAAGGATGGACATCCATTCGATGGAATAGAATTGAGAATCCATAAATAAGCTCATACATTTATGGCCAAGTGATTCTTTTAAGGGTTTGGAGACCATTTAATGAAGAAAAATAGTGTCTTTGGGGCGCCTGGGTGGCTCAGTCGTTAAGTGTCTGCCTTCGGCTCAGGGCGTGATCCCGGCGTTCCGGGATCGAGTCCCACATCGGGCTCCTCTGCTGGGAGCCTGCTTCTTCCTCTCCCACCCCCCCTGCTTGTGTTCCCTCCCTCGCTGGCTCTCTCTCTCTCTGTCAAATAAATAAATAAATAAAATCTTTAAAAAAAAAAAAGAAAAAGAAAAATAGTGTCTTCAACAAATGATACCAGGACAACTAGATATCCAGATGCAAAAGAGTGAAGTTGGCTTCTTCCTTTATACCGTATACAAAAATCAACTCACAATGGATCTAAGTATAAAAGCAAAAACTACAAAGCTGTGAGAAGAAAACATAGGAGGGAAACTTACTGACCTTGTATTCGGCAGTGGTTTCTTAGATGTGACATCAAAAGCACCAGCAACAAAAGAAACCATAGATAAATTTAATTTCACAAAATTTAAAATGTTTGGTTAATCAGCAGACATGATCAAGAGAGTGAAGAGACAACAAATGGAGTGGAAGATAATATTTGCCAATCATACATCTGATAAGGTTTTACTATCCAGATTATACAGAGAACCCTGACAGCTCAGCAATAAAATGACAAAGGACCCAAGAAAAAAATGGGAAAAGGACTTGAATAGACAGTTCTTCTTCAAAGAAGATGTACGAATGGCTACCAAGCTCACGCAAAGATGTTCATTAGTCATTAGAGTAATGCGAATCAATCTGCATGAGGTGCCACTTCACACTTACTAAGGCGACCAGAATAAAGATATTAAAAAGGAAAATAACAAGTGTTGGTGAGAATGTGGAGAAATTAGAATTCCCATATTGCTCATGGGAACATGAAATTGTGTGGTTTCTGTGGAAAACAGTTTGGCAGTTCCTTGGAAAGTTAAACATAGAATTACCATATGATCCCACAATTTCACTTTTAGGTATAAACCCAAAAGCCTTAAATACATGTGTTCAAACAAGAAGTTGTACACAATTGCTCATTGCACCACTAGTCACAATAGCCAAAAGGTGAAACAGCTCAAATGTCCATTGGAATGAATGGATAAACAAAATGTGGGATATCCATACAATGGAATATTATTTAGCTGAAAAAAGAATGAAGTTCTGATATAGCTACAAGCATGGATGAACTTTGAAAATATTATGCTAAAAGAAAGAGGCCAGACACAATAGGCTACATATTGTATGATTCTAGTCACATGAAATATCCAGAATAGGCAAACTGTTAGAGACAGAGAGCAGATTGGTGGTTGCCAAGGGTTGTGGGTGGGGAGAATAGGAAGGGGGTGCTCTAATGGATATGAAGTCTCCTTTTGGGATGATGAAACTATTCTGGAATTAGGTAGTGATGGTAGTTTCACAGCATTGTGAACATTTTCAGTGCCATTGAATTTTATTCTTTAAATTGGTTAAAATGATACATTTTATGTTATGTATATTTTACCACAACAAAAATTAATGTATATGAAAAGAATTCGATGATTCATTTAATCAGATAATAGGATTTTTTTAAAGCTGTTAAGGAAATATAATGAAAAGACGTTCAACCACACTTAGGTAATACTGAACTCTTTGGACTGCTGTTTTTTATCTGTGCTATAAAATACAAGTTGTTTTACAGACAGATCTGGAAGTAGAGAAAATAAAGGTGTGTTCAAGGTTCATATCTTGCAATCACAGAAAAAGATGTTACAATATCTGCAAAAGTATGAATTGTCAGACTGTCTTTGAAGTCCTTGTGTTTACTTAACTATTGTTCTAATATTTACGCTCTACTATGGAAATGAAACCTTTGGTGATTTCCTAGGGCAAGGATTATGTATGTATGCTTTGGAAGAAGGACAGAAAAGGAACTATTCAACAAGATATGTACAGTTTCAAAAATATAGATTTATAAGCAACAAAGTTTTTGTATACATGAAAGACCTCTTCTGTAAAATGAACGTTTCATTTTCTTGCAAAGGAAGCCTAAAATGTTTCATTCCTTGTATAACACACTGAAAAAATATTTGTTCTGACTGTTGATTAAATCCAGCATAACATGCATAACATATTTTTAGGGGAAAAAACTTTTTTTAATGGACAAACTGGGTACCTATTAAGTAGATTTTATCACCTTGGCTTACTCTCTCACTTAATCATGCTCTTTTAAATTTTAGTAACTGCAGATTCCCAATCACTAACTACATCTTGTGAGCACACAGTATGTCATATCTCAGTTGTTGTCATGAATGGATTTTTTAGGAACCGTGGCACTCTTGCAGAGATGTCTTCAGTATTTCTTTTTTTCTTTTCTTTTTTTTTTTAGAGAGAGAGAGTGAGCAGGAGGGAGGGGCAGAGGGAGAGAGAGACAGAATCTTAAGCAGACTCCCTGCTGGGTGTGGAGTCCTATGTGGGGCTTGATCTCACTCATGACCCTGAGATCATGACCTGAGCGGAAATCAAGACTCAGACTCTTAACCCACTGAACCACCCAGGCACCTCTCCTATTTCTACTTAGTGGGCAGAATAGCTTGTGTTTTCATGTAGAGGTAAACTATCTTCACCTATTTAGATGCATTTATAAAAGACATGTGGAAAGCAAAGGCTATTTATCAGATTTTCCTGATAAAAGTATCTTATTTTAATTATAGATAATCAGATGAACCTAATGCAGATACCAATATTTTACGTTACTGAAGAAATGACTGAATGAAATACACTCATATAGTAATATACAGGTATATAATTTTTAAGATGTATTTATTTATTTTAGAGAGAGAGAGCATGAGCAGGAGGGGAAGAGGGAGAGGGAGTGGGAGAGAGAATCTCAAGCAGACTCTGTGCTGAGCGTAGAGCCTAACTTAGGGCTTGATTTCACAACCCTGAGATCATGACCTGAGCCAAAACCAAGAGTCGGAGGCTCAACCAACTGCACCACCCAGGTGCTCCATAACATACATATTCATATAATGAATACATATGTTTTGTAAGGTGGAAAAAAAAAGATCTGGTTCCTCTGTACTTTTGGGCAAATGAGAGAATTGTCCCAATAATAAGCTTTGCTTCAGTCAATGGAATTTGAATGAACATAACCTCTAGATGGAAGCATTTGAGAACCAGTGGGCAATTCTTCATCAGCCCTTTCCACTATAATGGCAACGAGAAACGTTTCAGCTGGTGGAAATTCCATCATCGTGAGTTCTATTTGAGGACAACATGGAACAGAGTTTCCATGGAACCAAAATGAACATGTTGCATTAGTGAGTTTTAAACCATTGAGACTCAGGAACTGTTTGTTACACAGCACAGCCTTTCTTTTACTGACACAATATATTATAGTCTTGATTAAGCAGTATGTACAATACAACATACAAAATGCATGTATTTGTAGATGTACATGAAGTAGTATAACATGATATACGATAATATATACATATTCCTGTATTGTTGATTCAATGATAACTGTCTTTTCCCCAAGAAATTGGTGTAACCCCATACAGATCTTCCTCAAATTACCATGGGGTTACACCCTGATAAACTTACATTAAGTTGACAGTATCTTAAGTAAAAACTCATTTAACATGCTTAACTTACATAGCTTAGCCTAGCCTACTTCAAACTTCTATTAGCCTACAGTTGGGCAAAGTCATCTAACACAGAGCCTATTTGTTAATAAAGTGTTGAATATCTCATGTGATGCACTGAATACTGTACTGAAAGTGAAAAGCAGAATGATTGTATGGGTACAGAATGACTGTAAAGTATTGGTTGTTCATTGTCGTGATCACCTGCCAGCCTGGAGTCTGCAACTGCCGCTCAGCCTCACGGGAGAGGGTCATAGGGCACATCACTGGTCCTGGCTGGAAAAGATCCAAATTCAAAATTCAATGTATGGTTTCTACTGGACGCATATGGCTTTCACCCCATCATCAAGTCAAAAACTGTAAATGGAGCCATCGCAAGTTGGACACCCATCTGTGCCAGATTAACAGTGTGTTTTCCCTGGCTTCTGTCTAGACCCACTTCTTTAGTCATCAAGTTCAGGACACTTCATGGCTCTATTTCTGTGTACCAGACTGTTCCATACTAATCAACACTAGACTTATTACTTCTTGGTATAAAGGCTGATATATGGATTACAGAGTGTTCTCATTCTTTAAGCTTGAAATTTTGGTAATTTAAATGTATAAATCATATCTTTAATATTCTATTTAAACTACTTGTCTTCTAATCACTGATTGACTATAAATTGAAAAATCCTGGAAATAGGATTCTGGTTGTGTTTTCTAAAAGTCAGCTGAAGAATGCTTCCCGTGGTCTTTTTGTTGACTTCTTGGGTTTTGCTATCTTCTTGGGATTTTTGAAGAAAGTTTCATTGTCATAGAACCATGAAGTTTTCTTTCACTGAAATATTATGGTAATAATTATATACTAATATGTGCAATCATATTTTTTAAATGTCTCCTTCAACATTAGGCTGTCACTTCTAGGGCTATCTGTTTTGTTTACTCCTTTGTCCCCAGAGGCCACACCAGGCCTGTCACATAGTGGGTTTTTAAAAAATACTTATTGATAATGACTGAAGGAACTTTCCAAAGTTGATTTCTTCTCATCTGTGTGTGTGTATGTGTGTATTTTCCCCTACCAGGACCACTTTTGTTTACATGAGACTTTAGTAAATATCTATGGAAGAAAGAATTGCATGGTTAGTGCAAGAGCTCTGTTTTCCCTCCCTCCATCCCACCTGATTTCATCTGGTGCATGATAGCAACATAATTGAAGTGTGCATGTGGTTCTGAATACAAAGCACATAAAACCATGTAAATCACTTCATTTTTTAGCTTTTTTATGGTTGTGATTCATGGCAGTGTTGGTGAGACTGGGTGTCAGGAGGGAGTGTTGCATTTGTAATTAGAAAGGGAAACAGATGTTGAAGCCTTCATTTTAAATGACGTTTCCCTTATAATAGTCCTCATTGCTTGCTGATCACTTTCTATTTCACCTATTGAAATTCTCACTGAAAAGATCTGGGTCTCTCTAGATAATGCTCACCATATGAGGGCCTCACTGCAGTAGGGCAACTGAAAATTTTTGATTCATTATGCTTATAAAACAAAACCCCAAAAGATCCCATGTGTAAAGGCACAAAAACAGAAACAGATTTTGAAAAATTCTTTTTTTTTTGTGAAGCAAAGTATTGGGCTTATAATCAAGTTTGCACACTGACTTTTTTGACTCTAAACAATTACCCAATTTACCTAGAGTATCTTGACCAACATCCACCTTTTCCAGCTGATCAAATGGTAGAAGAAAGGAACCTGTGTCCTAAATCAACCTAACGCTATAACTCCGTTCAGAGGTGAACAAGGCTAGATTAATGAAATATATCTCAGCACACCAAGTCATGTTATGGGAAACACCATTTGTGCTGTCCCCATGGTGTCCCCCGGTCAGAGCATGGTCACATACCTGTTCTGATGGGGCCAAGTAGCTTTGATGTACCTCTATTTTTCCAACACTGATACCTGGACTGCAGGAAAGATGTAATGCTGTTGACTTTTGTTCAGTTGGGATTTATGAGAGTGGCGTCAATGAGTAGGAAGGATACGAAAATGCGGGTGGGTATCAGAAATAGCTGTAGGCCATTTTATCTCTTCCTCTGCTCCCTTCATTCTTGCTCCCACTCCCACCTTGAATATGGGGCCATGTAGCAATATATGGCTGAAGTTAGAAAAAAAACTTGAAAGATTACAAATATGTCTAAAAGGGGAGACCTGAGAACAAATGGATGCCTACGTACCACCCAGAATATCAGGAGGGCAGGCAGTATATCTATCCTGTCCATCACTCTATCTGCAGTGCCTAACACAGTAAAAGGCAGAAGGTAGGGGTTCAATAATTAATTATTATTAAACTACCTAACCTGCTAGCAATGTTACTCAATAATAAATAGTCCTGTGCTTGTTGTGAACATTGAGTCAAGTAGACCCAGATTTTATTCTCAATAAAGCACTAAAAATATCTAGAACCAAGCTCTCAGATACAAATCTGCAGACCAGCTTCTCTTGCCTTGAGGAAGAAACACTTTTTTGTCTGGTTTCACCAGTGGAAGTGATTGTCCACATTTGAACCTGAGTGAGCCAGTCATCTCCTTCTTCAAATTGAATGCTTCTCTTAGGAAGAAATAAACATCACCCAGTTAGCAGATGGAACTGCATATGAGATAGGATAGTCAGGTAATGAGTTACAGAGATGCATTGAACAAATCTGCTTTGATGTGACGTTGGAGTGCTGGTGGCAATAATATGGTGGCCAAGCCCATTTGATAAAGCCCATGGAAAAACAAAGTTAAACTTCTCGTGTAACATCCTGCATAAATGTGTGTGTGCACACATCACTCTTTGATCAGTTAATGGAATCCCCATTGAAACACATTTTCAATCCCCAAATGGTTGTTAGTCAAGTTTTTCAACTTTTGCTTTGCATTCTTTTGCAGGGCCCCTTGACTTCACAGAGTCACTCTTCACTCTACTTCAAAGAGAGGTGTGTGTTTATTGTCCCTATGGTACACAGAAGATGAATAAAAAGCTTTTAAGTGGAGCCTTGCAAATTTTCCCAGAATATATATCAGTGTAGGAGAATGATTGCATGCAAGAGCAGACCTGTGAAATCTCATTCATTTAAAGAGAGATGGTCTCCATTAGAGAAATTTCTCAAGAAGTCTATCCGTAGAGATCAGCGTTGTTCTTCCTTCAATAAGGAGTCATTTACCAGGTGATTCAATTAATCAGCACTTCAGTGATGGCTTCACTTTATTTCTATAAATGAACTTGAAGAATAAATCCTCAGTTTATAGATGATTCACTGCTGTAAGCACAATATTCCAGCACAAAATACAGGAAGCCAGTCGCAAACTTCATAACATGTCACGGTTTCTTCAGACTGGAGTCTGATCTCACTCTTCGCGGATGTTGTTCCTGTCACTTTATTAATAAATGCTCTGACTGTAACTCGTGAGCATCTAAGAGTAAAGGATCCAGCACAAGAGTACTGGCTGTTGATGGAAGATGGTAAAGCCCAAGGTCCTGGTCTCCAAAAGCCCACCTTTGAGTGAGCAGAATGAGCGTCAAGAGAGACAGGTGACTTGTCCTTGAGGTCTGAGGAGAAACCTCTGCGTATTTGTATCACTCAGGAGGAAAAGGCAGAATTGAGTTGTTCATTATTCAGGGATGTTTTTCTCCTCATCTGAATTTTTGAATAATCATGATCAGCTCTGCAGAGGCGGTGTCATTTTTGCATGAGACAATCTGGTGTCTGTCTTGTTAGTTTCACCTTGGGGGTCAACGCCTCTCCATGAGCGCCCGCACTGTTGTGCAGGGTCCGCGTGTGGCGCGGCGGCTGGGCATCTGCGGGTGATGGCTTCCAGGTGTTAGCCTACAGGAACTCGCCCAAAGTCAATGCGAACGTCAGAGCTTGGGACATGAGCTGCAAAAAGTCTCACAGGCAAGGTCAGGGTTTTGGTACTTGCAGCAGAAACTAAAGAGAAACTCTGAAAGCAGTGTCCACACTGTCCCGGAGGGAGAGCTGACAAGTTTGCTCCGCTGCAGAAAACATTTCACACACATAAAATGCCCACGGCTCCCCGAGGCAAGAAAAAGAGAGTTTCAAGTGTGCGTTTGAAGGAAACAAAAACCACCTCTTGAATGTTGTCCACATGCGGCAGGTAAATAGGCTTTTTCTAAGTGAAGGCCCCTTTGTTTCTTCGCAGCTCAGCATTTATTCCTTCATGCTCAGTGACAAGAAATTTCCCCCTTCCAAAACTCAAGCCATCTGCGCTATTAGCAGCATAATCAATCCTAGCCAATAAATCACCCCACCCAACGTTCTTGACAACACAAATTCTGTAGTGTGTTAAAACATTATAATAAATGACAACATGGTATGATCTATGAGGCCTCTTAGCACTATCCACTTCACCCAGCTGGGAAAATTATGGTCTCCAAAATCTTCACAATTTTGAGCACTTATGTTTGCTGAACAGACTTCTAAAAATGTGTCAATTTTGCGGGATTTTAAAACCACTCACCCACGGAAGGAGCCCTCAGCTACTCTTGAAAGAAGACTTGGGGATCAAAATGTCTTTTTTAAATTCTGTCTATGGGCAACCAGTCAGAGAGTTAATAAAAATCAACAATCTGGAAGTTAGCTAATAATGTGAAATGGTTTCTTACGGTAGAAAATAAAAAGTATGTTTGGCATGGCTTATTTTGTATGTAGTTCTATTTTTTAAGGTTAGGTCTTACAAATGAGCTCTGCTGTCCTTCACTGTGAAAATATATATAGTGGCTTGTAAATATTAAGCCATTAATATCCTCTGTGTCCTTAGGGCAGACAAGCTGGAAGCATTCTATTTCAAATATTCAGAACCAGAGCACCAAGGCTGGGTCCACCACTCCCACAATGGCCGCAATGATAAGCTATCGTTTGCACAATTGCACTGAATGACTCATTATGAATCTTCTTGATTATTTCTTCATCAGGTCACTTTTCTTGAGACTCTACCAAACTTCTGTAATAAAAATAATGCATGGTGATTCCCAATGCCAGAAATGAGATCCTATGTACCCTTATGAAAAGCCCTCAGGGAAACTTGTGGATTAACTCTTATCAGTAATAGAGGAGATATGAAATATTTAAAAGGAGATATAAATAGGTACCTGTGAGCCATCACTAGGCACATCATATAATAGATGGCTTGAAGATTCGTTTCAGCCCAACTCTGGCATTTCCCCTGCAATAGTGACAGTTAGTGGCAATTACGTTGTACAGGTATGCTGCATCAAGAAAACATTATTCAAGAGAGGGCAAAGGCCCAACTAGAATGCAAGATGTTAAAATAACAAACTATTGGGGGAGAAAATGTCAAAACTAGAAAATACGGCACAGATGGTAGAGCTGAGGAGAAGCTCTGTTCAGATGCAAGACTAGTAGATATTTACATACTGGAATCGAGGTCGCTCATCTGTCATGTATTATTTTTTGTCTAGGTATACACAAACACACAGGGTCATCGACACAGAAAGCCATTTTGACAGTCCAGAGCACTAAACTTCAGTGCATCCTTCTAGAGATTTTTCTCCTGAGTGACTGTCTAACTTTTAAAACATCTTCAAAGGATGTTACCGAGAATAGCCTGCCTGATGAATCCGTCATCACGTGTCCATCAGTCAGTCATTCAATCAATCAAGCAATCAATCAATCAATCAGAACCATATATTCTCATAAACAATCCCTCCTGGGCTTCTGCATTTCATCAACAAGTGAAATTTAAAAAAAAAAATACAAATAGAGAATTGACACAGAATTGTTAATATTTTTTTTCCAAGCAGGAATTTAAATAACGGAAACTGCTAGTACCATGTGCTATTACTAGTGCTCAAGAAAAGAAATTGTATTTTAACACCAGAAAGGAAATATGGATATATTTCTAATTAAAGCATAGTCCTTTCTAAGAATGAAGAGTTGGGTCCTACCCATGTGCACACACACGCTTATGTACAAACATACATACATATAACTTTTCTCTTCCTTTATGGATTCTAAACCACCAATTATTGTTTATATTGTCAGAATTTGGTAGATTGGGGATGGGAGTCTGACATCACCCCAATCTGAAATAGTCCCCTGCACGTCCATAGGGTGATAATGTGAGATATTTTCCAATCATAATTCAACCCCAAAACATCAGCTAAAAGAGAATCTTGGGTTTGGATATAATGTGCCAATTAAGTTATTGCCTCTCAGCTCCAAACCAACCCTTCTATTCTTCGTGAATATCCATGCTGGAGCTCCGCAAATTGCGTTTCTACTTTGGCAGCTCGAGCAGCCCATAGGGGGCGCTAAGCAGAGCTACAAGGCTACAGAAGGGAAAGACTATTTATGTCTTCCTAGCTGTGTCCCCTGAGCGTCCGGTGGGCTTGCTGACGACTCGCCCTGAGCATCACCCCGGCAATGCTTCCTCACCTGGGGAGCAGCAGCTCTGTCTGGTTGGATATGGTGTGCAATTTTTCCAAAACTTGCAGAAGCCAACTTCATCTCGCCTCCAGCAGCCGGCTGGCACTCCGTCCTCAGGTGTCCTGGTCGCCTCTTGTAAGGGGAGGCCCCTCTTGTAAGCTACCAAATTGTAACAATCCAATCTTGTCTTCTGTTCTCTCAGTCTACCAGAATCTGCTTCCCGCAGCTGCTACCTCAATGATACCTTAGAGCAGGGGTTGGCAAATTATAGCTTGCTTGCTCTCCTGCTTGCTAATTGCTTTGTAAATAAAGTTTTATTGGGACACACCCCAGCTCACTCCTTATATCCAAGGCTGCTGCTTACTTGTTTCTGCCTTAGAATCCAGTAATTGTGATGACCTGCAAACCTCAAACTATTTAATATGGCCTTTCATAGAAAACATTTGCTGGTTTCTTACTTAGAGTTCCCTTTTTACCCTTTCAGTTACCGAGTTAATAACCTTACATCTGATTGCTGCTGTTGTTGTTGTTGTTGTTTTTAATGTTAAATTCTCCTTGTTCAGATAACTGGGTGAGACATTTTCAAATTAATAAGATACTGGTGAGTGGGAGAACTGGAAAACAGACACGGGAAGGGGGGAAAGTAGAGAATACAATCACAGGTTAACAGTCCCTCCCTAAAGAAGCCAGCAAATCACCAGACTCTGGAATTACCACATTCCTAATGCTAAAGGAAACAAAATGGAAAAGTTTTGTACCATGGAGAAATGATAAATGGTCAAGAGAAACTTTTTAATTGCACACACTAAAATCAGATAAACCTGCAGCAAGAATATTTATGAACAAGTACCATTGCCATGGAGACAGATCCCAACAACAGATCAAAAGAACAACTTTAAAACCAAACTATATTTCAATGAAAGTGAACTGTAGGCTTATTTAGCATTTTCCTTCACTCTGCTTTAATAATTTTAAATAGATCTTATGAAAGTTGGAATTATGGGCTCAGATTACATCTCCATACAATTCTACATTCCTTTTTTTATATGGCACTTTTTTTTTTTTCCCGGTTACAAGAAAATAAAAAGCTATGTTAGGATGAGAAGAGAAATATAGGTATCTACTCATTATTTTTATTCCATCTTTTGACAGGAGCCCATTAAGGATATAACTAGTGAGAATATAGTTTCAACATGATATTCCATTAGGCAACTTATTTTGGGTTACTTATTAAGAAATGTTGCCTAATGTACTGTTTTAATGAGTAAATCAGGTTTTTCCTACCTGTTACACAAGGAAAGATTTCTGGGCTTTCGAAAGTAAATGTCAGTCACTACAGAGAGATAGCAGTATTGTCTACCATCTCTGGAGATTTAATTTGCAACATCTCTTTTTATTAGAAATCATCTTTGTAAGACATTAAAACCTTATTAATAATCTCGGCCTCTGAATATTAGAAGAGCCAGTTAGCCTACTAAGATTTTCCACCAGAATTTGTAGTTGAGTCTATATTTTTAAGAGCATGTTATTTTACATGTACACACATACACACAAACATTTATGTGCATACACATGTAATTCTCAATGGAAAACAACTCTTCCTCTTTACTCTGATGTCTCTTAATACATGCTTAATGTAAACTGGTAACTGCTTTATTTTTGAAGCCTGCTACAGTCTTTAATTATGAAAAAATATGTGTATTATAGGAATCTGCAATGAAGGAAAACACAACAATTGAGGGAAACCTTGAACATACCTTTGGTATTTAAGTAATTGAAAAATTATCTGATTTAATAAGAATACAATTCCAGAGAAAACATTTCATACAGTATCCTTTTTCGTATGAAGGCTGCCTCTATATCAGGGCTTGGCCAACCATGGATGGTAAGCCAAATTGGGTTCACTGCTTGCTTTTGTAAATAAAGTTTTATTGGAACACAGCCAGGCCCATTTATTTATATACTGTCCATGGCTGCTTTCACTATGAGGACAGATGTGAGTAGCTGTGATAGAGATTATTAGGCTTTCAAAGGCTAAAATATTTACTATCTTGCCTTTCACAGAAAAAGTTTGCGAACCCTAAACTGTACGAACCTGGTGTTGTAATTATATTATTTGATCTCAGACTTCATCCTGCCTTCTTTCATTAGTCTTTGGAGAACCCAAGTGTGGAAAATCTGAATGTAGGGCTTCCCAAGTCTCAACATTTCTAAACTGAATGTATTCCCCTCATCCCATCTCTGATATTCTTCAGCTGGGTGTTTTCACATTTAAGCAGAGTCCTTCCCTCCTTCTCCCTCACCATCTATACTCCTTGATGAGCACGTCTTTCCCCTTCCACTCCTCATGCATCTTCCTGTTCTGTCCATTCAGACTGGCACAATTTCATTTCCTTCCCTAGCCTATTGAAGTAAGCTCTAATACACTCTACCTTCTTCAGTCCATCCCCTCATTATCATTGGGCCGGTCTTGCCAGGATGCAAATGGAGCATGTCCCTCTCTTGATGCTTTTTATTGCTTTTGGCATCAGAGTACCATAAAATATTGGTATGAGGACAGCTGTTCTACGTTCATTTGATCTAGATAGATAGCTGGGTCTCACTAGAATGAAAGAACTGAATTTTGAGGTGATTTTTTGATAACGAAAACAAAAGATTCTGTTATCCCTCTGTTTACCTTGACTCCCTGGGATTCAAACACATGTTTCCTATGAAGGAGAAAATGGGATGAAGCCTCAGTTACTTTACCTGGAATTTTGCCTTAATATGGATGTCACCTGGAAGGGTGGGGCACATGGGGATTCTTCCAATAGGAATCTGTGACCTACAGGATGAGCCTCAGAATCTTAGCCTGTAGTGACTGGGCCCAGGGCAAGCTTCTCCATGGAGATCCCATCAATTTGTTATATGGTCCTTATGCCTGTGATGATGATCTGTCCGTGGTTTCTTGGCTGTCCCTTAGTTTCTTTTCTTTTCTTTTTAAGATTTTATTGATTTATTTGGCAGAGAGAGAGACAGTGAGAGAGGGAACACAAGCAGGGGGAGTGGGAGAAGGAGAAGCAGCCTTCCCACTGAGCAGGGAGCCTGATGCAGGGCTTGATCCCAGGACCCTTGGATCATGACCTGAGCTGAAGGCAGATGCTTAACGACTGAGCCACCCAGGCACCCGTCCTTTAGTTTCTATCACCTCTGTACACTCGGCATACTATTTCCTCAGCTTTGGATGCCCTTCCTCGTCTTCATGCTTGATGTACTCCTATTTATCCTTCAAGACTTGGCTCGAATAATTCCTGTTCAAGGGGACCCCTTTCTGACCTATCCAGGCAGACTTATACATATCCTTCCCTGTTCTCCCCAAATGTCATGTTCACACTTTATGCCAGATGTTTCCCTCACCACCTGTGTGCACAATCTTCAAGTACTATATTGTCTTCCCTCTAGAGGACTTCAGCTGTACTTTGTTTTCTTTCTTCTTTACATCTCCAGTGCCCGGGACACACCTGTCATAGAGCGCATGTCAAAGAATTATTTGTTAAGTGATTGCATCTATTTTTATTTTTATGTTATTATTTTTTTAAAGATTATTTATTTATTTATTTATTTGAGAGAGAGACAGCCAGCGAGAGAGGGAACACAGGCAGAGGGAGTGGGAGAGGAAGAAGCAGGCTCCCAGCGGAGGAGCCTGATGTGGGGCTCGATCCCAGAACACTGGGATCATGCCCTGAGCCGAAGGCAGATGCTTAAAGACTGAGCCACCCAGGTGCCCCTCGGATCTATTTTTAAAAATCAGAGAAAACGTTGATGTTTACTGCTGGGCTCTGCCCTAGCTTCTCTTCCCAAAGAGTAAAACAGGGAAGAAATTTCACTCACACCCCAGAGTTATGAGTTGAATGCTATCTATATCGCTCAAGGCATTAGTAGGCAAAGAGCCTTAACTCAAATAAATGAATTTGCAAATGATGGGATTTCAGATGTCAGTAGACGGTTTTAGGGGTAACAGCATTCCTCACTTGCATTTGCATTGAACTGTATCTTCCACTGACTGGGAAGTCCCTGTCGTCTCTTTGGTCCATACCAAAGTCGCAATTTGAGAAAGATTCCTGGAGGATCCCATAAGGTTACCCAGACATATTTCTATGAACTCTGAGTACAGCAGATGCCAGATACAAGCAGAAGGGTTTTTCAAGAAGAGTTTGGGAGGTTGTCTAAAATAAAACACACCGCCTTCTTCTTAATACTGCATGCACCAGCTGCTGAAAATAGAATACTTAAAAAACATATGACCAATTTCAAGCCAGTGTTTTTAACTTTTAGGATTTTTTTTTAACCAGAGGTGTTTGGGTTTTTTACTTTATATAGGGTTGTTGGGTGAGCCAATTGATAGTGAAAAGTCCAAACAACATGCAGTTTACATACTGCAATGTTATATAACGATCCTTTTTATTTTTAAACTGAATTGACTGGTTATATTTTTTCTCATGAAGTCATAGGGTTTAATTAGAGCTCAGGACCTAGTAACAATGAAATAACAGATTTTCACCTTCGAGTCATTGTCTGAAAAATGGGGGAAAATCCATTATAGAAGGAGTTGAAGAAATTTACTGTGAGATAATTCAATCAGAACATGAATTGTGAGTGAGAAGTTGATTTCTGGGTTTTCAATAATGGCACAGGAAATAATCAAACATGATCAGTGACAAGGAACCTGTGAAACTGGCAATGATAATGGGCTATTTTGCCCTCGAAAGTTTTCTTGAAAACATAGGGTAATGCCATTAGGGCTGAATTTCCCCACCTGTAGCAAAATCGTTTCCTTAGGGCAGAGTCAACGTGAATAGAAACCACAGTGTGATGAAGAAAAAGTCTGGGATGATTTATGTGTGTGGTCTGGCTTGAAAGTGGGTGGCAGAGGTAAGGGGAAAAAAAATTAATGACCTTTCCAGGGCTCCTTTATTCCTCTAGTTCTATAGAAAGAGCTGTGTTCTGTGGAACTGCAGTGATAAAATGAGGCTAAAAAAAAAAAAAAAAGCATAACAGGGATTATTATTAAAATGTTCTCCTAGACATGGACACAGAATGTGAGACTCAGTGACACGATTTCCACTAGAATGATGCATATCAAGTATATTAATGGCTGGATGGGAAAACAGGATAAAGAAAGCCAACTTCTGGGAGTATTTGCAAAATCCAACAGTTGGAAAATAACCCAATCAGTAAAGCTAATTTATTTTATTTAACAAATGTTTACTTAGGGCTTACTATGCGTTTCACACTCTTGTAAGTGCTTTATGACTACCAACTCTTTTAATCCTATGTGGAAAGTACTATTATTGTCCTCATTTTACCGGGGCACAGAGATGTCACATAAGTGATATAGGGGCACACAGCTAGCAAACAGTGAGGCCAGGATTCAAACCAAAGCAGTCTGGTCCCTGCTCTTCACCTCATGGATAATGGAATTCCCAGGAGAGGAAAGGAGTGGGATATCCTGGGAATGCACAGCATAAATTGTGCGCAGTGTTGACATTAATTAAAGCGGCACGGAATTAACTGTTTCCACCCCTAAAGCATTTCCTGTGGATCCTCACTTCCTCTCCCCTTGCCACCCACCCCTGACTCTTCTCCAGGGTGAAGGACATAAAGGGAAGAAGGGGGAGAGAAGCGATAGCAAAGGGATCCAAATAACGTGGTGGGATTTTTCTTGATAGAGCTACTACTTAGTAGGGCGGTGATTCTTCCAACAGCGTTGAAATGAGAGCTGCTTTAAAAGTTTCGTGGTTCACAAAGGAATGTTTCTTCAACTTTTTGCTGTTGTTGTTTGAGAATCTGCAACTGTCCCTCAACCTTGATCTCACCAAAGATGGAGGGAAATGAGAGATGATGATTACCCGCAGCTAAGACTGTGTAGGGTTAAAGTACTGCATGACGCAGAGGACTGTAAAATTCTCTGTCATACAGGACAAGTGTAACTTCCTTCAAAGTCAGCATTAATTGGGTGTTTTCTGTGTGTATGTGAGGAGAAAACCCATATGAATCCACCAACATTATCCAGGTCACCACTGAAGTTATTCCTTTGTCAACAACCCAGACACCCTTCTCCCTTGCCCTCCTGCAGTTAATCTGACATTTTGTACACCAGCTTTGGGAAACTGAGCTGATAAACTTAACATACTATGGACTCCACTTCAGGACCTCCCTTGAACCTGAAGGACGATTAGCTACTCCTGTCTCAGGTGGGGCCCTGGTGTGTCCCATTTTTGAACCATTCTGGTCTGTAGAGTCAGCTAGCCTAGAACTCAGCACCACCAAGTGTTGTGTCTTCCTTGTTCCTTGTCCTTGTAGACACTTTGGCTTGTGGATGAGCAACGTGTTGGGTACAACATTTAGCACAGCCACCGAAATGTGTGGCTAAATAGATAGGAAGCTCTGCAACAGGGCAACCGAGCTCCCACAGCAGAGTCAGAACGATTTCTCAAGCAAGGCATGGGACAAGGACCTTGAAAAGGAAGATGCCCGCTGTCATTTTCATTAGGTAGAGAGGACCCATGAGAACCTGTGTCTTTGACTCTATTCAAGTAGACTTCTACGGGGCCCAGTTAGCGGGACAGTGTCTCTGATGTCTTATTCATCATGCCAGCTTGGATTGATCCCCACCCTGTCATGAGTGATACAGATCAAGTGCTAGAAGGGTGAAGTTTTACTGCATACAAAATTGTGTGGCATGCCATGGTGTGTGTGTGTGTGTGTGTGTGTGTGTGTGTGACAATTCCCCTCTGAAGACAAGTAAAATATTGTATATAACTTATCTGTTAAGCTCAATGCTTATTACACTTATGACCTAAATATACATTCATCAAATGCTCCATTCATCCACAAAGCACGTCTCGTCCCGTTTCCAGATATGGCTTTTGGCCCCTACGTGTGTCAACACACTGAGTGACCTTTTTAAGCTGTTTCTCTGGGTCAGACCAATGATCCTTCTTGCCTGCTTGTCTCACTTGTAAAAAGAAGATAATTAGACAGTATAAAGGTATAAAGGCAGTCTCTTACTTCTGATTCAGAGAAAATCACATCTTTAAAAATAAAGTTGGTCTAGGAGAGTTAGTTACCCTATCTTATGGCTCCTTCGTAGCTCTGAAGAATTAAACCAAAGGTATCTAAATATAAACCCTTTAGATCATTAAAGATAAAACATTAAGACACTAGAAATCCCTATAGATCATTAAAAATATAACATTAAAAGACACTAGAAATTTCTAATATTCTCCCATCTCTCTCTCTCTCCCCTTTCTCAGAGTGGTTAATAGTCTCCTGGCTGCATAGTGTAGTGGGAAAAAGTGATCTTTAGGGCTCATAGACCTGAATTTCCATTTTGATTCTCTCACTTCCTAGCTGTCTGAACCTAGTAAGCTGCTTAATCAGAGGCTCTGCTCTTATAACTGCAAATTTGGTATAAAATGATATTAGCAAGTATATTACAAGGAACAGTAAATGTATGTCTGATAATTCCTCTATATTCCTTAACACATGGAAATGCAATAACCTCCAGTTTCCTTTCCCTTTTCAGTTGTAAATGACAACAATTCTCTAAAATAGCACAACTTTCTAAAACAGTTAGGGCCTGATTTCAACAACCTGGAAACCCACTCTGGAAAACCTGTCCCAAACAAGAACACATTCAAGAGACCCAAGGACAAGAGCCAGATCCTGTTGGCTATTCCATTGCACTCCTAGTTTCTTATCTTTGAAAATCAAGAGACCATGATATTTGTCTTAAAAGGCAGGAAGTTTGTACATCTGTTGTACTTTGTACCCAGTCTTTATTGGATTACCTGGCATTATTTAAATAAACAAGAACATACCAAACACATCCTCCCTACTGAGCACAAAGCCAACTGAGTCAGAATATAATTTCTTTGTAGCTTGACACACCTTTAGGAAGATCAAACACTGAACCGTCTCCCAGCTGCAAGTCCCTAAGTAGAGCTGACTCTTAGGGTGTGGCCGTTGTGGTGGTGTCTCAAAGACTTTTGGTTGGGTCAAAACTTCTTTTTTTTTTTTCAAACTTTAATAAAATCCTTATTTATTTTTTTTATTATGTTAAGTTGGCCACCATACAGTACATCATTAATTTTTGATGAAGTGTTCAATGATTCATCACAACACGTGTTCTCCTTTATACCCATCACCTGGCTACTGAGTCAAAACTTACAGGCTAATGAAAGAATTCATGACAATGAATGATCTGACCCCAGCTCAGTTACCACTTGCAAATATATGTTTTATATATTTGCCAGTGTATAATTATTACATATTATAATATATAAAATAATGTAGGATATTATATAACATACAATAGGGCATACTACATAATATTACATAGCAATATATTTAAAATGGATTTTCATGTGTGTATGTATTTATACACATACACACACACTTTTTTTGAGTAATATATATCCCAGTAAATTGAATGATAATATTAAAAGATCTCACCTAGGGGCACCTGGGTGGCTGAGTTGGTTGATCATCTGACTCTTGATTTTGGCTCATGTCATGATCTCAAGGCGGTGAGATTGAGCCCATCGTTGGGCTCTATGCTCAGCAGAGAGTCTGCTTAGGATTCTCTCTTCCTCTGCCCCTCTTCTCTCTCCCAAATAAATAAATAAATAAATAATAATTTTTTTTTTAAGATCTCATGTAGTACTATGGTTTGTCAGAAAAATATCTGCCTGTACAATGTTTTCCTATGTTAGAACACAAGTAGGATTTGATTTTTCTCTTTCTTAACCTTTCTTCTTTCAGTCTATCATCAAGTTTTGTGGATTCCGTCTGCAAAATGTATCCCATCAACATGACCACCACCCTGGTTGAGGCCTTCATCTCTCACCTAGCCTAGTGCAATGGAGTTCCATTGGGATTTCTTGCTTCCATTCCTGATTCTCTTCAATCTATTTTTCAACTGTAAAAGGATCTTTGCAAAAGGTAAACCTGTTCAACATAAGCGGGTTCCCGGTTACTTGATCCAAGTAAGAGAATTCTCTGTCCTCAACCACAAACATGGGTCTGCTGACATCTCAATAGCTGGCATGCCCAAAGCAGAGGTGGGACAGAATCCAGGGCTTCCTCATCATCCAAGGCTGACTCAGCATGCCAGCTGGGACATTTACAGTCTAGAAGCATTTTAATCCCTCAAAACTATCCTCAAGACCACTAGCTGTCACTCTCCATCCTCCCTCTGACACTTTGGCCTTATGCAAAAACTAATCTACTATTTTCTCTCTATATAAGTTCTGTCTCCTTTTTGGGACATAAATTGAGTCATATAAGACATGATATTTTTGTGACGGACTTCTTCACTTACTGTAGTTTTCAAGGTTCATCCATGTCGTGGTATGTATCAGCACTTCATGCCTTTTTGCCAAATAATATGCCATTGCATAGCTATACCCCATTGTATTTGTCTATTCTGCCATTGAATGACACTTGGATTGTTTCCATTTTTTGGTTATTATAATAATGCTGCTATGAACATTTGTGTACCAATTTTTCTGTGGACATAGGTCTTCATTTCTCTTAGGTGTATATCTAGGAATAGAATTGCTGGATCACAGGCTAACTTCATGCTTAACTTTTGAGTAACTGTCAATTTTTCCCCAAAGTGAATGCACCATTTTACATTTCCACCTTCAATGTTATGAGGGTTCTAATTTCTTCACATCCCACCCAACACTTGGTATTGGCCTTCTAGTGGCTGTAAAGTCCTATCTCCTTTTAACCCTCCCCTTCTTGAAAGGAAAAATTAGTAGTTATCCTTTGCTCTGCCATGTGCAGCCCAAATTGTCATCAATAACAGTGGGCTAAGGGGTGACTTGTGTAGCAGATGCTAGAAGAAAAAGACTCCTAGTAGTGGTTGGTGTTTTACCCACATAAAGATCTGAAGTGACTGCATGGAAATCACCTTATATTTATGCCTTGCTTTACAAATATTAAGAAGGAGCTCTGCAGCAGAGCCTGATGTTTGGATGAGCCCTGGGATTCTTCTTGATGTATATATAGAATGCTTGACTCTGTGGCTTTAAACAGGCATGTATCTGGGACCCTCATTATGAGAAGAATGACTCATTGAATGACAGAAAGCAGAGCAACTTCTTTAATTCCCATTCCCTCACTGTATTCAGAAAAGCTGCAAATTTCATGGACAGCTATGAAATGAAGCTGCCCAGAAGCCAAACCACCCAGAGCAAATATTCATAGTAATAAGCTGAGGTAAAGGTTTCCACTCAAAAATTCTGGCCACTCTCACGTCATGGGTGCCATATTAGGCTAAGACTGATAGTGGTCAGGGACACCAACACTTTGACATATTGGTCCATCTAGGGACAGCATTCTAGGCATGACAGCCTCTTTCATCAAAAAGCTAAATTAGTGGTGTCCATTTAAATTAGGGCATAATTCAAATATCCTATTGAACCACTACTCAATGAAATTACCCACTGTTGATAATCCCTCAAAAAACCCCAGTACTTTGAAGCTTCAAGAGTCACCAAAATAGTTTTAGGTCACTGGATGGCTGTGGGGGCATTGAGTACTTTTCTAGACCATGCTGGAATGTTTCTCAGTATCTCAATGCCTCACTTACTAGACCCGTATTTGAAATAGCCCAGCACTCTCTCTTAGTCCATCTTTTCTGGCGACAAAGAATCCACTCAAAATTGTGCCACTAAGGGAGAATATTATAATAATAAAATGAAACACTGGCGCTGAATTACATCAGGCCAGTCATCATGGGAATTTAATATGGGAAGACATTGGAACAACTAAATTTATTTACATGTTTCAGAGTGCGTGTTTTACTCTCTCCCTGCTCATTGGAGTTCTGGTGTTTTCCCTCCACTCTGTATCTTCTGCTCCCTCCCCCCACCCCAATATGCAAGTAGGAAGAGACACTGATCTGTGTGCAGAAAACAAAGTTAAAAGGCAAGAGACCAAAGGAAAGTGAAATGAAGTGTTATCCTAGGGAGAATGGACACTGAGAAGGAACCTAAGGGTAAGTGAAAACCGCAAATAGCCTGATTGGGACGTAGAATGAGCTCCAACAAGGCCTGTTCTAAAGCAAATGCCACAAGTTTGGAAAGCCTACAAGATAGTCTCTTTACACATAGCCTGCTATGTTTCACCAAGCCAGGAGCAAACCCTTCAAGGGACCGCTCTAACCTGAGAAACACATTCTCACTTTTTAGAGTTGACATTACTATTTAGGCCTAAGTATTCTCTAGCCTTTAAGAAATCACTGGATGTCACTTCTAAGTAATTGTAGTAGAAATACATGACATCTCCCTTAACTTTTATGAAACTGTGAGACTTTTCCACAGCATAAAAAGATATTGCTTATTTAAGCTAGAAAGGAGCTAGATTTAACCTAAATGAATAAATACAGCCTTGCAGTTTTATTTGATGTTAAGATTCTATATGAGCCAGAACTAAATGCTTTCTTCAGGATTAGAGCTGTTCTTAAGGAGTGAATTCACTCAAGATATGCATTAACACTCTAGAAACACATTGCCTGTCACTTCTTACTGCTTTGCTGCTTAATTAAAGGGATGTCAGACACTTCTGAAAAGGCTCTGGTAAATTGTCAAATTCAACAAAAGAAAGAAAATTTTAGATAAAAAGCACCTTATGTAAATTATGCTTTCCCCAGCCCAATTTCCTTCCTTCTTCTAGCCATGGTTACCGTCATTTGAGGTGACTTTTGTCTGGCATTTAAAAATGAAATGTGATTCTCTTATTCACTCCTTGGCAACATTCCCTGAAATATTCTGTTAAGTGTTTTCAATTATATCCCAGCCTCAATAGAATTTCAGTAAGAGGTTTTAAAAGATATTTTATCTAGTACATTATGTTTTTCAGTTTGCATGCTATTTATGTTGCAATAAAATAGAACAATTAGGCAATGTTGAAAAATCTTATAACTTGAAATCAATACATTTGTATATGGTCGAACATACCTTCTGAAAGGTTAGGGATTCTAAGAGGTCATTTCAAACCTTTGCATTAGAAATACCATCAAATTTGCAAGCAACTAAATTGCAAAAAATATAAAACTAAAATTATCATTATACCAAATGACTCCTGGTATTATTTGGTTGTACACAGTTGCTTAAAGTTACATAGAAAATAAGTTTCTTATTGATATTTAACTTGTTAAAATTGTAAATTAAAAAAAAATGTTTTTCTTACATCATTGGAGACCAGTGTTATTTGGCGGAAAGTACAATAGAATAAGAAAGAGAACTCTCGCATTCCAGGCAGGTTTCACAATTTTCCCAGATCTGTAGCCTTCCACAGAGTATTTAACCATCTTATGCTTCAATTTCTCCATCTTTTTTTTTTTTAAATATTCATCCATCCATTTCAGAGACAGAGCATGAGAGTGTGAGGGGGTGGGGCAGAGGGAAAGGGGAAGCTGACTCCCTGCTGAGCCCAGAGACCAAGTGGCCCCATCTCTGACCCTGAGATCATGACCTGAGCAGAAACCAAGACTGGAGCACCCAACTGACTGAGCCACCCAAGTGTTCCCAACTTCTCCAACTTTTCAATGGGGATAATAATATGTACTCTGTTTATCCTATGGGTGTGCAGTGGTATTTAAACAAGAAAATGGCTGCTGATGGCTTTGTAAATTGTAGTCTGCTGCGTACGTGCAGGTATGATTGTCAGTTTCTCTTCCAGTTGTAATTAAAAAGAGATCACCAAACAAAGGAGAGCCCTACAAGAGTCCATTATGGTTGGTTATGACATATTTAATTTGTTGTCATCTTTTGCCGACTTCATAAGGTGTTTCAAGATTTATGACCCAGGGCTTCAGTAAGTAAAACAAGCGGGAAATGAAAACAAAAGACTGATAAAAGAAATCTGAAAGACAATTATGATAATTAGCATGATATTAATAGGAAAAGTGGAGATTTTAAAAATTGCGTATCTGTTTTAATGCTCATTGAGATATTGATAATATTAGGGCATATGATAGGAAGTTTAACAGAAATATAAAGTGAAAGTTATAAATGAATTTCTAGATATTAAAATCAAGAATTTACAAACTCTTACTGTAATTTGGAAAAACAAAAATAATCCAAACAAGTTGACCCTTGCCAAATTCCTACTTTAATAGATTAACTAGACTGGGAATGTTATTTCTGGGAAAACACCCTGCTTGGTTAATTAAAAAAAAAAAAAAAGTAAAACCCTTTGTCATTTGCCATCAGGGTAAATGCTGTAATAAGTCATTGTTCTCTGAGTAGCAGCTCCTCCAAAGTGTCACTTCATTCTTTTTTTGCATGTTTCACAAATTTGAATATTCCCAAAAGACAGTGGTATGCCTTCAGCATGAATAAGATGATTATAGGATGACAGAATTTTTCTTGAGAGCCATTTCAAGAGTCATTATATATACTTTGTCAACTTGCAGTTGGAAGCCAGATGCATTAGGCTATGAGACTACTATTTAAAATAAAACAGAGCAAGATAATTATGGCAATTGACCAGTTGCAAACTGAAAAGTCTGCATGTTATGTTTTTAAAAATTTATTTCTGCATCCAAGAGTATGTGACTTAAGCTTAATGGCTATACCCATTGACTTTTCAGTTCTCCTGCAAGTCTCTTATTGATTTTCAGGTTATGAAGATTAGGTGGCTGGCGTGCAAAATTCGCTTTCAATCCTGTGTAGGTCTCAATAATCAAGACACAAACAATCTTTTTCCCTCCAACTGGCTATAATAAACACACATCTAATAGTTATAATTTTCTGCTGTCTCATATCAATGGAGACATTTTTTTAAATACAGGCATACCTCATTTTAGTGCATTTTGCTTTATTGTGCTTCACAGAAATTCCTTTTTTTTTTTTAATAATTGAAGGTTTCTGACAACCCTGCATCCAGCAAGTCTCTCAGCGCCATTTTTCCAATGGCGTTTGCTCATTTCGTGGCTCTGTGTCACATTCTGGTAATTCTCTCAATGTTTTAAACTTTTTTATTACTGTCATATTTCTTATAATGATCGGTGATCAGTGATTTTAATGTTATTATTATAATCTGGGGGGCGGCCCCACAAACTGTGCCCATATAAGACGGCAAACTTAATTGGTAAATGTGTGACTGCTCCAACAACTGGTCATTTCTCCATCTCTCTCCCTCTCTTCAGGCCTCACTAATCCCTGAGAAAGAGCAATACTGAAATTAGCCCAAATAACAACCCTACAGTGGTCTCTAAGTGTTCAAGTGAAAGGACGGTTGCATTATCTCTCATTTTAAATAAAAACCAGAAATGATTAAGCTTAGTGAGGAAGGCATGTTGAAAGCCGAGATAGGCTGAAAGCTAGGCCTCTTGTGCCAAACAGTGAGCCAACTTGTGATTGCAGAGGAGTTCTTGAAGGAAATTAAAAGTGCTACTCCCATGAACACACAAAAGATAAGAAAGCAAAGCAGCCCTATTGCTGATATGGAGAAAGTTTGAGTGGTCTGGCCAGAAGATCAAAACAGCCACAACCTTCCTTTCAGCCAAAGCCTCATCCACAGCAAGGCCCTGACTCTCTTCAGTTCTAGGAGGGCTGAGAGAATTGAGGAGGATGCAGAAGGAAAGTTTGAAGCTGGCAGAGGTGGGTTCATGAGGTTTAAGGAAAAAAGCCGACCCCATAACACAAAGTACAAGATAAAGCAGCAAGTGCTGACGGAGAAGCTTCAGCAAATATTATCCAGAAGATCTAACCAAGATCACTAATGAAGGTGGCTGCACTAAGCAACAGATTTCAACGTAGATGAAACAGTCTTTTATTGGAAGAAGATGCCATCTAGGACTTTCAGAGCTGGCGAAGAGAAGTCAATGCCTGGCTTCGAAGCTTCAAAGAACAGCCTGACTCTCTTGTAAGGGGCTAACATAGGTCCTGACTTGAAGTTGACACCAATGCTCAGTCCCCATTCTAAAAATCCAGGGAGCCTTAAAAATGATGCTAGATCAACTCTGCCTGTGCTCTGTAAATGAAAAAAACACAGCCTGGATGACAGCACATCTGCTTATAACATGGTTTACTGAATATTTTAGGCCACTGTTGAGACCTACTGCTCAGAAAAAAAAAAATCCTTTCAACATAGTACTGTTCATTGACAATGCACCTGGTCACCAAGAGCTGGTGAAAATGGACAACGAGGTGAATGTTGCTTTCATGCCCACTGACATAGCATCCATTCTGCAGTCCATGGAGCAAAGAGTAATTTTGACTTCCAAGTTCTTACTATTTAAGAAATTTATTTCATAAGGCTATAGCTGCCATAGACAGTGATTCCTCTGATGGATGTGGGCAAAGTCAGTCAAAATCTCCTGGAGTGGATTCACCATTCTAGATGCCATGAAAAACATTTGTGATTCATAGGAAGAAGTCAAAGTATCAACATGAACAGGAGTTCGGAAGAAGTTGATTCCAACCCTCACGGATGACATGGAGGGGTTCACAACTTCTGTGGAGGAAGTAACTGGAGATGCGGTGGAAACAGCAAGAGAACTACAGTTAGAAGTGGAGCCTGAAGATGGGACTGAATTGCTACCGTCTCACGATCAGACTGGAAGAGATGTTGCTTCTTATGGATGAGCAAAGGTGATTTCTTGAGATGAAATCTCTTCCCAGTGAAGATGCAGTTGAAATGACAATAAAGGATTTAAAATAATATGTAAACTTAGTTGATAAAGCAGCAGCAAGTTTTGAGAAGATTGGCTCCATTTTAAAAGAAGTTCTACTGTGGATAAAATGCTATCAAACAACATTATATGCTGCGGAGACATCATTTGTGAAAGGAAGAGTCAATTGTTGTGGCAAACTATTGTTATATTTTAAGAAGTTGCCACAGCCACCCAAATCTTCTGTAACCACCACCCTCTTCGGTCAGTAGCCATCCACATGGAGGCAAGACCCCCCACTTAGCAAGCTCAGATGATAGTTAGCAATTTTTAGTGACAAAGTTTAATTAAGGTATGTGCATTATATTTCTAGATGTAGTACTATTGCACACTTAATAAGCTACAGCATAGTGTAAATAAACTTTTATATACGCTGGGAAACCAAAAAATTCATTGGACTCATTTATTGCATTGTTTTATTGTTGTAGTCTGGAACCAAACCTACAATATCTTTGAAGTATGCCTAAATCTTTAAAAATTATGCCTGAGGAAAAGCTGCTCTTTAGGGGGAAAAAGTCACCTAAAACACCTACATTTAGTTTTTGAGATATCCATAGACACAAACATTTTATGCCTTTAGGCAGTAAAATGGAAAGATCAGGTGACAATGGATGTACATTAATTATTTTTTCAATGAACAAAAATGAAGGAGAAAGTTATATTACAGCATTGTATATAGCCTATCTCCTAAATTTGCTTGAAAGTGGCAAAAGAAGATGGAGAATGTTGTTGATTATTTATTTCTTTATTCTCCTATGAATCCTGAGCTGCCCATGTGGACTGCTTCAGTTTGGAATTAGATGGGATCCAGCAAAGCATGAAGACTATATTTATTCAACAAATATTTATTCAACAAACGCTATGTGCCAGGCTCTGCTCTACACACAGGTACCGTTGGTGTTCTTGTGATGGGCAAAGTCCCCAGTCACTGTTCTCATGGTCCTTGTGTTCTAGTGTATGTATATTAGAGAAAGCCTTCTCTGGGGAAGGAACGTTCGAGCTGAATCTTGGACAATGCAAGGGACGAGTTGCTGGGCACATCAGCAAGGGGAAAGCCCAGAAGGAGGAAATGAGCTTGGTGTATCTGAGGAAGTAAAAGAAGGCCAACACGGCCAAAGTATGAATAAGGGGGAGAAGGTTATCAGATGTCTTCGGGGGCATTTCACATCAGTCTAGTTGTTTGTGGGAAATACATCCTGTATTTTTCATTTTAAAAGTATAAGTAAAAATATAGTTTAAAAAAAATCAATGCAAACAACAACTCATGCCATCACTGGGATTTTTATTCCCAGCATGGCTGGACCAATTAGCCAGACAGTACCAGAAATTGAAGTCGACCATTGTCTTAGCCTTCAGATGGACATGACTCTGCTGGATGATTTATGAAATGAAAGGAAGCTCACCTGATCTACAGGCTAAAGATATTGCAAAAATTCTGACATGAAGAGATATCTAAAATTTTATGTACTTTACTATAGGAGAAATAAGTAATACCTAGAAATTCTGAGGATTTGGTTCTTATGGAGAAATCACTGCATTCATCAACCCCTCCCCCCAGTTCTTTCTCTTAGGTAGACAGGCTTCTGGTTATGGCGTCATATTTTTAAAATATTCTAAAATAGTAAATGTTGCCAAACTTAACTTTTAGAATAAATACTTTTAATCTAGATCTCCAGAGTTGAGTGAAACCTTTTGAAATTATATGTATAATTTTGCATATGCTTGTGTACGTACGAGTGTAAGACACTGGAGTAGAGGGTGCTATCAAGTCAAGTAGATTCTGGAACCATGCTACTTGGATTTAAACCCCAGCTCTGTTGCTTATTATCATATGATCTTTGACCCATTCATCTGTGCCACCATCTCTTCATTTGAAAAATGGATAGAATAGTATTACCCACCTGATAGCACTGTTTTGATGCTTAGACGATTCAAGCATATGGTACCGTGCCTGGAAACATAATCAACGCTTCTTACCATGTGAATTTTTCTGGGAAGAGAGTCCATGCGAAACCTTCTCGCCCTCCACCTCAAAGAGAGAAAGTTAAGAAGGACTGTCTGAACACTTCAGGAAAATTATTTTTTAAAGTGGCAATAGGCTAACAAGTCGAGGTAATTAAAATATCAATCTGTGCATGTTATTGCCTCTCTGAGGATATACTCATTATTCTGATCTTGTTTCAGAACCACTAAAGTTAACATCTTACCTTCCTTTATTATTAATTTCTCTCAGTGTCATATTAAAGATTTTGTTCCAGTAAAAATAGTAATAACTACTTAGCCTTGAAACCTACTTCCAATATGGAATTATCTATCATGAAGGAGAAAAAATTATAGTTAGTTTAAATAGAATTTTAGAAATAATCTTCAGTTAAAGCAATTACTTTTTTTTAAAGTTCTCTGTTTTTTTCTTTAATAGTCCTTTCTATAGAACTTCCACTCCAGTGACCTTTTGCTAATTTTAAAATACCGAGCACTCTTCACCCATAATAACTACCAAACTTGTGTATGTCGATGGCTAGTACATGCTGGAGAGACAGTTTTCTAAAACACTAAAGAGTGAAGTGTTCCTCTCGGATGAGTTTCCTTTTTCTCTTTGAAACTTCCAAAGACACTCAGAGCCGTGGCCTAAGCCTATGTGACCTCTCTCATCTGTGCATTGAGTCCTGTAGCTGCAACGAAGCTCAAAAGTGCCTACCCTTGGCGCACGCAGGAGGAAAGGTTTCCTAGAAAAACAAATACAGTAAATTGTGGTTGGCTTTCAACCATCACATTCAAAGTCTATTTAACACACAATGTAGCTGAAATAAAACATGTGTATTTGCATATTTGTATGCATCCAACAAAAAAAAGTGAGAAAACTAGTTAAAATAAAATACGAAATACCCTCTTTCAATCATGGTCAGAGTCAAAAAAGCACTCGCGTGCTAGTCTGGGAGGCTAACGTTTATTTATCACATTTCTCCTCCCCCCGCCCAGCCCTCCCCAAATATTTCCCTCCCATTTCTATACTATTTTGGCTTCTGGCAATTTTTCCCACAAGTAGATCATTTCGTCTCTCATGAGTCTGACCGACAAAGTCTGGGGCTGCATCTGCTCAATATGTCTGTACAGCATTGAATTAAGGCTACTATCAACAGGACTCCAAGCTGCAGGGTGAAGCCAATTCATACTGACTTTAACCACAGCCTCCAGTCCTAGTCTTGGAACCAACCAGCTGAACAAATCCCAGGAACCATCGGGGTCTAACTTAGAAAGGCTAAAGTTCCCGAATTAACCTTTCCTTTAGATCAAGGCAATAATACTGGTTTGGTGGGATGCATTAATGATTGCACAGACTCTGCCTTTGACTGCCAGGAGGAAGTCTATGTATCATGTATAAAAAGTCTGGCCCATGAATTGAGGCTGATCTGCTGACCTGGTTTCCTTCCAAGGCCAAGGTGCTCTAATTGATAAATTTAGCTAAAATCAGGGAAGGACAGATTTCATAGTCACTTTTGTAAATGGATGACTAACGCTGTAGTTTTGGGAGGGAGGTGAATGTGTCTGGTTTCTACACATGCCATAGAATCCCAAGGACACACGTGATGACTCTGGAAAGAAAGTGTTTTTCACATTTTTGGGGTAACCTACATCATCCAGGGGCGTAGGTTGATGGAGTCCCCAAGATAGTCTCCTAGTTACCTGGTAAGACTTAGGATTCTTAATTTTATTCAAATAATTGAGTCTAGTCGTTGTTTTTTGAAGGCCATCAATCCATTCTGTTCTGTTTATTCACATCAACACCCAGATGGCATTCATCTGCCCCATGGAAGCCTGAGAGTGGCAAGGTGGGGTGCAGGGAGACATCTGGGGGTGTTTTGCATGGGAGGAGCAGGAACTGAGGGTATTTGTTGTTTCCAATAGAGTCTTAGGGAGGTTAAAAGGAACAGCAATCACATTATGGTCAGAGCCTTCTCATAGGAGAATATAGACCCATAAGTCAATTACATTAGCGGAATGTACAATAATTTGAAAGAACCATATCAAGATACCTTCCTTCACAAGCAAAACTCCAGGCATTGATGATCAGCTTGATTCCGATTGGTCTTTTCAGAGAATGGGCTCTGTAGGATTAGCAGCTTTTCATCGGTTACAGAGAAGGAGATACATTTTTTTCCCCAGAGGGATAGTTGCCACATTTTCACAAAAATCAAAGATGCCTCTGTGCCAGACCACGTGTGTCCTCGGATACACAATTTTCATTTGACAAGCAAGGCTATTTGAGTCTTTACCACCTTTTTGGTCATGAAGCCTGGGTGGATCAAATCCCTATGGGAAGAGTAGACAGGAGAGTCACAAGGCCACCAGGCATCACTCAGTTCCAACAAGACCCAATAGCAAACCAAGAGCCACTTTTAAAAACATGATATACCAGGTAGCCATGTCAGGGAGATAACAAGGCCAAAACCTCAAGAGACATCTCTAGATGGAGACTGCCTTCTGTTTCCAGAGCCTCCACTGAAAATTCTTCAATCACAGAGATCAGAATCTCGAAGAAATCAGGAGGATTGTGGGACCTCAAGGGCAGGGAGTGTTCCACACCTTGCTGGATAGGTTCCAGGGATGCCTATGGGTTTGGTTCCCATTCAAAAGATGCTAATTTGGGAACCAGCCAGCATAAAGGACCAAGTAGAAGTACAAGTGAGGAATACACTGCACAGAGATTCCACTAAAACCCTGGCCAGCTCTATGGTGGTGGGGACTGGAGATAGAAGAGTTCGATCACTGGAGGGATTGAACGTTGTGAATCCAATCACATTTATGTGATACACAGCCCCCTAAATTTTATAAAGGTTTACCAGCTAACCCTGTTGGCAAAGGTGTGATAACACCGTAGTCAAGGCCGTTGAGGGGGAGTCTTCTGATGTGCCTCTTAACAGGACGTTATTATCTAGGCAACCAAAGCTTTGCAAATCAGAGGGTGGAGAATCTTTTGCGGGATCTTGAGCTAGCTGCTCCCAGCAAATGGCAGACAAGTTTATCCTGTTAGCACTTCTCTAGGTGCTGTTCTTGCCCATCAGAAGAAATTCCTCTGACTTGTGGGAAAGGGACATAGAAGCACAAAACTCATCAGCTATAATGTTCAGATCTAGAAACAACAACAACAAAAGTATATTGAATTGATTGCAAAGGATTCACTCATAAGATTACACGAGCTCCCCAACCTCACTGTGAACTCTTCTCAAACCACATCAGGTGAATCCAGACCCCTCAAAGACCAGGGTCAGGGGGTGAGTTTGATTTCGGTGCCTGTATCCTATGGACCCATAAAACCTTGAGTCCTTCCGCTCCACAGCATTCCCCAGAATATTCAGACAGATTCATATCATACTTAGTCCCCATTGGAGACAGGGAAACTTTGTGCCTAATCCCTAGTCATTTTTTCTCCTTAAAGAACTAAGAAAGCCAGGGGGAAGGTAATCAGATGATGTGAAGGGAGAGAATAGTTCTGTGCCAAGAAGTAAGGCACATTGGCAGCTCACGGCCCAACCAAATGCACTTCCAACGCTTTCCGTTCACCCAAAGCCCAGTATGAGTTTTGGGGACTCATTTACCTTTCATTCTCTAGCTTAGAGTTAGCCTGCTACAGTTTAATGAATGGTGGCAGAAGACATGAGACTCAGGTCAGAGACAAAAATCTTTATCATTCATGGCACAGCAGGCAGCATGAGCTTAATGTCGCCACTGGTTTCTCATGCCCCTGGGTCTCACAGAAGTGACTCAGAGGGGCCCCAGTGGGCCCTGTGCATACACTGGGTTTGTATCACAGTTGAGAGATGCTGAGCTTAGGACACCCCAGTACATGAGAAGGGGCTGCAAGCAAAACTGTGTAACCTTTGCTACCAGAGAGAGATTAACTTTAACTACTGGACAGCAAACAAACACGTCCTCTGCTCCAAAAGGAAGACACGATCTCTGTCTTCCAAGCCTCTTCTCTGTGCAAACATCCCTGAAAAGACAGACCGTAAGAAAGGGCTGTCAGCTGCTTGAAAGATGTGTAGATATGGGAGTGACCCATGGAAAATTGTTTCCCCGCATACCTAATTCATCACGCTGTTGGGATGATTAAATGAGATAAGATGGCTTGTAAAGCATTTAATGAATATTAGTTATCATTATTACATTGTTATAATTCTTATAAAGAAAGCCTTAGTTTTTAAAAATAGAGTTAATTCGATTTAGAGGCATTTTAATTTAAGTTTTATAGCCCTCTGTGTGAGAAAGATGCAGCTACATACACAAATAAGGTTTCGAAAGCCAGAAGAACTATATATGCCTAGAGAATGTAAAAATGATATTCAAGTCTTAGTATGCATAAAATTCTAAAGATGGTATATATGAATAAAAAACAGTTTCTACACTCTTATATTAAGTGGGCTTATGCATTTTAATATGGTTCGTTTTTTTCCCACAGTTATAACAGTTCTAATTGAATGCTTTAAGTTAATAAATAGATAATTAATATATTATTAGCAAACATTTTGCTTAAGAAAGCAGATCTTTTTTTTTTTTTTTTGGTATTGTTTCTAGAGCCTACAGCGGTGTTTTTTACGGCCTTATATCGATCGGTCTCTTGTATATGTTATAAGTTCTTGGTTTTTCAAAATATGGCAAATATTGGCTAGATTATTTGCTTCTCCCCATTTCTAAATTCGTCCCATAGCTGGGGGACTATTAATCCTATGATTAATAGGATTTATTTGTGGAAAGTTGGGTGGGGAAAATAGCACCTGTTTTTATAGTATCATCTTGGAGTGAGCCTTAATATTCTTTTTTTAAAGCTTTCATTTCTGTAAAATCTTAAACAGATACAAAAGTAGAGAAAACAGTAAAATGCATTTGGTTTACTCAATGTCCATCTTCAATAATTATTATCCATAGCCAACCTTGTTTCCTCTCTGCTCCCATGCAACACAACCCTCCTGCCTTCTGGATTATTTTAAAGCTAATCCAAGATGGAACATTATTTCATCTGAAAATATTTCACTAAATTTCTCTAATACTTAAGGACTGTTTTTTAATGACATAACTGCAATCCTTTAAACACACTTTAAAGAATTTCTTAGAATCATCAAATATCTACTCAGGTTCACATTCCCAATTATCTTATACTTTAGTTTTTATTCCCACGTAGTTGTTTATCAGTGAACTCACAGATACATTTGAATTGGGCTCCACCCTGTTAGGATTCCTTTCATCTATTTGGCTCCACTTGGCAACTTCTTTTGTTGTTGTTGAAGAATCTGGATCATTTGTCTTGTGGGGTTTTCTGCATCCTGGATTTAACTGATTTATATCTCTCTGGTTTTATTTGCCATATTTGCTGAACGTGGCATATCTTCTATTTAGATACCTGAAAAATTCACGTTCAGGTTTGATTTTTACTGGTTCGTTTTGAAGAGTTAAACTCGAAAGTGACTAATGTGTAGTCAGTGGAGTTATCAACTGGTGAGCTGTGCCAGACCCACTGTTGGGTAGGGGCTTACCACGCGAAGATGCAAGCATTGTATTAGGCAACGTTCTATTAGGGCAAACTTCCTCTCGTCGACCCTTAGGTCCTCCTCTAGCACCACTCACAAAGGAAAGGCAGGGTAATTGCTTGCCTCTTTCCTTTCATTTACCAATTCACGTAGTCATGAAATGGTTTCTTAGCATCCGAAGTGACCAATTAGTTGTTGTTGTTGTTGTTTTTAAGTATCATTATAAACTCACAAATTTAAGCATATTCGATTTTCTGGCTAAGGCAGGCTTTGTCTTTACCGATGGTTAAATTGTTCCCTTTTGGCCAGCAACAATTTATCCAGATTGGCTGCAAAGTCTTTTGATAAAGAATTGTCTTCTTGTGTAACAAAATCTCTGTGCTTATTTTGTATTTTCCTGCCTTAGATGGAAATCAGCAATTTCTCCAAGAAGCCTTATATCCTTTTATGGGAAATAATATTTCCCATCAACTCCCATGAAATGTCACAATTATGACATTTTTAAGGGGAGAAAACATGCAGTCTAGATTGGGCAATCCAGGAGACCCGTAGCATACTGGATTACGTTTGAAACCAGACAAAGGAAAACAGGAGGAACAGATGTTGGAAGAAAGTCTGCTTTTGTGCTTTATCCACTAGGTCATCGTATTCACTGTCTCCAAAAAAGTGAAAGAGAGACGTAAGCCAAATTCCATCCTTTGTTTCAGGTAGGAGGATCCTAGTGGTTTCTATTTGCCTAAGCACACATTTATAACTTCAGGATTTTTATGAAGGGAAAAATTCTTAGTATTGCCCTCAAGTACCCCCTTTAAAACTGGATTTGCTTCAAGAAGATGTTTAAAAAGCCAGGCGTGGTTTCCTATTGATGCGACTGATTTAATAATGTTCCTCTTCATTTTGTTTATGCAGCCTTATTTGAACTGTTTGCTCTAGCCTGTTTTAAGCTTGATATCATAATTCGGTCTATTTCTGTGGGTAGTAAACTAGGGAAAGAGCTGAAGTGAGCAGAGATGTATGTTATCCTCCGTGATCCCCAGGGCGGGGGCAGCTCTGCACTTGGCGACCTGGAATCACAGAGCGCGTGGATGGGTAGCTCTGGGCTTTCATGTGCATTTTCATGAGGCTCCCATGACAAATCCAATGGAAGGCTCTGGCTAGCTGATGCATAGCTGGCCTCCTGCCCTCATTTAACACACAATGCATTCTTCATTCCTCATACCATAGTCTATTTATGGATTCTGTGCAGACCAACTCTGAAAATAAGATATATTTTTGTCTTGTTTAATAAAACTGGACACATAGGAAAAGGAAGGAAAGAATCGCTCAAACTCGCGGCCACATTTTAGCATACAGATGGTAACTATAGGAGGTGTTAGTTACAGGGGGGAAAAAAGGAGAGAGAGAGAGAGTTGATCAGGAAGATTTGCTTGAGTGAATTTTGATTTTGTTTCCAGCAGACCTCCTCACATGGCATTGTTTATGCAAATAGACCCTCTTTTCAGAAACCGTCTGGCTTCAGAAAACCGCTGTCAGTAGAGCATGAAAGCGAAGTTCTGCAGCAGCAGTTAGCAGATCTGAAAGGCTGGCTGAATGGAGCAATGGGTGCAATGTGCAGGCAGGCGGACAGAGGAGCCATTCTTCTCCGGGTCCCTACGGTGTGCGGAGAGGCAGCAGACTCCGGAGACAGACAGAAAAGGCCTGGAGGAAAGGGGCAGTCACCCCTCTGCTAGAGAAAGAAAAACCTCAAGTAAAAGTAGCTGAGGATTTTATATAGGAGTGTACTGAAAAGAAAAAAAAAAAAGGATTTCACCTTTTCTACTCTATTTTTAGTGTCTCTGATAGCTGGACATAATTTTTTTTCTCTCTCTGTCTTTCCGTCTTTGATTCCTGTTAGATAAGATTTAGGGAAAAGAGGCAATTGTGTTATTTCCTCACTTACAAAGAAATGGAACAAGATTTGGCCTCCATTTTCCTAGCATTTCTTACAGAAATTTTATAGAACACATAATTTTATTAATATTGATGGCAGAGGTAAAAGGGGAAATCTAAAGGGTTTTTTTATTTTTATTTTTTATTTTATTTTATTTTTTCCTTAGGAATCTGTGTTTTCCTGGATAATGTGCTGGGCACAAAAAAAAACCCAAAAAACAAAAAACCTGGAAATCTCCATGCCTTTGCAGTTTGCTATTATTTACTGTGTTTCTGTGCATAAATAGGTAGAGTTTTCCATATATATTGTATGCACACCATTCAGGAACTGTCCTAAAAATATAAATACCGCACCAAAAACAATGCCTTTATAAATCAAACAGGAGGGGGCAAAGAATTATATAAATTCAAATGTATTTTGGTCCCTGTAGAAGATTATGTTATTTTTTCACTTTGTGAAGAACAGAGATTCTCCCATAGAATTTTCCAGAAAGGTAAGAAGAAAAATAAATAAATAAACATAAAATCAAAAGTGGTGAGGGCACTTCTTAACAACAGACTGAGTAAGTTGATTTAATTGTTCCCTTTTGTCAATTGTAATAACTGTTCAGAGAAAGCTCAGACTTAGTTTCCTCTTTCTGTAGGAATAAATACTTTTTTCTTAATTGAAGTCATCAATATAGGTAACAGAATAGATAGTATAACATAATATAATTGTATATAAATACGGGAAACATTGACACTTCAATAATGAATATGCTTTTTACTTCAACATAGCATAGTGTTCGTTGGATCTCTTCTGTTCATGGTTTCAGAGTATTATTTATTTTTTTAACTAGTCTAGAAAGGCATCCATTCTGATCAGGGATAAAATAAAAAAATAAAACACTGCCCAATGCTCCATAAGGGAAGCGAATAATGTATTTTTAATAGTTCTGTCTTTCTTGCTTCTGCTGCCTTTGAAAGTAATGAACAAATCCTGGGAATCTCTTTTAAGCTCACTGTACAATCACAACCATGAATTTCAAAACGCTTTGTCTCTGCAGGGTCTGGGCATCGCTGGTCATTACGTCCACCTTAGAAACACATCTTTTTGAGTAACGCAACCTAAACACAGCCAAGGAGGAGGAGATGGGCGTCGTCTTCAACTCATGGGACTGCCTTCTTTTCGAAATAGGATCGTCTTTGCTCTCCTTTATCACCCACAAGAATAACAACAGACATTTTAGAGGGAATGTTGGGGGGCTCTTAGCAAAGGGTTATTTCCATCTGTCATCAGTTTGGATTTTGCATATCAATAAAAAATTAATAAACTAATTTCAGCCATATATGACACAGTTAATGTGGAAGCCTATTGTTAGGAAAGAAATAGTATATTCTTATCAGTGGATTTAAACAGCTATTCATCATTTCTAAAGGGCAATTATTTGGAATCCATTAAACTAGAATTCATAATACCCCTGCATACTGAATTTTAAATAGAAATCTGTATTTAGATGAAGGAATACATTAGTATAAGTCATTAGAGCACTGAAAATCCATGACTTGTTCATTTTTCACTTTTTCTTCAGATAATATGAAGCACCGGGGATGTTGGTCCTTCAGTAAAGCAAACAGAAAGTAAACCAGGCCCTGTTTTCACAGCCTTGCTATAGAGAAGGACATTCTCTTTTCTCTCCTTTTTTTTATTTTATCTTCTTGTTCCAGATTTCCTAATTATTACACAAGAAATGAATCATCCCATGGAAAAATCCTTAGTAATCAATAGAACACTCCTGTCTCGACAGTGGTGGCCCCTGTCTGCAGTTGTGTCTCCTCTGGCTTCCTGGCATCAATATTCTAGAAGTTATTGCTCAAGATAGCACATCAAAGCTAAAGGGAGACAGGAGGACCAGCACCCAATTCCACACACGTGGAGAGAGCTCAGTTTTGATCAGTGCACATTTCAATTATACAACAGTTAAAAATAAATTTAGCCCCCGGTAACCTTAAATAATATGAAAATATTGGTTATTAGGTTTGTTTTATTTTTTTTAGAAACTTTAAAAAAATATTTGTATTTATTATTTATTTGAGAGAGAGAGAGAGAGTGTGCATACTTGAGAGAGAGCATAAGCAAGGGGAGCAGCAGAGGGAAAGGGAGAAGCAGTCTCCTCACTGAGAAGGGAGCCTGAGGAGGGGCTCGATCCCAGGACCCTGAGATCATGACCTGAGCCAAAGACAGATGCTTCACAGACTGAGTCACCCAGGTGCCCCTACACCTGTTTTAATACAAGGACCAGGAATATTTATGGTTATTATATTTGTCTGCAAACGTTTTTTTTTTAAATATATATAATTGGTGTAAAGAGACAGGAGAAAGCTTGGTTGACAGACCCCTAACTTAAGCGATAAATGTACACTATCAGTTTGCTTAATATCCCCTTGCCCCAATACACTGTGCTAAATAGATTATAGTCTAGCCCACAGTAGAATAAATGCCAACTCTGAATTGGTGTGGATTGATAGAATTTTTCTAACATCTCTACTCCCCTCCCCTGACTTGGACTCTGTTGATGTTGATATGCTAGTTATTTATACTGACTCCGTTAGTAGATATATTTGGCAAAGGGAAAATGATAAACCCACAGCTAAGAAAGATGAATGTAAAGACACCTTCGCTAACCTGGACCATTCCAGACCAGCCTTTACTAAACTTCCCCACCCACCGACACACACAAACCAATTCCTTGGCTACACGCGGATCTTGGTAAGGCAAACTAATGGAAAGGCAACTAGAATAATAGTTATATGCTCCACGTGTGTTGATGTGTGCTGGCAATCGATGAGATTTCTAAAAAGCACAGCATATGGCCCTCTGACTTGCAGCCTCATTTGGAAAAGTGCAAACAGTCTGTTGCAGCATCCATACTATTAGCGTTTCTCTTGACAAGACCCTGGGTTTTAAACATGGGCACAAGCATGTACATCTGCTCCTATGTGCGTGTGCATGCACTGAAGCCTACACCGTATCCACATACTTGCTATCAGACCAAATCCCATGCCAGGAAACATGCAGGCTGGGTAACATGGAACTGTAGGCCGCCATTACCGAGGTTCAAAGGGCCATAAGCCATGGAGTTGCTGTTTCAAGTCCTGGATAATAGCCATTCATACTAAACATGTACAGTAATGTGCTTCTCTATGATGAGACAACGGGAAATCCAGCCAGGTCCTGGAGTTTGTGTTTGTGGCTGCCTTGAACGTTTTCTAGATGCACTTTCATAATGTCTATTTGTTTTGTTTTGTTTTTTCCCCTAGTTTGAGTGTGTGAATTTAACCTCACTTTCTTAATTCATAAAAGCAAATTGAGCATTTGCTAAGCAACTTTTAAAGATGTGCTGAACTATATTTTTATGCACGTTGCACATAAGTGTATATGTCATGGATTATAACACATTCTCTACATATTACACATATACCCTTGTGTGGATGTGTGTGTTTATGTGTATGAAGTGATGAGCAGATGACCATCAGAGCTGCCCTCCCTTGGAGCCTATATTGTTTGCTGGACCACTCTAACAAAGTACCACAAGCTGAGTGGCTTCAACAACAGAAATGTGTTGTCTCACAGCCTCGGAGTCTAAGATCAAGGTACTGGCAGGGTTGGTTCCTCCTGAGGGTGGGGAGGGAAAACGTTCCAGAACTCTGTACTAGTTTCTGGTCGTAGATGTTGGTTTGCCAAGGTCCTCGACCCGTAGGCATATTAGCCTGGTCTCTGCCTTCATGTTCTCCTGGTGTTTTCCCTGTGATCATGTCTGTGTCCAATCTTCCCTTCTTAGAAGAACAACAGTCATATTGGATTAAGGGACCACTCCTCCAAGATGACCTCATCCTAATTGAACTAACTCATCTACAATGACCAGATTTCCAAATAAGTCCACACTCTGAGATACCGGATTAGGACCCCAACACACAGAATTAGAGGAGAAGCAATTAAACCCATAATGGGGTCTATAGATGAATCCACAGGGAACAGCCTCTGTGAATCAAATTTAAATATGGCTTTGGGAAGGCCTTGCCTTCACAGGAAGCTAAGCTCTCCGGCATTGCCCCATTCTCAAGGGAGGAAGAAATCTGCTCAGGTGGGCTCTGCCCAAGGCCACCTTTTCCCACATATGGGTGTAGACTTTACCAGAGCTCAATTTTGCTAAGAATTGCTTTGAGGCAAGAAGTCCCACAAATCCCAGTCCAGCCACAGCTCAATAATACAATGAAACTAGGCTTAGACGTACAAGTTCTGGCCTAAGTTTTGGAGTGGGGAAAACGGAAATGGGCAGATGGAGAAGCTTCTCTAGGGCACAGATGAAGACTTCTTGAATTCTGATACATCAGGAAGACCCGTTTTGGAAACTTATACTAGTACTTTACTAGAGTTGACAGTGTATCAGGCAATAACATCTTGTTCTAAAATAATCAGAATAAAATGCCCACCTCTTAAAGCCAGCTCACTACATATGTTGTACATTTAAATTTCAATTCGTTTTATTTGAATAGAAATACAATGGTTTATCATTAGATTTGTTCTGTTAAAAACATAAAACATTATGCAAATGAGAACACAAAAGGAAGGTGCACATGATTTATACTTAATAAATGTTTATGAAATGCGTTTTGAAATTTTATTCAATGTACATTGGAAAACAGAGGATCGTGGCTGGTCCTTTGAAAGATGTGAATTTAAAAAACACCTAGTTGTTTGGTAAGGGATTGCCAGCAGTCTAGGAGAAACTTCATGAGAAAAATCAAGACAACATTTAGACAAAAATGAATAGGCCATTGAAGCAACTAGAACAGATATAGTTTGGGAACACCTTATGCCCACTGATTAGAATATCTCCTTTATCTGAAGGGTGGGATTATTGTGTCGTCTGCCTAACCAGTGGAATCTGAAGAACCAGACAGCAAGCTCTGAATGAATTCCAAATAACCATTTGAAGAAGTCTGTTAGGTATTGTTAGAAATAAAATTATGTTCAGGGGCACCTGGGTGGCTCAGTCGGTTAAGCATCTGCCTTCGGCTCAGGACATGATCCCAGAGTCCCAGGATCCAGCCCCATATCGGGCTCCCTGCTCAGTGGGGAGTCTGCTTCTCCCTCTCCCTCAGCCGCTCCCCCTGCTTGAGCTCTGTCTCTGTCAAATAAATAAATAAAATCTTGAAAAAAAAAATTATGTTCAGTAAATTATTGTATTATCTACAGGGCTCTTTGTCCCTGGGTTGGCATTTTATTCTTTGCATTAGTCAACGCTATTATGAAGAAAATTAGTGCTGCTTCATTAAAATTTCATGTAAATAGTTTTACTTTTGTTCAATTAGTTATAATCTCAGTCCTCTTTAGGGTTATCACAGTTCTGAGTTTAAACACCTGATTTTGTTAGATCATGAGGTATTTATGAGATCATTCTGGGCACCATCTCCCAATGGTGAATTCCTACTGGATGAGTTTGGGGAGGTTTAACTACAAATGGTCATTCGATTCCTCAACACCTCTGAATAGGGTGAGGCTGTCATCTCACATTACTCAGGAGTGAATTGTTTTTATGGGTTGAATTATGTGCTCCCAAAAGATACTTTGAAGTCCTAACACCCAGGACCTGTGAATGGGACATTACCTGGAGATAGTCTTTGTAAATGTCATCAAGTTAAGGTGAAGTTGTTAGAGTGGACCCTCACCCAATCTGACTGACGTCTTTTTAAGAAGAGGAAAATGCCATGGAAAGAAATAGAAGCCTGGAGATAAGGCCAGGTGAGGACAGAAGCAGAGATTGGAAGGATGCAAGCCAAGTGTGCTAAGGAATGGTGACTCAGCCAGAAGCCAGGAAGAGGTGAGGAAGGGTCTTAGGGGAGCTTGTCCCTGCTTGACACCTTGGTTTGGGCCTTCTAGATCTAAAATGTTCAGAGAACCAGTCTGTTGTTTTAAGCCACACTCTGTTACAGCAGACCTAGGAGTCTAATACGTTGGGCTCTGGATACTTCCCTTTTTGTGTTACAGGAACTACAGGCCTACACAAATAAAATTACAAACCTCTTGAAAACAAGCGTATGCGTTCTTTGTCTCTAGTCCTGCTTTGAAGATACATATTTGCCCACATACACGTGTGTTTTTCCTACGTATGCATGGCATAATTCAATAAATGGGTCAGGCTTACACAGTCCAAGATGGGAGTGTGTTTGGGAGTAGTTCGTGTGTTCTTTAAGGAGACACCGAGAATCCAGACCTTCATAAACTAAGGAGGTAAGCCACATCTTTCCAACGTCTTTCTGAATCCCCTAATTTATTACTATCTCTTCTTCCAAAAGCAGGTACCCACCGCCCTCCTGCTGCTCTTTGGAATCACAAAGCCTTTCATGGTGTCTACCCAAGTCCGCTCTCACATGGAAAGCCCTTTTCTACCTTCCCGTTAAAGGCATAAACTGAATTGAAATGCCTATTTTCTCAGTAAGACTCATCTCAGCTGGGTGGAAGCAATTTGATTAACTCAGTTCACTTTAAGGAATTAATGGCAACCTATTTGATTTTCTCAAGGATATTTGCATTTTGAAAAAGGAAAATTATTAACATAAATTAGTCTTTTATTAATAGAAATTTAAACAGCATGCAAAACAAAGAATTGCATGGTGTGGAGAGAGATTTTGAAGGAGACGGCCTATTACATTATTCATCACGTCTCACCACCAGGTAAGAGCTCACTCTAACATTCTAGTCAAGCAGCCAGGTTTCCCTACTTTTGTCACTTGTGGGCACAGAAGAGGAGACTGTGTTTTGAAAATCCTGGACTAAGATGAGCATTTAGATTCATATTTTATATTCATGGAATTTTTAGGGTAAAAATAGTTTTAGGTAAAGATATTTACAAAAAGGTAGGCCCAATTTTAAATTTTGGAGTTATCTCATAAGACAATATGAGATAATTATTTAACTTCACATTGTCCCAACATACTCTATGTGAAATTAAAATTAAATGACAAAATACATCTAAATGGCCTGGCCCAGTGCCTGACCTTCATTCATTTAAAATATCTATTGCACACCTACCAGGTCCCAAACACATAGTACACTATTGATAAAATTGCTTCAACTCCTTTGCTTGTTGGCAAGCACACACCCAAAATATGCAATGGTACATCGTTGTAAAGATTAAGATATGCATAATTAATTCTGTCCAGCAAAACAGCATATGTTTGCCAATTAGGTTTTTATTTTTGCCACACTGTTTCCAGTTTCATATACAAATTCCCTTAAATGCCATGTACCGTTTACATTATAGCATTAATCTCAAAGAGATTTGAATTGCATTAAACATTCACATGAAGCAAGAAGCAGTTGCTTTGCCATGTATATTGGCCCTAATGCAAGGCTACCATCTACCTAGATTTTGATAACTTTTTTAATATGGAAAATTTTTACTTTATAGTATGGAGAAGTATTTTTATTGTTTTTATTAAGGAAATACCTTAAATACTGGTCTAAAAATTGAAAAAAAAATCTATTTATTAAAGTTACAGAGCAATGGAGTTCAAGTCCTAAGAACACAGTGTGTTCTGATCCACTAACTGAGTTTTAAGAAATTGCTTCTGGCTCCTTGTCTCACATCCCAAATGAGGTGTGCTGTAGAAAGACAAAGGGTGTTTAAGGTCATGATTGAGATTTAGCCTTGGGCTTCTATCAATAATTAAGCTCTGAAAACCTTCTAGGCAACAATTCTTTTTGTTTTCAAAGGTTAATTGCAGAGTTTTTCTGTGTATTTCTATCCTTTGAGCAAATATTCCATTAGCAAATGAGTTACCTAGCTCAGTGTACCTGATTATTTGTGTCTGTTTGCTAGCTGTGAAAAAATCTCAGAAGTCCATCTTTGATGTCTAGGCACATATTATGTGTCTATACTCCAGTATTACGTGGCTTTGCATGTGGTTTGTACCACATAAAAAAGGTTTCATGGCTCAACCAATAAATATGCCATCCTGTCTTTATTTTTTTCAGTCTGTCCATCTGTTTGCCTTCTTATCATATGCATATTAATTTGAAAATAAAATGATCAGTAATGCTGATCAGTCAGAATCATCTTTAGCTTTCTCAGTACTTTTCAGAACCGTGGTTGGCTATGATTTGGGTTGGCCTTAGTCATGTCATTTCACTTGTTTAGACCTTAGGTTCCCTTTTCATGAAATAAGGGGGTAGGACTCAAGGCTTTTTCCTGATTTAATTTCCAGTGAGTCCATGATTTCTCTTCTGGACAATGGTACTGCATTCATAGGGGCATTATGGAGGCCCTCCCCCAGGGGGGGCGGTATTTATCATTGGACCCATGCGCAGGTGGTGATGACATCAGTAGCAGGGACTACTGCTAGTGGAAAACCCATGTTGGTAATGGAGAAAAAGTAGACAGTGGGCTAACATTTGTTCTGAAAGTTTGCCTTTGATGACCTAAGACACTGTACAGTGTTTGGGGTTATTTCTGATCTGAGTAGTACTCAAGAAGTCAGGGTAAAGCAACAGTAACTTCTGGAAAGAGGTCTTCTGTAGGCCCACACTGGCTTTGAACTACATACTGCAGGTCGCTCGTTAAACTTGCAAGCTTGAGTGACCTGATTCGATTTTAATTGTCTCCATCAATCAAATTAGTGAAGCCAGTGACTGGATTTTTAGTTTGCCTGCATTTTACTTCAAGATGTTTATTCAACTCAAGCTGGTACCTTTCTGTGTGTGTGTGTGTGTGTGTGTGTGTGTGTGTGTGTGTGTGTGAATTTGTGTAGTCAACAATTGATAAGTTCCTGATATCGGGAACTATGTTAGGTTGGTCAGGGGAGAGCCACTCNNACTATGACTCTTTCCCAGAACAAATTCTGTTTATCTTGCACTCGAAACAGGGAGAAAAGTGTCATCTCTGAAAATGTCACTTTGAGACCTAAAATATTTTAAACTCCTGACAGTGTTATGTCTCTTTCTGTTTCTATCTCCTATTTGTCCTCTTTAGGAATAGAGGTCTGTTTTCAGTTCATCCTACAATTTTCTTTTTTTTTATTTTAATGTTTTTTTATTATATTATGTTAGTCACCATACAGTACATCCCTGGTTTTTGATGTAAAGTTCGATGCTTCATTAGTTGCGTATAACACCCAGTGCACCATGCAACACATGCCCTCCTCACTACCCATCACCAGTCCATCCCATTCCCCCACCCCCTCCCCTCTGCATCCTACAATTTTCTAAGCACGAGTAAGCCTAAGCATTACTGATTAAGCCAAGATAACCAAATTCACAAAGCTAAACTTACAATGGCTAAACTTCGAAATTTATAGAACAACAGTACGATGGTATGACTGAAAGCTCAACCATACTGTTGTTATCTTATCTTTCTGGATCCATTCCCGGTGTCATTTATCAAACATTAAAGCAGTCCTCTCTCACTCTGACCTAATCATCACAGGAAGTTGGTAGTCCTGTTTTTGCTTTTTATTATTTTAGCTTTGGCATTTTCTCTGGGTTTCATCTGTTGAATCTGAACAACGATCAAAAAGATTTTTACTGGGTCAGTTGTTGGTCTGTCATATACGCTCAGAGAGCTACCTCCCAAATGCCTCTGCTCTGGTGGGCTGGCAGGAGCACTCAGCAGTTAGGGACACAGCAGATTTTCATAAAAACTATTCTTTTGTTGTCAAAATTCTGCTGCTTTCTCAACCAAAGGAATACACTGGACGATAAGAGCCAAGGAAGGGAATTAAGAAAATGACACTTAGTACCAGAACATTCCTCTTTGGACTGATGGTTATCCTAAAGGCTTAGAGGAGCCATGTGTTGTTTCTTGCTACTCTTACTCAGAGGTAGTCCCATTAAAGTTGACTTCTGCCAGGAGACTGTGTTTGAAGCCCAACCTGAAATTCTGAGGGAGAGTCATATGAAGTATTGATATGAATTTGGTTTTTCCTCCTGGTGCACCAAATTTAGTGAAAGATTTTGGAAAAAAGATAAATGCATTGCTTCATTAAGCATAGAAAAGGATTGTTTGGAGTGCCTGGGTGGCTCCATCAGTTAAATATACGACACTTGATCTCAGCTCAGGTCTTGAGCTAAGGGTTGTGAGTTCAAGCCCTTTGTTGTGCTCCATGCCCAGTGGGTGGAGCTTACAAAAAAAAAAGTATTGTTTTATCACATATGCATACACATGTATGGAGAATGAACTACTCGTTTAAGGTTTTGTGATAAAGAAATATCCATGATATTTCTTCCAGTGGAAGTTCTCTAGTTTAATTCCTTAGCTCTTACCTCCTGCTCTCATCAGTCTGGGTATTCATTCATTCATTCTTTCACTTATTCATTTATTGTCTGCAACTAGGAGTTCTTAAAAGGAAGAGTTTGAAGACTCTTGTTCCAGGCAATGCATGTGTGAATGAGGTGGGGGGAAGTTATAAGCACAGTATGGTAATAGTCACTTTTTATTTCCTTAATGGTGATATTAAGATTTATGTAGTCCCACCAAATACTGTTCTGATCTCCATCAATTTATTTGAGGGTAACATCAAGTCCCATTACCAATATCAATAGAAGAAATAAAAATGCACGGAGGTATAACATTGCATACTTTTACAATATATGAATGCTGCAGACCTTTTTTCTTTTCAAACCCAAAAAGGCCACAGAACGCAAAACTTAACATAGAATGATCTGGAAGAACGTGTGTGTTGGAAGGAGACAGTTTAATGTGTACCTTCTCTTGACTCTGTAGTTTTCTCCCACTTGGAACACACGTGCTTCCTTCAATGTTAGCCATCTGTGTATGTTGTGTAAGTATCCCAGCTCAGAAACAGCCCCTTGACATCCAGAGGCTGTGGAACCTCTACCTGTTTCCCAGTCATTGTGAGCAGTTACTGTAATTTTTATTGCCTTTTTAATTCTTAGAATAGTCTCTGTCTTATTGTGAATTATTTTGATAGGCCCATATGTCCGGTGTCCCAATCTTGTGAGTTATATCTCTTACATACATATAATGTACATGGTATATATACAATATATACATACATAATAGATAATATATAATGTGTGTATACCTATACAGATCTTCCTTAACTTAACATGGGGTTATGTTTCGATAAACCCATTGCAAGTTGAAAATATGGTTAAGTCGAAAATGCTTTTAATACCCCTAATCTACTGAACATCATAGCTTAGCCTATCGTACCTTAAATATGGTCGGAACGTTTACATTAGCCTACAGTTGGACAAAATCATCTAACACAAAGCCTATTTGATAATAAAAGTGTTAAATATTTCAAGCAATTATTAAATACTGTACTAAAAGTAAAAAATGAATGGTTGTATGGGTACAGAATAGTTCTAAATGTATCTGTTGTTGACCCTGGTAAATTGTGAGGCTGACTGGAAGCTGTGGCTTGCTGATGCGTATCACAGGAGAGGATCACACTACATATCCCTGGCCCTGGAAAAGATCCAAATTCGAAATTTGAAGTATACTTTCTACTGAATGGATGTTGCTTTCATGCCATCATAAAGTCAAAAAACCGTAAGTGGAGCCATCATAAGTCAGGGACTGTCTATGATGTTATGTTGTATTTTATGTATCATCTCTGTATAATGTATTTATTTCACGTGTGCCTAAATTATTGTGTAATATCTATATTGCCCCTGGAATATCTTTAATGGGGAGTTAATGATCAAAATTTCCAATAACACAGGTCAGGTTAGCAATACAGCCATTCTGCAAAATATAATACCACAGAGCAATATTTGCTCAGGAGCACCCATAGACATGTTTTGAAAGATGGGTACCATGGACAATTAATTTGAAGTATACTAAGTAAAAGCCTTTCAAAATATTTATTTATTTTTATTTTTTATTATTTATTTATTTTGCAATTTCACTTTTCCCCTTTAATCATAAAACATGAATACATTCCAGATGAGTACACTTAAAAGGATTTACTAAAGAACTTTTAAAGTCTATTTTGTGTAATATGTGTGATAGATAATTAAAATGAGATTATAACACACAGAGGTTGTCAAATTATTTAAACATGGCAGATCACTGGGGTGCCTGGGTGGCTCAGTTGGTTAAGTGTCCAAATCTTGATCTGAGCTCAGGTCTTGATCTCAAGGTTGTGAGTTCAAGTCCCACATTGGGTTCCGTGCTGGGTGTGGAGCCTACATTGAAAAAACAAAGGTGGTAAACCATCTTCCAGTATCTCAGCCAACAAACTTGAATTTGATAGTGTACCTTTCAGGAAACACCAGATATTTAGGAAGCACTAGAGGGCTCAAGTTTATACCTTGCAGCTAAAGATACGATAAAAGCGCCCCTGTCAATAATGTTTTAACTCCTGGTCTTAAGTAACTGTTTCCACATCTTGACATACTCCCAGGAAACTCTAGTTTCCTGTGTTAGGAAACAGCAGTGTGAACTCCGTATTTAGAAGCCAACATCTTTAACAGTTAGTCAAGGTAATTAAGGGAAAGAGTACAGTTCATCAAATCAAGTATTTACTGACCATTGGATAAGCATTATTGGAAGGAGAGATATAAACATAGCCAATGTTCTCATGACATTGACTTCAGGGACTCTGCAACAAAGACGATTATTAGAATATTTCTCTGGCTGTAGACCTGACAGCAAATATATCTGGAATTCTGGCTACTTTGAAGTATCACCCATGGCATCCTCACATATACAATTTTGAGCATCCAGAGAATTAGTCCACATACTTTTCAACAAATTAGTCCTCCAAATGACCTAGAAAATATCATCTTCCTCCTTCCTGATCCATTTAAATATGTCTGCTTTGCACGCCTTCCAATGTCTTGCAGGCTAATCAAATGTGATTTGCCACAGGTTCTGATAATGGGTAGTGTTCAATGAGGATGCACAGGGGCTTATTGTTACTCAAGTTACCATAGTTGTCCATCTGCCACTGGCATCTACCCCAACGCTGTAGGGATTGCCAGGTTCCCACTGTGTGTATCAAGGTGTCTGCAGTGCCTGTTACCCTGGAGTGCTTCGTGAGTATGTTCCTATGTCAAGGGCATGTTTTCATATCATGCCAAAATCTCAAAGGACCAAAGGCATGCTTCTTTGCTCAGAGCCCTCGGCATTCTAAACTCATGTTCTCATTCAACTATGTTAAAAAGACCCTGAGGTAATACTCTCATGTACTTCCAGTGTCTTCTGGGATAAAGTAACCCTTCCTCTGTTTTAACTTCCATCCATTCTCATGCCAGTTCTTAGATTGTGAGGGCTGAGCTAGAGGACGAATCTGAGAGACAACTACAAGTGTAATTAACTTCCACTTCCCTCCTCTCGTACTATTGGAGACACAGTGCCCACATCCAACTTTTCTGTTGGGATTTCCTTTCCTTTGAAATAGTTTATGTTCCAGTTGGTTCCTAAGGCTGTCACATACTCTGATCATTGATAAGTGTGTTCTGCAAGTCTTTGAGACATACCCAGATCATCTATACTCTTGGGTGCCTACAATTAGAAATAATTTTTTATTAAAACATTAAAATGTTTTGTATTTCATGATTTTGCGAGAGGGAGTTTACTTCTAGTTGAATTAAGTAGTAGGACCCATCTACGGTAGGAAAGTAGGGTTAAAAACAGAAGATTCTCAAAGAGAGCTTCTTTTCCTGCATTTGTAAGTCTAAGCTCAATGAAAGGATATTGACTGGATATGTGGGTAAGGAGGGGAGAAGGGAGAAGAGCTGGGTATAGACAAAGATTTTTCCAAGCTAAAGGAAAGGGTGGTGATTTCTGAGATCCAAGAGGTTTTAGGATTCAAGAACCAGTTTCTCAGAACACAGAGTGGTGGCTGGATTCCAGGAAAATAGCTAAACTGAATTCTAGGCATTGGAATTCCCAGTCTTGGAAACTTCTAGATAACATGGTGCTTCTAGATTTCAAGGACAATGAAGGCATGGATAATGGTCTTCCCAGAGTAACTAGGGCAGACCAAGGACTAGAGGATAAGCTTGTCTCCATTTAAGATCTCTGGACAACTAAATAACCCAAGAATTACCAGAGTTGTATTTTCCACCAATCTAGACAGATAGTGGGAGCTTGGAGTGGAATTTAATTTTATTTAAAGGAAAACACAGATCCGAAGTAAGACTCGAACTGGCCAGAATAGTTTAATTAACCCTGCAATCCAACCCAAAAACACGAAAAAACTTAATTAGAATCTTTGTCCTCAGGAAACTTAACATTTTTATGATTTGCCACACCTTCTAACAATGAGAGGCAATATATACAAAATGCCAAAATAAGTACAAAGTCTAAGAATTTTTAAATTTCAAAGCAGAACATGTTTGAGCATATATGGGAGAAGTCTTCAGAGATAACAAGTGACTTCTCTTGGGCCATAACAGAGGGCATTTATGGATCACAAGCGAAGAAGAAAGTAAAACCTTTCCAAGTAGTCAAAAGGTGTGAGCAAGCCTATAGGCAGGAAAGAGAATCATATTTTCAGGGAAGAGTGAGGACATCAGCATGGCAAATAGATAGGAATGAAAGGGCAGACAAGCAGATTCACTGAAGAAACTGTTAGGACGTAATGCCAGGACTTGGTCCTTCGTGTTCCGCCACATCACACAAACCTATGTGACAGCAGAGACTATTCAGCTCAGCATTTAAATGAATTAAATGAATGAGTTGACAATCAAAATTCCCTTTCAGGGGCGCCTGGGTAGCCATTTGGTTAAGTGCCTAACTCTTGATTTTGGCTCAGGTCAAGATCTCAGGGACCTGAGATCAAGCCCTGCACTGGGCTCCTAACTAGGCATGGAGCCTGCTTAAGAGTCTCTCTCTCTTCCTCTCTCTCTGTCCCTCCCTTATTGTGCACATGCATGCATGCTGTCATTCTCTCTAAAAAAAAAAAATTCCCTTTTTTATTTGTTTTATAGACAAAGGCTGTAATAAGTACTAGATATCATTTATAAAATAAATACAATGTGCCAGGCTTTGCACTAGGTGGCTTATCTATATTATGTCTAAACTTCATCATAAACGGGCATAGGAGGTATTTGTGTCTCCATTGGACAGATGAGAAAACAAGGACTAAGGAAAATTGGCTGATGTGCCTAAATCAAATAGGTTGAAGGTGCTAAGCTATGAGCTAGGAATGACGGCCAGATCCATCTCTGGCTAAAGCCCATACATTTTATTGTAACTACCCCACATTATGTCTACCACTAAAATATTTTTATAGCACATTAACAATTCAATAGACGAATTCTTATGTTCTGGGAGGACATATAACTAAATCATTAATTGAAAGTAAACAAATAGCTATTTCTTATTTTCTTTCAGCTAGAATGGTTGAGGAATTTTAAGAATGAGATAAAATTAAGCTCTGTGTTGATTTAAAGCAATGTCTTATAATCAGGTAAAAGATGCATGAAATTTACATCAATTAACAAAGCCAAATAAAATCAGAAGAGAGCAAAATTTCACTTAGAGAGTCACATATTATTTTTTATTTAATTTAATATCATTATGAAAAAGGAGCAAAATCGGCTACCCTACAATGTGGATAACAGGTAAAATGACAGAACATGACTGTAGTTGGTTGAAAGGTGGCCCCTTAAAAGATATGTCCACCCAGAACCTATGAATATTTCTTATTCAGACATGGGACCTGATTTTGGAAAAGGGTCTTTACAGATGTAATTAAGTTAAGGTTATGGAGATGAGATCATTGTGTATTAGAGTGGGCCCTATATCCAAGGACAAGTGGGCCCTATGTAAGAGTAGAGAAAGGGACCTACAGGACACAGGAAAAGGCCATATGAAGGAGGCAGAGATTGGAGTGATACGGCCATGAGCCAAGGGACCACTGGAGCTCCTAAAACTTGGAGGAATTGTACAGCAGATTTTCTGTCATAGCCTCCAGAAGCCACCAACACTGTCAGCAACTTGATTCTGAATTTCTGGTGTCCAGACTGTGAGAGAATATATTTCTGTTGCTTTAGGCCATGCAGTTTGGTTGTAATTAGTGATGGCAGCCCTAGGAAATGAATACAATGACACCATGCAGCGTAAACCACACATTCAATAGAGTTCAGAAAATCCTCTCTTCTGTGAGCAATAATCCTAGTCTTTACCAAACAGAATAGTTTTCCCATGGGCGAAATAAACAAGCACATAACAAAATAAAGAAGGGGCACCTGGGTGGCTCAGTTGGTTAAGCACCCAACTCTTGGTTTCAGTTCAGATCATGATCTCATGGGTTGTGAGATCGAGCCCGTCAGGGCTTGTACTTGAGCTCAGCGGAAGTACAGGGGCTCTGGACATAGTCTCTCCCTCTGTCTCTTCCTCCCACTCACTTTCTCTCTCTCTCTCTCAAATAAAAATAAATTTAAAAACTCTTTTAAAAAGATAAAGAAAACAACCTTGAGTAGGGTACTGGGATTGGCCCTGAGTGTGTTTCTAGAAAGTTTTCTTAACTGGGTTTTCCTAGAAGTGAAAGAAAGTACCAGAGTGCTGGAATTTGTTCTTTTTTGGTCATTACAGGATTTTGTCCATTTATATGAACCTTTTTTTCAAAGAACAAGTCATTATATATGCTTGAAAGGACAAATATGTACATTTACTTATACCTAAGCTCAAATATAGGCTTCCCTTGCTCTTTTCCTTAACTTCAAACACAAATATATTTATATGAAGTGACTGGTACCCTCATGCTCATGTGAAATGAATGTTTGATGATTTAAGTATAAATCACATGCAAATGTCCCACAAATAAAGCCTTTATTATAAATTTAATTACTTATGTGATTTATTTTGTTTTTATGAGACCAATATTTTAATAGCTTTTTTTTAACTCACAGAAACATTTGTTTATGTAACCACTATAAAAAAGAATTAGTATTCTCATAAATAATACTGCCTACATTTAGAAATAGAGAATTACCAAATTCTGGAGCTCATCCTTCAGTTCTATATTTGGAGACTATAAATCAGTCTTAGGGACACATGAATATTTTAATTATCTTAGCCATTTATTGGAAGGTTTCCTCCCCTTTGATTTAAAACACGATGGCCCATGCAGCAGCCTTATAAAATCCAAGCTCAAATAATGTATTTTCATCTTCAAAATGGAAAACACTACTTACGTCCCTCCATATCTTCTCTACTTTTATGCTGTAAAAAGCCTTACTTGAATCAAAGGCCGCTCCATCCATGAAGCCTTGTGCTATCACCCTGGTCAGAAATCATTGTTCTCGAAACATGTTTTATTGTTACATTCCTGCCCAAAATTTACCACGTGCTGCCATGTGTTGCCGTGATTTACCGGTGTTGTAGGCACCTCTAGGAAGGGAAAAACTGCTTAAGCGGTGGTGGCAAGTCACTTTCACTTGATAGGTCACCTCCAGTGAGGGCCGGGAATGCCTGAGGCGCCATGTTGAGAAGCATCCAAAGGCCATGATCTGGCTCAGCTGGCAAACAAAACAAAACAAAACAAAACAAAACAAAACAAAAAACAAAACACCTCTGATCAAATAAGAACGTTTACATACAAAGAAGGGCTTTTGCTCTTTCTGCCCTTCAAGGTAGGACCAGATTGTATTTGAGTGTCTATTTCCAGCACAGCCCAGCACGGGGGCTTAGATTCATTTCCTGTCTGCCTCTTTAATTAGCTCCAACAGAAGTATAGCGAAGGCCACAAAACCTTCACTGAAACTAGTCACACAGATCTGATTTCCCGAGGATGGAATTCTAGACTTGCCTTTTTTTTTTTTTTTTTTTTTTTGGTCATTTGACTTCAAATCTTCTTATTTTGGGACACGTGGGTCCCCAATTTGATTGCATCATGGTATCACGGTTCCTTTTCTTGATTAATACTCCTTTGCTTATTAACTGGTTTTGGATTATCATGAAAAAACTTCCCAATGGATTTTTCCTTATTTTTATTTTGCTAATTGTGATTACAAAGCACAGCGACCACTGTCTGTCCCATCTCAGATGTTGTAGGCAGGGGGGGACCCTGTAGCTTTCCATAGGCTGACGCTGTAGCCCATGGCCCTAGGAAGAGATCCTGAACTCAAACTATGTATAAATGGTGCTGTTAGGATTTTTAATCAGCTGATTTTTAAGTGCACGTGTATATTAGGGGGACGCACACACCACGCAAATCCTCCCTGCTTTTTATCAAAAATGCAATACTTTATTCTTGAGTTATTACATAAAATTAATGAAAACATTGGATCATTGGCCTACCAATTTTAAGTGAAATATTTAGTACCGACCAAAGAAAAAGTGAACTGACCCTGAAATCTATGGGTTTGAAAAACACTTAGGTATACTGTTCCAAGGAACAATCTGACCTTCATGAAAGAAAAAGCCATTTTTCTTCTGCCTTTATGTTTCATTTTGAGGTAATTTTGTGTGTGTGTGTGTGGCAGAATGTCTTTTGAATAAAGTCTAATAAGTAAAAAAAAAGATATTTGTATGGATTCAAGATGTTTATTATTCAAAAAGGGAGAATAAAGTATTTTTATCTTTAATTTTTTTTTTACCTTTCCACAGTCTTTCATAAATGATATTATGTACGTATTGTGTTGGCGACCACCACGACTTGTTGATCGAGAAGAAAATACCACATTTATGAGCCTTTGGGTCTTTCTCAGGGTAGCACATGCCCTAGGACTGGCCATTAACCGATCCTGGCAAGCCTGTTTGTTGGGAGCTGTGGAAGTGAGGATGGGGACAAGAGTTGTCTAAGCAAGTGGCATGGTTACATATATAAGCACACGTACATACATACATGTATGCACAAATGTCCATATATGTCCAATAAAGATTAGAAACTCAGGGGAAAGCAAACAGGTGTTACATTGCAACCAGATAAGAAAGTCATGATAGAAAAAAAAATAGTTAAGACACGAAGGTATAGGGAGATAAAATACACCCTGGCCTAAAAAAGATGTAAAGTCTAGGATCCCCGGCTTCATCACATGGAAATAGAGGGCTCCCAGCCTCATGAAATGTAGACAGACAAGAATTCTAGAACACAGGGGGTCCAGTTACAGCTCTGGTGAAAGAGCGGTGGTTTGTAACTCCGAAGAGATTTAGCCTCAGCCAGGAACCCAGGCAAGACTTGGTGGTGATGTAGCTTCCACATCTTGTAAAAGCCTCATAGCACCAAGAAGGGTGGCGAAAGGAATGAGGCTATTTGGCTGGAAGGGGGGTCCAGTGCTGCTTTAGGAGGTGGTCTCTGGGGGCAGGAGGAGCACAGAAGCCAGAGCTGTGAGGCACCATCTCCCTCCCCGGGGGCAGCGATGGTTACCCCGTGCAAAGTTTGACTCTGCTACTTACTAGCTGTTGAATTGGACAATAATTAACTCTTCTTTTTTTCAAGATTTTATGTATTTATTTGAGAGAGAGAGGAAACAAGCAAGGGGGAGGGGCAGAGGAAGGAGCAGTCTCCCCACCGGAGCAGGGATCCCGACGTGGGACTCAATCCCAGGACCCTGGGATCATGACCTGAACCAAAGGCAGACGCTTCACTGACTGAGCCACCCATGCACCCCAGTAATTAACCCTTCTGAGTGACAGTTTCCTCAAATATAAACAGTGGCTAATACTTCACTATTCTTCTGAGCGTTAATTGACATTATGCACGTAAAGCACTTAGCAAATTTCCCAGCATGTACCAAACAACCCCCCAGACAAGAATAAAACCACTAAATATTGAAATGTTTTTAGCATTCTAGATGGGAAATCTGAGGATAGGTGATTTCAGGTAACTCCGCCCCAATTCCCCACCTAGTAGATGGCCTAGGCTTCATAACCAGATTTGTCTAACTCCAGAAACTGTACCCTTTAATCTAACTCACACTGAACGTGGGTACAATGCAGCCCAGATTCGGAGGCTATCAGGAAGAATGAGTTCATCCTTGTTCATATCAGCCACGTAGCGGCTTTGCCGCGATGAGTAAATCTCCCGAAATAAGATCTGCTGTTACTTTATGTCAGGATGGGTACTTCTGATCATAGAAAGCTCAGCAACTTCTAAGTTTTACCGGATGTAGATATTCAGGTGACTTTAAGGCATCGTTGCAGCATGTGGGGCTGTTCTTAAGAAAATCATGTCCTATATATTTCAGATAATATGCTTCGTCCAAGTGCTGTTCTCAGGCTCACAGGATGAGCGAGCGCAGAAGCTTTTTCAAACATCTTGCCACAGCTGACACAGGGACCCAGCCAAGACTTAGCACTGGAGTTTCTCACTAGTCTATGTTTAAAAAATCTGCCCTCCACAGCTCTCTCCTGACTTAAGGCCATTTGCTACTTTTCTGACAGTGTCTCCGTCGCAAAAAGTAAATTCGTGGAATTTGAGGGGAGGCAGCGACGAGTGCACGACACACTTCACGTCTGCGCGAGATCCATTGTGAGTGGCTCCCTAGAGAGTGTATGGAAGGAGCAGTCTCCACCTGGAGCTTAGTATTTACCTATGCGTTCCAGCGCGCATCCCTCCGAACGCAGAAACGGGGGTTCTCTATGCCAAACTACAGCAAGGAGGCAGGTCCTGTAGCTCTTGAGATTCTTCCTTTGATTTATGAAGAGATGAAAAATAAGACAATACAAAAAATGCTATGCTAGTCGGAAACCAGTGAAGTGAGATCAAGAATAACACTTTGTTCTGATCAGCGGAAGGTCAGGACTAATCCTCTGTCTCACCCTCATTTTGAGACTCTCAGAGCGCCGTTTTGCAGGGGAATGATGAATTGGGGGTTGTCTTCGCTCGCGAGGTGCTGTAGATCTCATTTATTTTATTTTACAAGTCATTTGGCACAATGGTAATAATGACGATGAAATTGGATTCTCGCTACTTAAAAAGGCCTTCTACTCTGTGCATAAATACGTTGGTCCGCGCATTCCGTTGTCAGCGGAAGGCCATTATCCAGTTACCACCTCTAGTTACAGTAACGTTCATTCAGTAATTTTAGTGGCACAATCAGACCCCTGCATAAGCAGGATGAGCATTTGCCTCTACAGCGCATTTAGAACCGTGAAAATGATCTCTTTCCCCGGAATATCTTGTCTACCTACGTGTAAAAGAAGCAGAAATCCTGTTAAAGGACCATTTCTTTCTTTTAGAGCTCTATGTCCTTATGGATCTTTTCAGAAGACAATATTCTGCTGTTATAAGCCATTTAGTCATCAATGTGAACCATATTATCTCCTCCAGGACAACTAGCAAAGATCTTAAGTAACGTAAAGGAGGGGCACGCGGCTGATTATTCTCTATACCAGGCACCATTCTCGGTACATCGTTATACACATTGCCCTTAATAAATGATCTCAGATAAAAAATAAGTAGCTGATTTCCATGTAGAGGGGAAAATACATTTCAAAATCTCAGGTACTACGGGATGAGAAATCTTGATGGCAGATAAAAGAAGAATCATTAGAGGCTACAGGGACCACTGAGGCATTGTCAAAGATCTGCAGGCCAAGAATAAATATGTCTTGGGCCTGGAGGGGGTGAGAATGAGGGTTACCAAAAGGAAAAGCAGAGGCTTAGGAAGGGCATGCAGGAAAAACATCCAAGACAAAATTCACCGTTCTGCCTCAAAGTGATCCTGACAGAAAAATTTATAAAATTGACCAAACTGAAGCTTTTGTCAGCAATTAACTACATGTTGACTGTTTCAACCACACGTCTCTCTTCTCTAACCTGATCCCACTGTGGCATAGTTGATTTGGATTATTAAAAAAAAAAATCCCTTCTAAGATTCCTGATGAAACGTGCTGAGAGCACATTTTGTCACCTCGAAGTAGATGCACTTTTCCATGCTTCATTAAATCACGATGTCTCCAGTATAATTCAACTCCTTCCCCGTGTGCATTACAGAAATACCGCTCCTCTCGACTGTCGTGGAAACTGAGAAAGTTGTATTTTCCTCAGATAAAAGGCATTTCCAGAAATGAATTTGCTCGATTCAGATCCGGTGCTTCTAGGCTACCGTCCAGCTTTAGCTCTTCAATTTATTTAACAATACTCATTTCAAGAGTGTTTAAAATACAACTTTTAATCCATCCACCCACACACATGTACACAACATAGAGTTTCAGCTACACCGCTTGCCATCGATGACCCCGAGGAGTCAATATTCTCAAAGCTGGCCGTTGTTAATATATGGGGTCATACAAAATGTATTCACCTCAAAGGAGTTGAACCGCAGTAGTAGCTGCTTAAATGGAGCTTCTCGGCTTTCTGCGCAGATAGCAGCATGCTCTATCTTCAAAAAATGACAATTTAGAAACATAAGACACATCTCAACGCCCAGGTGCATTCACATCACAAGAGGCTACACACTGAAAAACTGAGGCTTCAAATAGATACCGTGGAAAGAAATGTTTACAGGTGAAAATGCTTATGGTTGCTATAAATAATGTTTATCCCTACAGAATTTAGAAATTGTTTTTTCTTTTTCTTTCCAGATCGAACCCATGATTTCACTTCTTACGTGGTTCCGTATATTTCTTACCCTACTATCGACAGATCTGTCATATTCTGTCTTTTGGTTGAAATAATATGCCCCTCCTTATCACCAACAAGGGTACATTTAAAAAAAAATGGAGGAGATTGTATTTCAAAGACCACACACATTCACTCATCTGCCACTCACCGTTCAGTTATGGAGTGTGTGCCGTGTACCGTGAAGTGGTGTAGATGTTAGTGAAAAAGTTGGCTAAATAGGCCAAAGGAGCTGATGTGCTCTTAGTGGAGTATAAATCTTGAAGAGCTGCACCTATCAACAAAGAGGGTAATTTTAGAGGGGATCATGCTAAGAAGATATAATCAGGGTACCAGGATAGAGAGAAATGGGTGAAGTGGTCAAAGACGATATCTCTGAAGGCAAGCTGCCATTGGAGTAGAGCTCCTTGATGGGAAGAAGGGAACCCCGAGATCTCAGATAATAATGCCCCCAGCCATGGAATAGCAAAGATAGCAACGAACAGTTGTCTCCAATGCAGGAAGACCAGTGGTGAGAGTGGATTGAATAAGAAGTCAGAACAGGAGAGAGGAGAGTCGGGGGGCAGGCGAGGCCAAACAAAGCATGGCCTTGTGGGGATTTGAATTTATTCCAGTGATATGATTTGGATTTCCAAAAAATGACTCTGGCTCCTAATTGGGAGTAGTCTGTCCTAATCCATTTGGGCAGCTATACAGAATACCATGGAATGGAGAGCTTATAAGCAACAGAAATTTATTTCTCATAATTCTGGAGGCTGGAAAATTCAAGATCAAGGAGTCAGCAGATTCGATGTCTAATGAGAAGCCACTTCCTGGCTCATAGACTAGTGTCTTCTCCCTGTGTCCTCACAAGGCTGAAGAAGGCAGAGGGCTCGCTGAGGTTCCTCTTATAAAGGCAGTAATCCCATTCATGAGGGCTCCACCCTCCTGACCCAATCACCCCCCAAAGGCCCAACTGGCTAACACCGTCACACTGGGGGGTAAAATTTCAATATTGGGGGAGGGGGAACCCACAAACATTTAATCCATCACATGGTTTTAGGATGCCAAGGGTGGAATGACAAGACTAGTTATTTTCCTTTCTAAATCTTTATAGTTCTGAGTGTTGCTTCTTAATTCCTTTTTGATGCATGGGTTACCCTGGCTAGGGAAGCACACAACATCATTGCTCTCTTCTGTTCTATACAGAGAAGGGGAACATGACCTACAGCCTTACAAGCTTCATGTCGGGGTGACAGGAAAGGGAGATGAAGTTCCACCCAGGTCCATTCCACTTGAGCTCTGAGCATGATTTTCTGACAACAGTAACTGTCAGATCACAGGTTTCTCCTTTGAATCTCTTACTTTCGGAGGCAGGGTGGTAACTGGGAAATAACATAAGATTCAGAGTCAGGTTTAGAGCTGGTTCTCCACCACTTAGTAGTTGTGTGATTTTTGGAAAGTCAGTTACCAGAAGACCTCAGGCTGCTCCACTTTGGAAGGAATACACCTGTGTAGGGTCAAGCGAGACAAGGCATGAGACAATGCTCCATAAACCTGAAAGCACAAAATAAATGTTAGACATCCTGACAAATGAGTATTTAGGTTGAACTCTAATTCACAAGACAGAGATGAAAGAACATGAAGGTGCATCGTCATATACAAAATTGGGCCTCCAGCATTGACTCCCCCCACGATCCACGATCCTTCCACATCCCAAAGCCAAGGCAAAAGTGGGAACTGGAAAGGGAAGGAGGTAACTGTCACATTACAATAAAATAAAAATTGGAAAGGGAAAGTTCATGTGGGCCAGGGACAGGCACACTTTTTCTATGAAGGATCAGAGACTAAGTTTTTTAGGTTTTGCTGGTGATGTGGTCTCCACCGCAACCACTCATCTTGGGTTGCGGAATAAAAGCAGCAATAGGCTTTTGTAAAAGATTAAAAAAAAAAAAGGAGCATGGCTCTGTTCCAATATAACTTTATTTGTGGACACTAAAATTTGAATTTCATATAATTTCCATGCGTCAAAAATATTCTCCTTTTAATTTTTTCCCAGCCATTTAAAAATGTAAAAAATTGTTTTTAGCTTGCAGGCCGTCCAAAAATATGGGATGAATTTGGCCCAAGGGCTGTTGTTTGCCAGATCCCCATTTAGCCCACTCCTGTCTCTTCTCGATTAACTTGAGGGACAACCCAAACCACCTAGCCACTAATTTATCAGTTAGGGATCCTTGAGAAGATGGGATAATTAAAACTTTGCAGGGAGAGCACATCATTCAAAAAACAAATTATAAGAAAAAAACTCTACTTAGAGAATTTTGAAAAGACATTAATTAAATAAAGAAGATGGCTTACAGACGCAGGGCTGCTGCAAATGGAGACTTTCGCTGGACCTTCACTGATAAGGATGTCCAGCTAGATTAAGAAGTTTGCTAACTGACACATGTAAGTTTATAAAAGATAAATAGAGCTTCATTTGTAGAACACATAGGCTGTGTTGTTATGCACAGACAGACCAAGTTCACTGTTGCTAAGAATCCTGTCAGATTAAATCAACCTGCAAATCTATAATTGTGACATCTTGTTCTCATTGGTACAATGCGTGCCACTGTAGTCATTATCCGAAAGCTCTCTCACTCTGAAGAGCATCAGTGTTTAATTATATTCTTTTATGAGACCTCATTTGTAGACATCATCCTCCTTCGGAGTTGACTTTGCTCAGGAAAAGTAGGCCATTATTTTCAAGACTGTCCCCAGTAGTACTGAACATTAGGTCTCTCAGCAGCGTCCTTTTAAAAAGAGTGTCTTGTGGAACCAAAACTCCATGTTCTCGTTTCAAATTCTTTAGTTGTAAGTTGACAGATGAACTCATTCCCAATTCCTACGGGCCTTCGCTGTCCTCATCAAGACCCACAGAAGACGACAGGTTTGCGGTCTGTTCAGTCTGGCAGATGGACCATATTCTTCATAACAAATGGGGAGGAAACAATATTTTATGTCTACATTTCAGATAAAAAGCTAACATTATGAATAAGTTGAGAATAATTGCTAAGACCAGGGGTTGACAGACTATGGCCCAGAGGCCAAATCCAGCAAAATCCCTGTTTTAGTAAATGCATTTTTATTGGAGCTTGGTCATATTCATGTGCTATGTAGGGTCTGTGGCTTCTTTCCTGCTCCTCAGGCCAAATGAAATAGTTGCACCGGAGACCTATAGCCTGCAAAATGGAAGCTATCTACTGGTCCGTCATAGAAAACATTGCTGACCCCTGCTACAGACGGTTGAAATTACCAAGTCAAAAATATAAATGCATTTGAGTTAGCACTTTTTAACAACACAAGGATTTTTTTTCAGAATTAAATTCCAGAATGCTGCTTTCAACTTAAAATGAGACATGGCGTCTGCAGAACTTTTGCTCCCCTTTGTTCAGCTAAATTAACAGTAACTAGCAACAAGGACTGTATATTCTATCAGCATTTCAAAGAAACTCTACATAAAGTTCTTTCCGGGAGTGTGCTTGTGTGTGTTCAATAGAAACAAGATTTCTCAGTTTTTTTAATTTTACATTGAAATAGGAGGTCTACATTCCTGCTATCATCCCCCACCTGGACAGGCCAGACAGTTCATCAATAACATCAAGCTTGGCAGGAGAAGATGCTTCAAAGGTAAGACATTCCTCAGATGCTTTACCAAAGAACCACTGCCCTCTCCCTTATGTGGGACTTCTTGCTTTCCTAACATCATGTTAGAATAGGAATCATGCTATCTACTACCCTTGTCCAGAGCTCCAAAAGTTGGTGTGAGGGCTTGCTCAGGAGACAGATTTCGGGATGAGAGGATCTGGTAGATAAGTTAGCCAACTGCTTTAGCCTTTCATTGGAGATGGTTCCCACATGGAGCCATATACTCAATGGAAAATCATCTGGTTCAATGGAAGGTTGGATTCAGCAAAGAAACCACAGACCTTCTTTAACTAAGTGTAGTTACAATTGTTTTCTTTTACTTTCCCCCAAATTATTTTTACATGCATACATTGTTAAAAAGTACCGCCTACACTCTGTCTCCCAGTCAGCACACAGTTGGATAGGGAGACTTCATTTGGCAGTTATTGAAAAGCTAGTTTTAAGACTGGAAGCATAGGAGATTTTTAGAGTTCCACAAATGTGGTTCTATTTCTAAACACAAACTTTTCCTAACTAGGATCCATTCACCAATGCCAAACTAAACATTGTTGTCAAATATGGCATAAGGAAATAAAGGAATATAGAAGCATCTTTTCTAGAAATGATTTTTAGGATATGCCTTTTTTTTGAAAGTCCAAAAGGAACACAAATACCCATCACTTAACATGCTGAATACTTAACCATTAATTATGATTTACTTCTAAAGGTCTTCTGTGAACAAGGGCTCACTATGTGGACTGGCAGCTTGATTTTCCTTCTTTTGACAGCTGTTAAAAATGAGTTATGATATCATCAATCATATTAGCTCTGTGGTATTGTGTTATTCCTTGGGTGTTCCCAGGTTTCATCTGACAACTTTTTCTAGGATTCAAACCATAATCACTTTCTCCAGAGACTGTAATGAGAGGGACAGATCAAAATCAAGGGGACTGGAACTGATTTTCGAAAGCCAAAAAAACAAACACATTTTTTTGCACTCTTTCTCTCTTTAACCCACAAAATGAATCCTTCACCATGAGTTCCTACAAATATAAGAAACCAGTAGCGCCACTAGAACCTGAAAATCTAAAGAGATATAAGTTTAATCGCCCAGAACTAAAGAAGGGAGGAATCTTTTGGGAACAAAAAAATATTAAATTTGTTATAAAATGATATAAAGCAGTATAAGAAAATATGTATTATAAATTTGAGCAGAATGTAACAATCTGCACAGTGATAGCTAAAATGATAACTAAGAAAGAATAATGAAGTATTTTATTGACAACTTCTAGGAGTATGTTACTTATACAACAAGGAAGAGCAAATAAAATAGTTCTGTTTAAAACAATAACTTTGATAGGAAAATTGTATTTTCTCATACTTAGAACATTTCTATTTCTCTTTTTGGATACCTGCGCACAACCTAAGAGTGTGGAAGGCAACTTTCAATGAAATGTCAAAATATTGTGTGTATTTTTTAAAGCTCTTTAATGCTTGTTTGGACTGTAAACAACACGATAGCAGAAGGAGCTCTGTGTTGCAGGAATTTATCTGAATGATTTTCTTTCTTTTTTTTTTTTAAAGATTTTATGTATTTATTCGACAGAGATAGAGACAGCCAGCGAGGGAGGGAACACAAGCAGGGGGGGGTGGGAGAGGAAGAAGCAGGCTCACAGCAGAGGAGCCTGATGTGGGGCTCGATCCCATAATGCCGGGATCACGCCCTGAGCCGAAGGCAGACGCCTAACCGCTGTGCCACCCAGGCGCCCCTGAATGATTTTCAATTCATGTTATACTAAATAAACTTACACTTTATTATTACACATTGCAAAGTAAGTAGCCAAGAGACTTTACCAAGACCTTCGTGAGGAAACTACCTAGGCTTTCATCCTACGTCGTTCTTATTCTTCTTGTGTAGAACGCAGCTGTGCACATATGCTGGGCAGCGAGCTATTCTGAACAGCCACATACCTGATTATTGGCAGCTCAGTGTCTACGGGTGAAAGTTGGATGTGCACCATTTCCAGGCTTGGCCCATAAAAGCTGTAAACCTGCAATTCTCCACATTCTTTCCTCTTTCATGGTGACCTTGGAAGCTATCTGTGGAACATAGTGGAGCCACCATGTGGAATGGGATCAGCTCCCTGAATCATGGAGAAGAGCTATCCATCATTCAGGAGCACCCGTTTTGGGCTTTATGAGCAAATAATAAACCACTGATATTTGGGAGTTTATTTATTAGATCAGCTACAGTCACTTTTGTTGATACAAGTTTGAACTAATTCTGAATTGTTTTGTGCATTTGAATACTAACAGGTCTATGGAAATATTGGGTCAAAGTTACCTCTCTTTTTTTTTTTAAGATTTTATTTATTTATTCGACAGAGATAGAGACAGCCAGCGAGAGAGGGAACACAAGCAGGGGGAGTGGGAGAGGAAGAAGCAGGCTCCCAGCGGAGGAGCCTGATGTGGGGCTCGATCCCATAACGCCGGGATCACACCCTGAGCCGAAGGCAGACGCTTAACCGCTGTGCCACCCAGGCGCCCTCCAAAGTTATCTCTCAATAATTCTCACAAAATGGAATTGCTGGCTTAGTCAGTAGAGCATGTGACTCTTGATCTCAGGTTTGTAAGTTCAAGCCCCATGTTGGATGTAGAGATGATTTAAAAATAAAATCTTTAAAACATAATAATGATTCTTACACACTAACTCCAGTCATAGTGAAAAGTTCATCTTCCTATGACCGGCTAGCTAGCTTTGACATAAGGCTTCTGAATCGTCTTAGAATAAAAATCACAAAGAAATAATACAAAGCTCAGGACTCGCTTATATCACCAGCTGTACCATCTTTCTATGGCAGAGATTCTAGACACTGAATAGGTTCAACTTACATATGAATCTCAGAGCCTTATTGGAACTAAATTCTTATGTGCAGATCACATGAAGAATTGACTTCCAAAGGAACGGTTCTCAATTGTAGATGACTTTTGCATCACAATCCCTAGTGGTAGTGATCATGAAGGAAGAAGGAAGAAAAAAATAGCAAATATTCACAATTGAATGAAGTTTTATGACCCAGGCCACCACTCTCCTGTTCATGGAGAAATACACATTTCTGGACATGCCAGCACCCATATATATATACATATGTGTGTGTGTGTGTGTGTGTGTGTGTGTGTGTATTTTTTTCCTGCAAGCACCCAGTAAATAGTTTATAAAAACGTAAAAATTCAGAGACAACAATCTCAGCAAATTTAGGTCTGTATTGTGCAAAAGACAACAGTGACGTCCTGACCCCCAAATCCTTTTGGTGCATCCAAAGTAGAATTAGCATTTGTAGCTGATAACTTTTGGGGTGAAGCCCATAGGTTGCCGAATCTGGGAATCCCCTTCCCATTCCACAGAGGTTTGTTTCCATGACTCATATCTGACCACAGAGCACTGTGTCAGTGGCACAGATAAGATCCTCCCTCTAGAAATTCGGGGACTTAGATATAGCAATAGCAGTAAGGCTAGATTATAACTAGACATAGTGGTAAAAAAACCTGTGGGTTTCAGCTGTGGCGCTGCACTTCAAAGGAGAATGCCTCAGGCCTAGAGATGGGAGAATCTAAGCAGGTGAGGGAAACAGCAAGAGACAGAGTCAGGGACGGGGAATGCATGAGTGAATAGGAGAGCAAGCCTAGATTACTGCTGGCTTCCTCTTTCTGGGTTAGACCCTCCTCTGGAACATGGAAAGCTTTTGGGTTTTCCACGAGAATCAAGGTGCCAATGAATGGCACATTCAAGGCTCCCCAGCACAGGCTACCCTGGCTAGCATTAGCGTATACCTCTCACAAACTTTTCTCTTTCAACCCTCCCTGCTCCGCTTTTATAATAGTCTTTCCTCTGCATTACTAAGTTTTCAGCAAGCACTTCCCACTTATCTGTAAAGATCTGGATCAAGTATCAGCTCCACTGTGAAGTTCTATCAAATTCTGTTAGACAAAGTTAGTCATTCCTGCACCTGTGTTTTCATAATACTTTCCACATTCCTGAATTACAACTATTTGCTTATGCGTCTCTCATCCCTCAAACTGGGAGTGCTTGTGGGTGGGGCTGGAGTGTATTTGTCTTTGAATCTCTAGCATCCAACAGTGTTTGGCACATAGTAGGTGCTCATTAAATGAATGAATCAGTGCGGCCAATTTAGTTGGTGTTACGTCTTCCAGGAGATCTTAAAACACCAAAGAGCTCCTAAAACTGCTGTGTGTACCTGAAATATTTTGAGGAGTACCTTTCCCTTCCAAGGAACTCTGCCTCCTTGCCCTCTGTCCTCACTCATCTTGAGTCAGGATCGTTCTAGAATACTTATGATTTTATAATTAACATATTTTTCATGAAAAGAGATTCAATGCTGCCTATGGCTAGAGCTCTTTAGAGAACGAGGCTTTTATATTCCAAAAATCACTCCTAGAATGAGTTTACACTTAGAGAAATTATGTAGAAAGATTAATCTGAAAAACTTCAAAAAGTACTATCATTTATTATTACTATGGTTTATTACTAGACATTAATTTTATTGTTAAACTAACAAGATACGTTAGTTATACCACAAAGCACCAAACGGATTTGAGGAAAAGTGTGATTTATAATATAGATTCATTTTTTTAAAGTTTTTATTTATTTATTTATTTGAGAGGAGAGAGAATGAGCGGGGGGGGGCAGAGGAGAGGGAGAAGGCACTGAGTAGGGAGCCCAAAGTGGGGGGGGGCAGAGAGGAAGAAGGACAAGCAGAGGGATAAGCAGATCAGATCCCCCACAGCTGAGTAGGGAGCCTGACTCTCGGAGCTCCATCCCAGCATTCTGAGCTGAATGCAGACACTTAACCAACTGAGCCACCCAGACACCCCTATGATATAGATTCTTTTAGAGACTGAAACAAGCCTAAAGCATCCTATCAACATAGTGAGAGAGACAAGTGGCATATTCTAAGTCCCAGCAGGGCTGGCTCTCTATCACATTGGAATCAAGATTTCCAGGCTCACTATTTTTAATTCAGGGGGTAAATACTTTGATAAAATACATGAGCAGCATACATGGCTAGAGGATTTTTACCTTCTTCTTGTTTCAAAAAAGAATGCGCTATTGAATCACCAGAATTTTGAATATCTATGGAAGAAAAAAGGAAAGGGGTTTGTTTTTACTGCATGTATGTGTCTTTCTCTGTGTTTTTCTCTATTGTGTGTATGTGTGTTTTTATAGACCTAGGCAAATTACACGCATAGTATATGCAAGTACATAGACCAAGTGTATGTATATGGGTATATGTCCATATATATATGTATAGATCTGAAAGAGCTCTTCTGAAATTTGTTTTCCTTCAACCTTTCATAAGGTGAAGTTTCATCAAACCATATCATGTGACTCTCCAGGAACCTCACTGAACGGGTCTGACTCATCGTCTGGGAATTTTAAATAGGCATGTGCTTCCATGAGAGTTAATACTTAAAAACACACATACACACAAACTGGCAGTGAAAGAGAGAAAGAAAGAAAAAAAAAAACACACACAAGCGAAACTTTTGCTTGGCACAAACACTCGGGTCAGACACTGGCCACTCCATATTTCACAGTTAATTACCAGGTGGCATTACCTTTAGAGTGGAGGTGGTGGCTCAGTGCTCAGGGGACAGAGGCAGTAAATCTACAGTTTATATGCTTAAATCAGCCAGGTTGGATTAAGCAGTGAAAGGAACTGCCCCTGAATTAGTTGACCCTGATTCCCCTCTGAGATAGGAGCTTTCCTCAGAACCAAGGGCTGCGCCTGCCCACTAGTGGTCAGATGGCAGAGCTGGTATCCAGACATTCCCTAGAGGATTTTATGCCAAGTTCTGTCTGGATCAGCTTGGGGACGGTAATGGTCGCCCAGTCTGGTTTTTAAGCAAAGATCTATCAACTCAGCTCCATCAGAAAAGTTAGTAAGAGTAACAAGCTAAGTTAGCCCCAAGCAAAACTTGCAAAAGTTCCTTAAAACCCTTATTGATGAGTAAGCTTGGCACTGGAAATCAGATTGCTCATCTATTACCAAAGGATCAACTGGGTTAACACCTGGTATAAACGAAAAACTTTCTTTTCTCTTTTCCCAGATATCCGTAAAATACCACACTGGGATATTTTCCTGTTTGAAAAATCACTATATGTTCTTTCATTGCCAATGGAACTAATTGGAAAAGTCTTAGATTGGAATTGGAACTCTTCCACTAATTGGTACCAACCTATATTTTCATCATTATCTCCATTAAGTCACTAAAATAAAATCTATATTCTAGCTAAACTCAATTAAACACTTCCTACCAGAACTTTCCCTGTTCGTTCCCCATGCTTTGCTCATGACTGTCCATTTGAACTACCTACCATGTTCTAATATCTACCTAAACACTACCTAAACAAATAATATCTTCGATTCAAATACACACACACACACACACACACACACACACACACACAGAGCTATTCCTTTCTCTTAAAGTCAATTCATTCAAGGTCCAGCCATTGTAATATGCCTAGAAGTTGAGGTTGCCCCCAAACATTCCATCACATCCAAGCTGTCTTATCAGCTTCTTCAGGAACTATGCATTAAGATAATTTCAAGTTTCAAAGTCCAAACTTGGAACAAAAAAATAAAACAGTTCCCTGTTTGAGTAGACTGCCTTCAAAAAATTCAGTAGAAAATACATCAAAAGGGGAGAATTAATTAAACAATCAAGCTAGGATCTGCCAAGAATGGAGACATTATACCTTTTCATCTCTTCTAAAATATTATCAGAAATCCTACTTCAGACATGAGAGAAAGATAACTGGTAGACAGGGAACAGTTGATAATGTCATGTGGAGGTGAAGGATTTTTTTTGTCATCTCTTTGAAGAATCTCTCAGTTTGTTATTATAAAAACATGTTTTCAAAAATATTACAATTTCTTCTTTCATTCAAAAAACAGTTACTGAGCATCTTTTCTGTTTCAGGCCGTGGGAGAGGCATTGGTAGAACCATGTGTGGAATATCTATCATCAGTTACAGTTGTGACTCTTTGCAGACTGAGCAAGGTTTATGTAGATCTTTGCTATGATATCAGCTGTGACCATGCACATAAAAAAAAAAAAAAACTAGTCCGTATTAAATCACTACTTTTTATCTGTTTGCTTACTGATCAGATCCATTGTTCATGAAAATATGGTATCGTCATTGAAAAAGCCAAAAACACATGAATAAATGATATGTATGTTGTCATTTATTGTTGGTTTGTGTGCCATCCATTATAAAGACAGCCCTAGTTAGAAAAAGAAAAAAGGAAAAAAAACAGTAGAAATGGCACAAGAAAAAAAAATAGCATAAAGACTCTTCATGATATAAATGTATAAAAATGTTTAATCTTATGCTTTGGTGGCTCAAGAAAATGGGAACAATTTGAAGGCTACTGTCTTTCAGAAATATTTTACAGTTACCTATCTTAACAGATTGGAATAAAAAAGAATAAAGTGCCTGTGCAGAGATTTTCACTAAGGCATTTATTTCTCCCGTCCACAAATTAAATAATGATGTGACACAAAAGGAAATAGCGGGTGATACATAACTGCTGTCACAAATAAGTGTGACACCTTCGGGCAGGAGGGCAAGGTAAAAATTTCATCCTCTTTTTCTATACAACCTAGAGCAATAGGGATCCCTTATCATCCAGGCTGTATACTTTCTCTTTTAAATAAATTCTTATGTAAGATTGTTGGTGCATGGGGTGTGTGGGTGGCTAAGTCGGTTAAGCCTCCCGCTCTTGGTTTCCGCTCAGGTCACAATCTCAGGGTCTTGGGATCAAGCTCCGCTTTGGGCTCCATGCTCAGCAGGGAGTTTGCTTGAGATTCTTTCCCTCTCCTTCTCCCTCTGCCCCTCCCCCTGAAGCTCTTTCAATCTCTCTTTGGTAAATAAATAAATAAATAAATAAATAAATAAATAAATAATATTTTAAAAAGATCATCGGTGCATATGTAGACCAATTACATGCTATAGCAATATGGAACGGAATATTACGGATGTGTTTTCCGATTTTTTGTGATACTTTTGTTTTGATCACATGAGATAGACTTCCCTTGAAGCACTAGAGAAGAGTTTTAAATTTATTCTTCTGTTGTTAGTATCCAAAATATATAAAGAATTCTATAACTCAGCAGCAAGAAACACATAATCCAATTAAAAAATGGACAGAACACATGAACAGACATTTCTCCAAAGAAGGCATAAAGAAGGTCGACAGACACATGAAAAGACACTCAACATCACTCATCATCAAGGAAATGCAAATCAAAACTACAATAACATATCACCTCACACTTGTCAGAATGGTTAAAATCCACAACACAAGAAACAACAGGTTGTGGTGAAAATGTGGAGAAAAGGAACACTCGTACACTGTTGATAGGAATGCAAACTGGTAGTCACCGTGGAAAACAGTATGGAGGTTCCTCAAAAAATTCAAAATAGAACTACCCTATTATCCATCAATGGCACTACTGGATATTTACCCAAAGAATACAAAAACACTAATTCAAATGGATACATGCACCCCTATGTCTATTGCAACATTATTTACAATAGCCAAACTATGGAAGCAACATTAAGTATCCACTGATAAATGAATGGACAAAGAAGATGTGGTGTACAATAGAATATTATTTAGCCATACAAAAGAATGAAATCTTGTCATTTGCAAAAACACAGATGGATGTAGAGTGTATAATGTTAAGCTAGCTAAGCCAGTTGGAGGAAGACAAATACCATATGATATCACTCATATGTGGAATTTAAAAAACAAAGCAAATGATCATGGGGGAAAAAAGACAAAGGAAAATCAAGAAACAAACTCTTAACTATACAGAACAAACTTTTGGTTACCAGAGGGGAGGGGGGTAGGTGGATGGGTGAAATAGGTAGATGAAGAAGAGTACATTTATCTTGATGAACACTGAGTAATATATGGAATTGTGACTCTCTAAATTATACACCTGAAATGAATACAACACTATAAGTTAACTATACTGGGATTAAAATAAAAAAATAAAAATAGGGGCACCTGGGTGGCTCAGTCAGTTAAGTGTTCGGCTCTTGATTTCAGCTCAGGTCTTAATCTCAGGGTTGTGAGTGCAAGCCCCACATCGGGCTCCATGCTGGGTGTGGAGTCTACTTTAAAAGAGAAAAGAAGAAACAGAAAATAAAAAAAAAAGGAAGTTATGTTTAAAAAGATAAAATAAAAAATAAAAACTAAGTAAAAAAAATGTGGTCTTCTGTTAATTGTTGACAGTGAGAATGTCTTAACTATATGAAGAAAACCGTGGTATTCTAATGCAGAAAGAGAATGCACTTACCGTTTAATCCAATCCTCTATTTTGCAAATGGGGAAAATGAGGACCAGCATGTTTCCAGGACTTTCTCAGGGTCAAATATCTAGCTATCAGAAAATCACAGGTAGAACAGCTTTCTTTTGGGCCACAATCTAATATACTTTCTAAAACACCACATTTCCTTTGTATTTTGATGGTAATTTTGTTTGACTTAGTATTTGGTATGAAAGGTTTTACATAATGTCCTTTAGCAATGTATTGTTTACCATAACAATAGGACCTATGGCTTCCTACATCAAGTTCCATCACTAATCACACCAAATCTTCTAACGTGGCTGGTAGTTGCCTGGGGATAAAGGGAAGTTGATATAGGTTAAAGAGATGGGCAGAGTCTGCTCTGCCTGTTTTAGCTCAAGTGGCTAAAACGAATTACCACAGACTGGGTGGCTTAGGCAACAAACATGGCTTTCTCCCAGTTCTGGAGTCTGAGAAGTCCAAGATCAAGGTGCTAGCTGATTCAGTGTTTGAGAACTCTCTTCCTGGTTTGCAGACAGACATCTTGTATTTTCACACAGCAGAAAGAAAGATCTCCTGTCTCTTCCTCTTTTGATAAGGGCTCCACCCTCCATGACTTCCTCTAACTTTAAGTATCTCCCAAAGCCTCCACCACCAAACTCTCTTACCCTGGGGATTAGGATTACAACAAATGAATTTTAGGAGGGACACAAAAAGCATTCAATCCACAATAATGCCCAGAGAGGAAAAAAGTACTGTGAACGGTTACACAGTCTGTACATTCCTGTGAAATGTACTTTTCAGCACTTCACCAGTAAGCACCAGGGGCCGTGGATTCATTGAACGTAAGAGAACTTTCTTTTCTCTCACCAAAACTTTGTAAATTCATACTTTTAGAATGAATTTTAGAAAAAATTGCTACTCCTTTTTTTCCTGGATGTGAAAGTAATGTGTGCTATCTGAAAAGAAAGAAAGAAAAAAAAATCACCTGCAATCTCCACTCAAAGATAAAAACAATTCTAATGTTAAATATTTCTAGCTTTTGGGGATGTGCCTAGCACGTGTATACTTTGTTTTATTCACAAGGCAAAAATATCTCAGAGAGTTCAAATTACGTTAAGTGTTTAACAGTAATTTTATTAACATTTCTTCATGAATGGGGTAAAGCTTTAGAAAAATACTATTCCATGGAAGTATTCAAAGTCTAGTGCTGAGGTAAAGGCAAGGAGTTTTGCTTTAGAGGAGACGGGAGAGGCAGGTATACTCACAACACGGCACTTCATTTTAAAGTGCTGTCGACCAGTCACTCCCAGACTTACGCATAACGGCCGCCTTTTTCAATGTTGACTGGGCAGATTCTTCACCAGTCAAGGGCACTGCTGCACACAGGTTATTAATGAAGTTGGTCCATAGCAATGTGCATTTAGATTAGCTGCTCAACTCAGAGTATTCTTCGAGATAGATTCTTTCACGAATCCTTCCCCAGGCAACCTGGAGACTTCCATTGACTTAGAACTAGGCATCTCACCTCAAATAATCTTTGCACTTCTTAGAATACCTTTATATCAGACAGACTGCAATTTGCTTTGCATACACAAATGAGACACCTTTTGAAAGAGTACAGTCTAATTGAAACTGTCTTGAATGTCTTTATTCTAGACAGCATCTATTACAATTTCTATTTTTACATACACTTTATATTTTCCACTTTCAGGCTGATTAAGTTTTGAGGCATGAAGTAAATTCACATCTTTCTTTTCTTTTTTTTTTTTTAATGTTTTGGATAATTCTAATGGTCAATCCTTAAATGGCCTTAAGCCTTAAAATGGTTAGTTTTTTTAATTTTATAATAAGAAAGTGAAAAAAAAGTGGAAATGTGGGAACCCATATATTTTCTGTCTCTTGAAACTGGAAATGTACAGAAATGAAGGACTGATTCACGATGTTCTGCACACTAAAATATGCATATTTTTTCAGAATATAAAAAGATTCATTTTCTATCTGTCAGATATGGCTTTCTTCAGCTTTTGTTTTTAAAACTATGGCTTTAGGGGCGCCTGGGTGGCGCAGTCGTTAAGCGTCTGCCTTCGGCTCAGGGCGTGATCCTGGCGTTCTGGGATCGAGCCCCACATCAGGCTTCTCTGCTGGGAGCCTGCTTCTTCCTCTCCCTCTCCCCCTGCTTGTGTTCCCTCTCTCACTGGCTGTCTCTGTCAAATAAATAAATAAAATCTTTAAAAAAACAAAAAAACAAAAACCTATGGCTTTAGGCCCTTCCCCCCTTCCCGTACACAGTTAAGGCACTGTGTTAAAATCACACATCATCAGTGTTTATTGGATGAGCTACTTTGTGAGTCTAGACTTCAGAACAGAATAGTAGAGACTTCAGAATCAAGTTTCATTAGCATTTTTCAGTCCTTGCTTGTTTTGGTTTTTTAGCACTTTCGATTTGACCTCATTGATTTTAGGCCATTTCTCACTTTCCCTCCAGAGAGTCGCCTCCTTCTCTTTCTTCCAAGCTCACTTTTTACAGCGCATCTCCTTCCCAGGCTTCATACTTCATTGTGGTTGTTTTTCGTATTGATTATTACACAAGTAATACGTGAATGAATGATCACTGTAGAAGATTCAAGCTATACAAACTCACGAAGAATAAACAGTACAAATCCCCCTCTCATTGAGGAAGGATAGCTGGAAGGTAGGCAGGCAGGGACAAGGGACCCCCACCCTAAGAGGAAACCACACTTTAAAGGATTTTATACCCCCCTGGAAGGAGCCCCCCAACCCTTTCCCATATGATAGATAGGTGACAAAAACCTGATTGAATGACAGGCACAGGGAGGGTTAGACGAAAATAGCTCACTAACAAGTCCACAAAAACCCCCAGACTTAGAAACTCTGGTGGCAACCTTCTCGGGTCCCCTCCATCTTTGAGAGCTTTGTATACTATCATTCAATAAACTTTACTATCGCTCAATAAACCTTGCTTTGCTGCCCACCACTCTGTCTGGTCTACCTCTTCATTCTTCAGAGTGGTGTGACCAAGAACCATGGGCACCACCAATGGAGAAAAAAATCTTGTAACATCGTCACCCATGCAATGGATTTCCTTAGCAGAAATAATCTAGGGTGAAGCTTCTTGTCTTTTTTCCATTCATATATGTACACATAAACCTCATTAATCACAAATGAAAGCATAGTACAGACATTGTTCTGTGACATGTTTTTCCATTTAATGAGCAGCTCTGGAGTTTGGTCCTGACTATTATGTGGGTCTATCTCTTTCCTTTTAATTGTTGCATAGCCTTTCATGATATTCAATACTTTATATTTTATCTAAAACTCTCCTTTTAGGCATGTTTAGTTCTTTTTGTATTTTTAATAGTTTAAATAATACACAACAAAATCTATACCCTTCATTATGCACACATATTTCTGAGATAGATTACTTGGAATCACATTCTGGATCAAAACATGCATATTTAAATTTTGATAACTGCTGACAAATTGCTCTCAAATCATTTTGCATACCCATCACCATTATATGACAGCACCCATTTTTAAAAATCTTTACCAACACAGAATATTAATGCTGGTATTAGCCAAAGTTCAGTCAGCATAATAGAAACCATACCAGTTATTTAAAAAGAGAGAATGCAACGTAAGGCGTTGGCTAACAGTATTAGAGGGCTGGAAAAGACAAAATCACAAGTAGGAAGTGTAAGTCATGGCAGGAAGCAACTACCACCCTTTTAATTGTGGGGAAGTGAAAGGATGAAGTTGAATTTATCTCGTGAATGCCGGAGCACAAACAGAGCTGGGACCCAAACTACTATGGAGGAGGGAGGGAGGTGCCCATCCAGTTGGTGCTGGGACTTAAAAAACCCAGAGGACAATGCTTGGAAGAGCTGGGAATGTCCAGAGAAAAAACTAGACACTGGAACTAATTGCTCTATTGGAACCAACTGCTACTTCCAGGGTGAAGAAATACAGTTGTAACAATGTTCAAAGAAACAAATCAATCTGGGAACAGCAGCTAAAACTGATGGGGGTCCCACCAACTCTGATTCTCAGATGAAATCAAATAGGCTGTATAATGGAGAAAGGTGCCGGAGCATTTTCAGCCCCATGAAGTCTCAGCACTAATAAACCAAAGCCCTCTTTCAGTACAAAGACCAACAAGGAGAAGTTTCTAGGAATTTAATCCACTTTGAGAGCAACAGAAAATAGGGGGAAGAGAGATGATTGAGATCAGGGCTTTGCTAACTTTTTTTTTTTTAAGATTTTATTTATTTATTTATTTGAGAGAGAGAGAGAGAAAGATCAAGTGAGAGAGAGAGAGAGGGAGAGAGAGCACGAGGGCAGGGAGGGGAAGAGGGAGAAGCTGACTTCCTGCTGAGCAGGGAGCCCAACATGGGGCTCCATCCAGGACCCTGGGATCATGACCTGAGCTGAAGGCAGACACTTAACCAACTGAGCCACCCAGGTGCCCCTAACTTTTTCTATAAATAGCCAGGGAGCAAATATTTCAGGCCTTGCTAGCCATAGAATCCCTGTCATAAAGACTCACATCTGCCTTTGCAGCATGGAAGCCATCAAAGGGAACGGGCAAGCCAACGGTTGAGGCTGTGTTCTAATAACACTTTATTTATAAAGTGGGCCAGAGGAATTAAGTCGAAAGGGAATAGGTATGATAGTTCTCAGGCAGTTTAAAGTCATGTTCTTATTAATTTTAAGTGACAAAAGAAGAAGCTCTAAAGCAGTGAGGCTGAAATTTCTCTAGGCCCACCATTTGCTCCTGAAAGTACAGAAAAAGGCATCTCCCTTTTAAAAAGGACAGAAAAAAAAAAAGGAACAAAAAGGGATTTGTGATGAAATTCAACAAAGATTATTATAAGACAGTAAGAATAAAATACAGAATAATACACCTCCAGACAATGAAATCCCACTGAAATATATGCTTAGAAAACTATAACCCAATATAATTAAATGCAATCAAAGAAATATTCTTTATTTCTTTGATCTCATTAAAAATATATTGGGTTATAGTTTTCTGGGCATAGCATTTTGGGGGATTTCATTGTCTAGGGACACTGTGGTGATTGTTTCATGGATGTACACTTACCTCCACATTCATCAGGTTGTAGGTACTGAGTATATCCAGCTTGGTGCATATCAACCACACCCTAACAAAGAGGTTAACAAAGCAATTACAAATTTAAAAAATCTATAAAAATACAAAATACCAGAATTAGAGAAATTCAGAACTTAGATGACTGAATAAGGGAGATTTGAAGAGCTACAATAAAATCCAAGAACAGGATCAGAAATAAAAGAAGAAAGTTGTGAAATAAATGTCAGATTAAAAGGTGCATAAGAGAGAATAAACCCAATGATATTGCCTTAAGAAAAAGAGAAAATAGGAAGAATATTTTTAAGTCAAAGAGAAATAATAGGGATAGAAAATTAATGGGGGAAAAAGGACCAATATATGTATAATATGTATTCCTGGAAAAGAAAACCAAGCAATAGAATTAAACAAATACTAAAATCATATCACAACAATGTCTCTGTAATGCAAGCAACCAAAAAATACACATTAACAAGCACATTATGTACTTTGTAAAACTGACCCAAAATTGGCAATACCAACATATAGTCTCAAAAATTATTGGACTTTGAAGAAAAAGAAAAAAATTGGGGGGCACTTAGACAAAAAGAAGACTGTCATTTATAAAATAAATAAAACCATTTTGTCAGCCTGCTTTATAACAGATGTCAAAGGAGTAAGAAATTTCAGATGCTCAGAAAAATAAGATTCTCTGTCTTGACAAAATGACCTTTAATTCTAAAGGTTCTGCACGACTGTTATGAACATTCAAAAACTCAGGGCATATTGTTCCTTGTGTCTTTATTAAGGAATTTCCCAGCAAACAAGCTACAGGAATTGAAATGATTGGACAGACACTAACGAAAGGACTGGTAAGTTTTCCAACTCCACGTAATTGCAGAATACTAAAAAAAATGGGGGGGGTTTCAAAACAACATTAAAAGGGCAGATGATTTTCAAATAAGCAACTGTTAGACTAACCACTACATTTTCATCAGCACCAATGGATTCCAGAAGACCATGGAATAATGTATTTAATGTACTATAAGGAAATAACAGGCCACCATAAAGTCTATCTTCAGGAAAAAGAACTTTTAAAAATGATACTAAACTAAAGACATTTTCAGGCAAACAAAAGGCACAGGAGTTTGCCACCAAAAGATCCCAACTAAAGGAATTTCTACAGGCAGAAGAAAATGAATCCGGTTGGGTGGTCTGAGATGGAAGAGGGAAGGAAGACCAAAAACGTGGTAAAATATAATCGAACACTAGTTGTAAAATGCAACAATAATACTATCTTGGGTGACAAAAACATCTTAGAACCTCCAGATCATGCTAAAACACTGATGAAGGTAGTAACTATGTCAGGATCTCTGAGAGTGGATTGGGATGGGGCACTTCAGGTAATTAATGGTAACTGATGTATCATGATTTGTATATATGACATATTTTATAAAATTATTTTGTATATCATATATATTTACATCTTATATTTTTTTCATGTTAATTAAAACCCAGTCTTGGTGGGGGGCACCCTGTACCTCTCAATGGTTGGTTCAAGTCAGTAATGGCATTCTTTACAAATATTACCGAAGAGTTCCTTCTTTTTCAACATATTGTCAAATTTATCAGCTATGATATGCCTAATAAGAAAGTGTGGTTTTCTTCAAAGATCCTGATATGGTTCATGCTGTTGAGGCTACATTGAAAAAGGAAAAAACAATTTTCTCTTTCTTTTGCTCTGGAAGTTACAATTGGAAGAAAACTGAAGTCGAAGTGATAGAGAGCTAACTACTTTCTGTATTGGCCATGTATTTCTGCAGCTAATTTCTCCCCTTTCTTTTCTATATATTAAGATAATTATAGTCATTAGTATTAGACTATGGTAAAGACACTATCACTATTGGTGTTTCACGGGGATGTTTTCATGATACGGAAAGGGAGAAAATGCAGACGTTTGTCCTCAGAGAGCTTTAACGCAGTGATGTGAAGTCAGAGCTGGGCTGGAGAAGGGAGAAGCAGAAACAATGGAAAGAAAGAGCTCGAAAGCTTTAAGTGTAAATGAACGTTAATCATGAAAAACACTGATTAAAGTGTAATGATGTAAAAGTTAATCTAGCTACTATGCAATTAACTCAAAATTACAACCATATATTGTATGTGTAATCACATCCTAAGAAACATATCACATTTTAAAAAATGAAACCGCTTTAACAGGACGCTTATGGGAGCCTGCTGACAGATAGCTCTACCAATTTGATAATTAACTTTTTAAGGCTAGTTCACATTTTGTGTTCCTAATTAATGCCTACTTAATTTTTGATACATTCTATATTAGGTTAAGTGCCAATTAAATGCTGTGCAAGCTCTAGGAGTGGAAAAATCTCTAAACCTCAAAAACCATGTGATTTTATCATTAAATTGCTCAACAGAAATTAACTAAGAAAACCAATTTCTCACTAACACCCTAATAAATTTACTCTCGAACAAAATTATTAAAAAATAGATATGATCTGCTATGATGACTTAGTGAATTCAACTTATTACAATGGCCACTGTGATGATGCTTTCTGGTTATGTAGTCCCCAGTAAAAATTTGTTAAGGTAACTTGCACAAAATCCCACAACAATTTCTGGGAGGTCCCATATGATGCACTTAATTATTTCTTCAGAAAGTAGTAGAGCCCAGGACTGAAATCTTGTCCAAGAACATCACAAATGACAGGATGAGTGCCAGACCACAAGTAGAAGACACAGAGCGCAGTGCAAGGCAAGTTTCTGTCTTACCCAAAGCATCAGACTCTCTCTTAACACAACAGGGAAGCCAGTGCTTACCTCCAAGAGTGGTTGAAAGACTTGCACACATCTGCCAGATGCAAGGCAGACAACAGTCACGCAACAAACAATATTTATAGCTAATGTGCACAAAGGAGCCTAAATTCTTTGCACACAAACTGGTAATTCTCACAATATTACTGTGAATTGATGATACTTCCCTCCCACGGTGCGGATGAGAAATCTGAGGCACAGAGAAGTTCAGTAATTTGCTGGAAGTTGCATTAGCTGGTAACTGGTAGAACCAAGGAATCGATCCTGGGTACTTTGATTCCAGAACCCGTGCCATTAACAACAATAACACACAATTTAGTAAAAATTAACTGGATTTGCAAGTAATTTGCTACACTGTTCTCTGCCTTATGCCTATGCTCAATCTAGTGAATTCTTAAGCCTGCAGGTTATTGAGTGTTGTGTACCCTACACTTTTATCAAACTACTGAGTAATAAGGCAAATTTTCCTGGATGTACTGTTAAAGAACCTAAAAAAATGATCATTAATTCATTTTTTAAAATTTTTTGGTTTTTTTAAAGGTTTTATTTATTTATTTGACAGAGCAAGAGAGCACAGGCAGGGGGAACAGTAGAGGGAGAGGGAGAAGCAGGCTCCCCGCCAAACAGGGAGCCCAGTGCAGGGCTTGATCCCAGGACCCTGGGATCATGACCTGAGCCAAAGGCAGACGCTTAACCATCTGAGCCACCCAGGCGCCCCTGATCATTAACACATTTGAAGCAAATTTCAGTTTTAGATATCTAATGTTTATTATACTGTAAAGAAAACTTTTTTTTGAAGTATTATATATACAATGCCTAAATTATTAGTGTAGGGTTAGGTGAATTTTAAAGTAAGCACATCCAGGGTGCCTGGGTGGCTCAGTTGGTTAAGTGTCTGCCTTTAGCTCAGGTCATGATCCCAGCGTCCTGGGATGGAGTCCCGCATCGGGCTCCCTGCTCAGCGGAGAGTCTGCTTCGCTCCCTCTGCCTGCCGCTCCCACAGCTTAGTCGCTCTTTCTCTTTCTCTCTCTCTCTGGAAATAAATAAATAAATAAATAAATAAATAAATAAAGTAAGTAAGTAAGTAAGTAAGTAAGTAAGTAAGTAAGCACATCCGTGGAACAACACCTGCATCAAAAATACTAGCACCCCAGAGATGCCCCCACATGCTTCCACTAACCATCTCTTCTCTTAAGGTCAGTCACTATTTGATGTCTAATGTCATAGATTTTTTTTTGCATATTTTTGAAATTTATAAGTGGAATCATACCGTGTGTATGACTTGTCTCTTTTATTTCTGACTTTGTGCATTTAACCTTACATTTTGGTATTTATCCATTTAAGTGTTCATAGCTGCCTTTCACCTTCTTCTCATTGCTGTGTAGTGTTCCATTATATGAAAATACCACAATTTATTAATCTATTCTATCACTGATGAGCATTTAGTTTATTTATAGTTTGGGGCTATTATGCATAGTTTTTTCTTGTTTTTTTGTTGAATGTATGCACACATTGCTATCAGCTCTACCCTCAAGGTGGAATTGTTAGGTCATGGGGTTTGTATAAGGGTGACTGTCCTAGTTTGCTCAGGACTGTCCCAGCCTGACTTCTGAAAGTCCTATGTCTTGGGAGACCCTTAAAGCCTCATAAGCCAGGACGATTGGTCCTCCTAGGTGTGCTAGGTATGTGCATGCTTATCTTTAGTGGATACTGCCAAAGCGTTTTCCAAAATAGTTGTACAGATTCACATTCCCCAAAGCTGTTGTTCCATATCCTCACCAGCACCTGTGTTTATCTGTCTTTTTCATTTTATCCATTTTGCATGATTTGTAATGGCATCTGTCTATGGTTTTTGTGAATGATGGATTTGAACATCTTTGGCATGCAGGCAGGCAATTCGGCTCTGTTGTTTGTGACATTTCTGTACCAAACTCCTACCCACTTTTTATTTGATTCTGCCTTCTTAATATTGATTTGTTGGTTGTATATGTTGCAAATCACATACCCCATTCCATGTCTTGTGTTTTTATTTGCTTAATGATGTCACTTATTGAACAATTATTATTTTTTATTATGATTTTATTTATTTATTTACTTATTTATTTGGATAGAGAGCACTTTAGCAGGTGGAAGTTCAGAGAGAGGGAGAGGGAATCCCAAGCAGACTCCATGCTGAGCATGGAGCCCAACTTGGGGCTCAACCTTACGACCCTGAGATCATGACCTGAGCTGAAATCCAGAGTCTGATGCTTAGCTGACTAAGCCACCCAGGTGCCCCAGCAATTATTACTTTTAATGCCCTCCGATCTATCATTTTTTCCTTCATAGACAGTACTTTTCATCACTCATTTTGGAAATCTTTTCCTGTCCCAAGGCCATAAAGTTATGGTCTTTGCTATTTTTTGGAGGATTCATTTTACCTTTTGCCTTTAGATCTTCAATCTCCTCAGAATTGACTTTTATATGAGCTATAGATAAAAATTCATCTTTTAATATGTGGATATTCCATTTGTCCAGTACCATAAAGTTCCAAATGCTCTGTAATGATAATATTTTCATAAATTAAGGGTCTACTTCTACCTTTGATTTTTCTGTGCTATTTATTATGTTCCATTTTTCTATTTCTTTGTTCTGCACCAATGCCACATCATTTCTGTTAGCATAATGTTATAGTAAATCTCGATACATTGTTGAAAAGGTTTTCTCACATGGTTTTCTTAAAGAATATCTCAGGCATTTCTGGCACCTTGAATTTTAACACACATTTGGGAATTAATTGCTAATTACCATACAATAAAAAATTGTGAGAATTTTATTGGGATCCTGTTAGATCTTTTAATCAGTTTGTAAATAAATGATAATGTTACAATAGTGAGGTTTCTAATTCATGAGAAGGGCAATTATCCATTTATTTACACATTCATTAATACCATTCAATAAAGTCTTCGTGTATAGAGGTATTTCATGTATTTTGTTAACTTTATTTGTATGTGTTTGATGGTTTTGTTATTTTTGTAAACCATACTGTTTTTAATTAGCTTTTTTCTATCTGCTTGTTGCTGGTATGAAGAAAATAAATTTTGTTTTGTTTAGTAAACTTGTATTCAGCAAACTTGGTAAACTGGAATAACTAGAATTATTAATTATTAAAATTTGTAGAGTTTTGTAATTTTCTACAAATACAATCATAGAATCTATAGATAAGGCCTGTGGTATTTCTTCTTTTGACTCTATACAATTGAATAGACAATATTGATCACATAGGTGATTCCAAGGATCTTCATTTCATTTTCAGTCTCATAGATAAAAATATAAATATTGTACTGTTTTTCCATAGCATTTTTGTGGATAGACTTCATCAGATAGAATATGCTTCTGTTCAAATGTAGCAGAAGTTCAAGGTGTTTTTCAGAGTGGGATGCCAATTTCTACTTCTTCCGCATATAAGAATTGCCGTTCCATCATATGCTTGACAATGTTTGGTATTGATAGTTTTTTTCTAGCCTGCTAAGACTTCTACCATGGGTATTAATTTTTTTTTTTTTTTTGAGAGAGCGAGAACCTGAGAGGGGTGGGGAGGCAGAAAGAGAGAGAGAGAATCGTAAGCCCTGATGTGGGGCTTGATCTCATGACCTTGAACTACGACCTGGGCTGAAATCAAGAGTCAGATGCTCGATGAACTGAAGCACCCAGCACCCCTGGGTATTGATCCTTAATAGATAATTTTTTCTTTATCTATTAAGATGATAATATGACTCTTCTTTATTCCATTTGTCTGCAGAACTTCATTGATTAATTTTACTGTTGTCATCTTTGCATTTCTGAAATAAGTCCAAATTTATCATAATGCCTTATCTTTTTAAATATATTGCTGAACTTTGTTAATAGTCTGTTTTTGATGATTTCATCTATGTTATTCAGTAAGATTTCCCATAATTTTCTTTTCTCATGGTATTGTAAGGTTTTGGTTTATAGGCTATACTGGACTTGTAAAACAAAATGAGATTTTTGTATTTTTTGGAAAAGTTTGTGCAAGTTGGGTACTAATTTTTTCTATAAATATTTACTAGAATTTATTGGAGAAAATCTATGCTTATAGTTTTCTTTTGGAAAAGTTCATAAATAAAGACCAATAAAATTTTAATGGTTGTTTGGATTTTCTGTTTCTTTTTGTGTCCATTTGAGAAGTTTTTTCAGGACCTTTGTTTTTCATCTAAATTTTTAAATTCATTGACTTGGAATTTTCCATTGTATCCTATCATGGTGTTTTAAAAATGGTAGACTCCCTAGTGATGTCACTCTAATTTGACTTTGGTCATTTGTGTGTTCTCACTTACATATATGTGCACACACATATAAGCACATCAGTAAGACAAGGCATTTACCAAGTTTAATTAATTTTTGATAGTAGCAATTTATTGTCTCACTGCTTCTCTCCTCTGTATATATATATTTAAAAACTATTTAATTAATATCTTCCCTTTTCTTTTACATTTTCTCCTTCCTACTCTTTGGGGTTTAACTGGACATATTTTTCCTAATTTCTGTCGCAGATATTTAATTCATTGGTTTTTCTGTCTCTCTTCATTTTCAACTTTAAGGCTATGTATTTCCCTATTATCACTGCTTTAGCTATATCCTGTTTTGAATTTTCATTATCATTTAGTTCAGAATAATTCTTAATTGTCGTTATGACTTCTTTGACACATAGGTTATTTAAAAGTGTATTGTTTGATGTTCAAATATTTGGAATTAGAAAAATTCTCTTTGTGCTATTGATTTATAGCTAAATTTCACTGTGATCAGAAAGCATAATCATTTGATTTCAGTGTCTTGATAATAGTTGAGACCTCCTTTATGGCTCAATATGTGAATCAATTTTATAAATACTCCATGTGTATATTCTTTTTTTTTTTTAAGATTTATTTATTTATTTGAGAGAGAGAGAGGGAGGAGGGGACAGAGGGAGAGAATCTCAATCAGGCTTCCCGCTGAGCATGGAGCCTGACATGGGGCTCGATCTCATGACCCTGAGATCATGACCTGAGGCAAAATCAAGAGTCAGAGGCTTAACCAAGTGAGCCACCCAAGCCCTCCACCGTGTATATTTTCAAGTGTGAATAAAATATTTTGGAAGGGCTAGTTTTGGCTTTATACATTTTTAGTTCTGTTTCATAGTACATAGCATTTAGAATAGCTGTATTTCTTGTTAAATTAAACTTTTTATTATTATGAAGTATTCTCTTTGTCTAAATAATGTGATTTGCCTTAACTTCCATAATATGTCTACCCTGGCTTCTTTAAGTTAGTTTTTATGTGCTTGATTTTCCCTTCATAATTAGTTTCATCATTTCTTAAATTTTATATTTATTTCTGGTAAGCAACATAGAATCTGGTTTTGTTTGTTTGTTTTTAATCGTGTCTGAGTCTCACTTACTTTTTAACATGCCACAGTTTGGCTTCCATATCACGACATTAAGCTGTCTTGGCCCAGTGGCTTCCATGTCACCAAATCTAGCACATGCTCCAATTCATATCTATTCCTTGGTCTCTTTACTTTATTTGATATTGTTGAACACTTGTCGTGTCTTTTTGTCTTCAAATATACCACACTCCTGTGGTTCCTCCATCTGTACAGTGCTTTCAGCTATTCTTAGGGTCAACTTCTTGTGACCATCCTTGTGACACTGGTTTTCCAAGTGTTCTGTTTCCAGTCCTTTGCTCTCCTCATTCAACTCACTCTGCTGTGGTATTTTTTATATTGTGCTTATTAACTTCTCCATGATGCCAGCAACTGCCAAACATATATTTTTATTTCTGATCTTCCCCCTCTTAGTGTGGACTTAGTCTGTTATAAAATCCACTTGGACATTCCACAGGTATCTTACCCTTAAAATGTCCAAAAGAATAACTGGTGTCATGTTCTAAGATCTTCTTCATCAGAACTTCTGGTCTGACTTAATGCAACAATAAATCTATTCATAAGTAGAACAATAGTCATTTTAGGTTATTTTATTGTATGTTTGGTCATTGAGCCATAGAACCCTTGTACAAATTAATTCTTTTTTTAAGGTTTTATTTATTTATTTTAGAGAGAGAGAAAGTGAGAGAGATAGAGAGAGAGACCATGAGCAGGGAAAAGAGGGAGAAACAGGCTCCCCACTGAGCAGGGAGCCCAACACGGGGCTCAATCCCAGGACTCTGAGATCATGACCTGAGCTGAAGGCAGATGCTTAACTGACTGAGCCACACAGGTGCCCCTACAAATGAATTCTTGAAAGGAAACCCAGTGTGTCAATTACAAAAAAGCAGAGCTGCAATTTTTCCATGTGTTGAAGCGTGTGTGCTACTGGGGGTTATAGGCTGCAGCTGTGGAACATGGATTCCCTTCGTCGTCTTCTTCTTTTTTTTTTTTTTCCCTTTTGGCTTCCTCTTTGCTATTGATCATGGCAACAACTGTAAAAGTGCGGTTGTAAAATCATTTACTTAAACATGTTCCCTCCCACACCATCTTTCCTAATTGGAAGTACCAACCAACATCTGATGATCCAATAATAACAATTGCTTCTCTTTCCTCTACCATCCACATGTCAAGCTGTTTCTTGATTAAATGATACTTCCCACAAATTTTTGTGTCCTTGAAATTTCATTCCCTGTTCCTCAATTGGTAATCCCTTTCTGTTCTTATAAGGGGCACCGGCACCCCAATGTTCATAGCAGCAATGTCCACAATAGCCAAACTGTGGAAGGAGCCGAGATGTCCTTCAACAGACAAATGGATAAAGAAGATGTAGTTCATATACACAACAGAATATTACTCAGCCATCAGAAAGGATGAATACCCATCATTTACATCACCATGGATGGAACTGGAGGGGATTATGCTAAGTGAAGTACATCAAGCAGAGAAAGACAATTATCATATGGTTTCACTCATGTGGAACATAAGGAATAGCGTGGAGGACCACAGGGGAAGGGAGGGAAAACTGAAGGGTGAGAAATCAGAGAGGGAGACAAACCATGAGGGACTCTGGACTCCAGGAAACAAACTGAGGGTTATAGAAAGGAGGGGATGAGGGGATGGGGTAGCCAGGTGATGAGTATTAAGGAGGGCATATGTTGTGATGAGCACTGTTACGTGCAATTAATGAATCATTGAACACTACATCAAAAACTAATGATGTGCTGTATGTTGGCTAACTGAACATAATAAAAAATAAATTAAAAAAATTAAATTCAACTGAAATGTAACTTCCTACAGGACTTCAGAGACCCATGATATGGTCCAAACATCTCTCCATATGTTCTTACAAGAGCTTGTGGAACAGCTAAGTCATGTTTCAAATCACATTAGAATTAGGCTCAAAATTCCTTAAAGGCAGGGTAAACACTTATTCTTTGTTACTGCTCAGCAGATTGCAGGGCATGTGGAAGATATCTGTAAATGCTTGTTGAAACGTTGAGCTTAAGTGCCTGATAGTATATGATTTCAAAAGCCAATATAAGGAGACTCAATATTTTGTAAAATTACCTTATAGATTACAAAGAATTTTCAACTCAATTTTTCTAATTTGAGCTTCAAAAATTTCATAAAATAAAGCACAACTGTTATTTACCCAATTTTACCCTTAAAAAAAGGGAGCTTAGAAATGTATCATTTCACTGCCTAGTTAAAAGTAACATAAGATAGAGCTAGAAACTATGTCTTTGGAATATGAAACTCAGCATTTCTTGAAATCTAAAACATTTTATTCACTATCGGATTATCGATGATTTTTTTTTTTTGGTCTCAAGTTTTACCACTTTAACTTTCTCAACAATTCCTTGGAGTTTTCATGACATGTCAATGTTTTGATAACGTCCAAGGAAGCAGAGTGACTGTGATTACAATACCTCTGTTGTATTAATACAGCATTTTATCTTTGCCTATTTACGTTTTCAAAATGCTTAATTTCCCCTCCTAAATACTCCCATGTGTCCATTAATGGGGCCCACAGCACTCTGATGTTGATTTTATAGAATTTATTTTCCTTAATACCCACTGTCAGCTGTAAATACTACATGGGAACTTCTTCTTGGACATACCTTTCTGTCTTAGTCTATATACATTTGGACTTGCTTGGAGCCTTTGTTTTCTTAGACTTTTTTTTTTTTTTATCTGTGTTGACTTGTTGGATAATCTTTTTATGCTGTGTCTTCCTTTGAAGCGCTTGCATATCTGTCTCTTGATTTATGCTTCTACTCTATACAAGTTGCAATTTCCTGTAAAGATTAAGATAGCACTTGTCTGATCTGCCATAGGTGTTCCTTCTATAGTTAAATAGGAATATTTTACCTTGTTCTATTTTTTTCTTGCTGTTCTTAGAGCAAGTGCATTATCTTAAATGGTCAAATAATTCACATGAACAAAAGGAAAGTACTTGACCTCATTTAAATTTTAGGCATGGGATTCCAGATGGTCACAATTATTGGTGTGTGGCATTTTGCCCTAGAACTTTTTTAAAAAAAGGTTTATCGAACCCAGATTTGTCATCAACTTTCATGAAAATCATACGTTGCTGCTATCTGAAACATTTGGTCTATTTTCAAGCCAAAAGTGGTTCACTGTAGATATTTTTATTTACGTAAATTATCTAGGATTATTATTTGATGCATATTTTCAGAATGAAATATAGAAATTTCACCTGATTTTGATAATATTGAGTTATAGCCTGATAAATCAAGTTAGACAGTTTTAAATTGATTTAAATCTTAGAATCATTCTCTTAGGCATCCTCTTGCTACTACCTCAAAAAATCTTTATTAATAAGCAAACTTGTATTAATTACTACTGAATGCTGAAAAGGTGTTCTAAAGCATTCATTTCTTGCCAGCCAAAACCTTGTCTAATCTTTCCAGCTAAAACGAGCTACCTTAGAGCAGCGGCTTGTCGTAATGACCATAAGACTCCAAGTAACTGGAATATTTTTTGTCATGCAATCAGCATTAGTAAAAGTTGTAGAAAAACATCTTAGCCTCCCCCACAAAACAAAACAAAACAAACAAACAAAAACAAATCAACATTGGAAAGGTCTTAAGAGGTCTATTTACTGAAAGGTTTATCATAAAATTTCATTTCTATTTTTACTAAGTTGATAGGGGAGTGGAAGGAGAATGGTGATGTTTTAGATAGGTTTGTATTGTCAAGTAATGGAACTAATATCATATATATGTATATACACATATTGCTTGAGATGGGAGAGTGAGTTTGTACTCTATTCAATAAAAATATAAGTTGGTTTTTTTTGTTTTGTTTTGTTTTTGTTTTTGTTTGCAATTGATCTGAAAATTTTGACCTGATTGACTGAATGCATATGGTAATAGGTTAAGGCTAAAGCACAATTAAGCATGTCCTTTGTGAATAAAGTTGGATGTTTTTTATCATAGCCCTTTTTATCCCCAGAGGGTCATATTCATGGTATTCACAGAAAACCTAATAAGCCTCATTTAATTCCTTTCTCTATTCCTTCTTAGTTGAATGAACTTAACCAACTTACATGACTTCTTTGTAGATCTGCTAAAAAATGAATAAGATGACCTTAAATGGATTCGATCTAATACACAACAAATGTAGACATGCCAACATACTCCATGGAAATAAATGCTCTAGTCAATACACATGCATTCAACAAACATTTGTTGTAAAGTATATAATTAAAAAATTCTCCCAGTGAACTTCTCTCCAGTGTTCCTAAATGCATTCTCACTATGGATATATATTTAAGTTCCATGTCTGAGTATGACATCAAGAATTGATGTCTGCTTATCATACAAAAGATATAAACATTTTACTGGACATTTATCTGGTCTTTATTTCATTAAAAAAAAAAAACCAAGTTTCTACTACTAACTTCTGGTCGCATTTTTTCTTTGTTAAGGAAAGCCAAAAAAGATTGAATTTGCACATTAAGATAATATAATTAAGGATAATGAAGTTACTATAGGATCATTATTCAAGCAGAATCATTCCAAATAGATTGAAAAAGGAAATGAGTACAGGAAAAAAAAATGAGAACAATAACTGTGAGTCAAAAGGGCATCATCTAATATGTTCTATCAGTATTCACATGGAGTTTCCACTCTAGCGTTTTTACTTTTAGTTCAATGTCTTGATTTACTTCTAGTACAAAAAGTCCCCAAAAATCTATATAGCTCTTTCCACTAATAATCCTACACATTGTCTTGGTATACTGAGTCGGGGTGGGAAGGATTTGTACAAGAAATGCCAGAATAAAAGCCTCCTTTGTTAGTGTCTTCAACAACTTTAAAACTGGGCTTTGACATAGCAGCCCTTGTCCCAGAAAAACTATGAACCATGCTATAAGGAAGACATGGTGAGGCAGATTCATGTGTCTGTAAGTAAGAGGAAGCTTCTTTTTTTTTTTTTAATTAATAAACAGGCCTTTAGTCTCCAGGGCCCATTTCCCCAGCAGTCAATTGACTTAGAAAAATAAAATGTCATTTAATTGGCAGGAAAATTGCCTAAATTTTGTGTGACAAACTCAAAGAAATACATTCTGTAGATGGAAAAAGGAAAGAGAAAAGGATATAAATTAAATGTTAATTATGAAGATGATTAAAATGTAATAATATACAAAATTCATCTAGCTCCTTAGTAATTGACAGAAAATTATATAAATTTGGGATATGTAATCACAATCAAACTAATATTATAAACTTAAAAAAATAAATTGCTTAAAATTGATGCTTAAGTTCCATTGTGTTGACAGCTATCTACTAAATCTGTAGAGAACGCTAATTTGATAGGAATGACTTGCATTTAAAAGTCAGTTCAGATTTTAGGTTAATTGGCATCCACTTAACTTGTGAAGCCTACCTTGTTAAATATAAATTTTTAAAAAATTAATGCCAATAGAAGTGAGAAAACCATTTGACACACGCAGCAATTAACTATATAAAACCAAAATTCAAGAACCTAGAAGTTGGTAAAAATGCAAACTCCTTTATTTGCCCTTGAATTTACAAATCAATCATATGTCAAAATGAAATGTAGGAAAATAACCTGCCAAATCATATAAGAGAGATATCAGAAAACCCATAATAAATGCAAGTGCAAGGATTAAAACAGAAAATAAGGAAATAAATTATGAAAAAAATGCCAGGTACTCTCAAAAGTTTTGTACCTCTTTGTAGCCTAGTTTAATACTTGAATTTATTATTGCTTAACATCTATAAAGATTCTTTAATCTTTTATCCAGCATGCTTTTGTTAATATTAAATTACATTATATAGTCAAGTATATTGTAACCTAGAGGATGACATTTAGTGAAAACTCTAGCACCTATGTTTTGTAATAACCTGTCTCTTCTCTTTCTCTTTATTTTCTGGGTCTTTTATATTTCAGTCCAACATATGTTCATTCACAGTCCCTTGTATTTGAAGCACTGAAGTGGTTACTGGAGATATCTATCTCTTAAATCTAATATCTATATGGCTATGGATGGGGGATTGAAAATTACTGGAGGATATATCCTCTTGATGATCTCTCAAGAACAAATAGGGGCAAATGCAAGCAAGTCCAAATGAGGAGAGATGATCTAGAGCTAAGAATGTCAGGGACCTTGGCAAAGGGTATCAAGGAAGGACAGGACAGTAAAATATGAATGCAAGTGGAGTTTTGAAGTCCAAAAGAGATGGGGTCTTAATTGATTTTGGTGCTGTCTTAGTGCCATCATGTTGGGAAAGGTTAAAGAATTTGTGAAAAGGACAGATCTGAAATGAGTCAGACACAGTTCTATCCCTTAAGGAACTTTTAATGAATGGTAGAATTGGGATCACCCTCATCTTGCTTAGCAGACTACTACTACTATTATTATTATTGTTGTTGTTGTTGTTATTTTAGAGAAGGAAAGAGAGAGGTGGGGTGGGGCAGAAGAGACGTAGAGAGAGAATCTCAAGCAAAATCCCACTGACTCCCCAATGCAGGGCTGGATCTCACAACACTGAGATCATGACCTAAGCCAAAATCAAGAGTCAGAGGTTTAACTGACTGAGCCACCCAGGCACTTCTTGCTAAGCAGACTCTTAAGAGTGTAAGTTCAAGATTTGGTCTATGTGAATATAGATCCTAGCCCTGCAAGTTGCTCTTTTTGACTTTGTGCAATTTTCTGCCTTTAGTTTGCTCATATTTAAAATGGGAAAATGGTAATTGAGAGCCTGGGAGCAAGAAAAAACACTTAGTCTGATGGAGAAAGAAGGAGAACACAACTCTGAAAACATGATTTCAACTAGAAAGGGAAGAATGCATGCATTAAATAATAATATCAAAACATAAAGAGCACAGAGAAAAGCACAGTTTTAAGATTAGCATCTCTGCAATTTCCCAGATTTAAACAGAAAATACACCTACAAAAGAAAGAGCATAGAGCTGATATAAAAAACGTCATCAGCAGCTTGGCAACATGGCAGGTGGCAGGGTATGGGGTGAGGGTGTTACCTTAGTGTGCAGAGGGAAAATTATTTTCAAATTTAAATTCTATACAAAGCTAAAATGGTAGTCAAATGTGACCGTCAAGGCATTCTTAGATATGCAATGATCCTCATATCTCCTTTTATAAGAAGTATATTAAGGATTTCTTTCTAGAAGAATAAGTAGAAGGCGAGAAATAGAAATGCATGGAGAAAGAAATGGTATAGGGGAAAACAAACAAATCATAATTTAATCAATCAAAAAAATGTCTATGGGAGGTGGTGGAGCAGGGCAGGAAAAGTTTAAAGAAAGGAAATACAGAAAGCAAGGGTAGGTATAATCTCCATCTATATATCTTTTATATAAAAACTACATAATTAGAGCAATTTAAGCATAAAAGATGTTTAATAAAACTTAATACCCATTTTTGATAAAAAAATTTATCAATCTAGGAAAATAATAAAAATTCCTTAATCTGATATAGGATATCTCCCAACAACTCTAGTTCACACGGCTTGTAGTAATGAGGAATGGTAGAAACATTCCCTTTAAAGTGATTACAAAGGCAGTAAAGCCCAGACTCATTTTTTTCAAGACATAGCCAGTAAAGGGCAAAGAAAAAGAACTACAAATATTAGAAAGAAAGAAACAACTTTTTATTATTCACTGGTGATTTGACTATGTATTTTAAAAAAAATATACACAGGCAGACTATTAGAATTCGTAAGAATGGCATAGCAGCCAATGTCATAAAACAGGAAACACAGGCAATACAAGGAAAAAAGAGACAATACACACAGGAAGTAGAAAATCTTAATTTACTTCTCTCAGTGCATGCCAGATCGAATCAAGTAGACAAGTAAGGGTATAGAAGATTTGTATTATGTAACTAATAAGGTTCTCGTGATTGATATATTAAACTCCACACTCTGAAATGGAGAATACACATTTCAGTTCTCATGGAAACATCATAAAAATTTACCATACATTATGCCATGTGAAAAATCTTAATACATTTAAAAAGATATGGAAAATGACTGTCTTAGTCAATGAGGGCTGCTATAATAGACACCATAGACTAAGTGGCTTAAACAACAAACATTTATTTCTCCTAGTTCTGGAGACTAGAAGTCCAAGATCAAGGAGCTAACCTTCTTCCTGGCTTACAGATGGTTGCCTCCTCTGTGTCCTCATACGGTGGATAGAGGGACAGCAAGCTTTCTGGCCTTTTCTTATAAGGGTAGTTATACCATCAGAAAATCCCCACTCTCATGACCTGATTTAAACCTAATTATATACCAAAGCCCCCACCTGCAAACACCATTACATTGGGAATTAGGACTTCAACGTATGAATTTTGTATACAAACATTCTGTTTATAAAAATAACATTTCTAATCATAATGGAATAAAAAAAGCAAAATATGAAAAAGATCACCTATATATGGGAAAATTTAACTATTGTCCTTTGAACAACTCTTGAGTGAAAGGTACTTCAAGTTGGATATGCAGAATATTGACAAAATATCAGTAATGAAAACAGTACATGTAAGAACCTATGACATACATCAAATACCACACTCAAAGGAAAATATGTAACATTAAATACATCAATTAAAATGCATTAGTATACATCCGAATCAAAATTTAAAAAAAATTGATCCAAATGAAAGAATAAAAGGAGACAAAAGAAAGGAGTAAAGAGATACAAGCAGTTATAAATAAATTAGAAAACAGAAAATTTGTAGAATAAGAAAATTAATAATTAAAAAATTAACACCATAAGCTAACTTAGTTAAGGAATAAACAGATGGAGATGGGGTGTGGGGTGAGGAGAAGTGGGAAAAGTGCCAATCAACCACATAGGAATTTTTATGTAGAAATAACCGTCAAATCTAAGGACATTTAAGAAACAATATTGAGCCAACTTTTCCCAAACCCTTTGCAATGACACAGAAGCCTTATTAAACTGTTATATAAGTTATAAACAAAACAATTTCCATATATTTATATAGAAGATAGAGGAACCCATCAAGAAGCTAGTTTCCATATATTTATATAGAAGATAGAGGAACCCATCAAGAAACTAGTTTCTCAAACATCCCAGACCAGAACGGTTTCATTTTGAATTCTACCAAAACGTGTAAGAGCAGTTGTTGCCAGTGCCATTTAAACTAGTCCAGAAAATAGGAAAAAAAGTAAATCTTTAATTTTTTGATCATATGAAAAGATCTAAGAAAAAAATCATGAGTATCCTTGTATATACTGAAAAAGAATTTGAAAAATTTCGAAGACCATTTTTGGCTTCAAAACTCTGAAAAATTACTTTCTTTCCTTTTCTTCTCTTCTTTCTTTCTTTCTTCCTTCCTTCCTTCCTTCCTTCCTTCCTTCCTTCCTTCCTTCCTTCCTTCCTTCCTTCTTTTCAACACTTAACCATTTCTTAATATGTTAAGTTATACTTCCGTCTCGGCATTAAAAACCCACTAATGGAAACCATTAAACATATCACATTAAATTCAAGAGCAAGGAAAACTCCCAGTCTCAGCTCTAATACTCAGGGTTGTTCCAGAGGTACTAGTCTCCAGACTATTTGAAATTACCAAGAGAATAAAGCTACATGCATAGAGTTAATAAATTAGGACACAGAATTTATCAGATTAAATCAGGAATTCGTATGTAAATTTGGCATGCAGTTAAAGGCTGTAAGGAGAACTAGACCCTGCTTATAATGCCAATAAAAAAGATAGCACAGTTAGGAATAAATTGAAAGCAACCTGAAAGACCTAGGTAAGGAGCACAGAAGATATGTGAAAACACAAGAAGACACACTGTGTTCTAGTCTCAGCAGATGCAGCATGATAAACATCTATTGGGTCTCTATAAGTTTATTTATGAAATTAATGTGATTCCAGTAAAATACTACTTGTTATTTGTGTGTTTGTTTTAGCTGGCAAATTCCTTAAAAGTTTTAGAATTTCAGGGAATCGCTGAAATAGAAGTGATACAGTGGGAAATGGAGACCAGTCTTACTAAATATTAAAAATGAACACAAAGCCTTAATAATTAAAACAGTGCAGTAATGATGCCTGGATAGACAAACCAGTAAAACAGACATCCAGAAATAGACCTTGATGTAATGGAGTAGTTTTGTACAAAATATAGAGAGCATCTTGGGGTGCCTGGGTGGCTCAGTTGTTAAGCGTCCCAGGGTCCTGGGATTGAGCCCCACATCGGGCTCCCTGCTTCGCTGGGAGCCTGCTTCTTCCTCTCCCACTCCCCCTGCTTGTGTTCCCTCTCTCACTGGCTGTCTCTCTCTCTGTCAAATGAATAAATAAAATCTTAAAAAAAAAAGAAAACAAGCAATAATTTGTTATAAACCTGGAGTAGAAAAGACCTTTAATCTATGACAGAATCTACAAGCTATAAAAGAAAATATTTATAAATTTCAGTATTTAAGTATTAAAATAAAAAACTCCTAGAGGCAAACAACAACAATAGTGAAACAATTCAACCTAGTGTTGTGGTTAAGAAATAATGACAGAGGGGGCACCTGCCTGGCTCAGTCAGTTGGTTAAGCTTCTGACTCTTGATCTCAGCTCAGGTCTTGATCTTGGGGTTGTGAGTTCAAGCCCCACATTGGGCTCCACACCTTACTCAAAACAAAACAAAACAAAACCAATGACAGAGATAAACTAGTAAAATGTTTTGCATCCTACATCACAGGTAAAATTTAACAATTCTTCCTAATGTATCAAACAAAAGCTCCTAGAAATTAAAAAGGAAAGGTCAATAGTCCAAAAGCAAACTGACAGCTAGATTTTAAGAAAAAGAAATGCTAAATGTCTAACTTCATTTTTATTAAGATTAATGTGGATAAGATACCAATATTCATGCATCAAATTAGCAAAAATGTAGAAATTGAATACCATTCTGTTCACAAGGCCACAGAACCAGGGAATTAGTTTCTGGTAGGAGTGCAAATTCTTACAAACTTGATGGAGGGCAATCTGGAAATATCTGTCAATAGTAAAACAAATACACATTTCACACATGTGAAACCATATTTACAAAGCAATTTTTGCAGTACTGTTTCTCACAGCAGAAAATTGGAAACAACTTAATATTCATCCATAGTGGACAAGTCAAATAAATCATGGTGCATTCTATATAATAAAATACAGTTGAAAATAAAAATGAGAAATCTCTTTTATAGACTAACATGGGAATATCTTTTGGGGATATTAAGCGAAGATGCAAGAAACAGAACCATGTACATAGTATGCTATATCTTCTGGTAGGTCATGGGGAAGGAGGAAAAATGAGAATATATTTGAATTTGCTTATAAGTTCAGAAATAAATGTTGGTAGGACAAACAAGATACAAGATGCAATTATGACGACTCCCTGATTTGTCCGCCTGGTTGTTAAAAAAGGTGAGAAGGAGAGAGTCACTTAAATGTGTAAATCATGTCAATGTATTAGATTCAAGAAAGTTAAAATAAGCCGAAAATAGTAATATAGATGTGATAAATATTATAACTGAGCTATAGAAAATACCAGCAAAATGGTGATGAGGGAATATTCAATTAGCTCAATTAGTCCAACTGGTAGGAAAGTTTGCAGAAATAAAATCGTTAACAGTATTGATATTGGTTCTAGAATGTTGAATAGGAATCCACCAGGGAAACGGGGTGGAAGGAGTGGAAATCTTGGTGAATCCTGATGAATAAATGATAATGAAGCAAGTAGAAACTCTACCAGGCTTTAGAAATATATCTTTTATAAGTGCATTTTTTTTATTCTTGTGAGATGAATATCAAAATAAGACAAGATTTGGGAAAAAGTTAGATCTTTATTTACATACAAATTATAGTATCAGTGCATCAATGTCCAGATTTTTTTCTATAAAATTAACAAAGTGAATCCTCATTAGGGTGAAACATACTGAGTTTGGTGCCCCCCTCCCCAAGGTGTGTGATAAATTGAAGGCTACACCATCTTTATTTCCTCTCTGGGTCCCCTTTGTGAGGATTGACAAGGATTTGACAAATGATGGATCTTCCATTTCTCACCTCTCACCTTCTGTCAAATTCCACACACAATATCTCACTGAAGTCCACCATCCCCTCTCTGAAGTCTTGCTACCATTCTCCCTACCTCTGCACACTCCCACTGTTACGGTCTCTGCTACCTCAATACCTCAAAACTCCTTCGCTCTTTTTTCTCATCCAGGTTAATAATTTCTGAATGCATTTCTTCTTAACAGGTTTTTTCATCCTCCAGTTTGAAGGCACTGTTATAGGAAATTGTAAGGAGGTTTGAAGACGTTACTAGGCTTAAGTATTTTCCTGAGGCATCTAGTGACTTACTGAGGCACATTCTGAATTTTTTTCCAAGACACATTTTCTTCATTGTTGACTGCTATGCCAGTGGCATGTAAAGCCTCAGAAACTTGGACTATAGTACTAGAAATGTGTTATAATTCAAGTAGAGGTAGAGCTAAAGTTCCCTTTGTACTTCTTATCTAGATTTTTTTTTTTTAACCAAGCAAATTAACTGTATCAAGACTGCCTGGATAGTTTCTAGGCTATTTAAGAGAACAGATTGTTTTCAAGCATTGGTAGGCAGTGTGGAGGAATCTATTTACATTTAAATTATTTGCTAATTACAAATCATTGTTAGCTATTAACTAAGAAGAGTCATACAAAGACAACTACTAGGCAACACTTTGTTAAACTTACTCCAGTGATGGGGACTTGGAGAACAATAAAACCAAGGTTAAAAATAGTTCATAATCCATATCTCTTTTCATCAATTCAGATACACCTCCCCTTGTTCCAGGCCAAATGCTTGTGGTTTTATTGGACCTGAAATATCTCAGTACAAAATAATACATATAAGAGGACGGCTGATAAATTGTCTGAATTCAAGAAATCATACCCTTCAAGGTTACTCCCTAACTAGACTCTTTGCCTGGATTTTTTAAAACCTATAATCAAGGAGGTAGCACAACACAATTTCAGAAAAGACAGCTGTGGGGGAAGCAGGGATAAGCATTTGTTTTCACTTTGAAAACGAGCCCATTGCCAACAGGTTTTGGGCTCCCTTACAAGTCTTTGTAGAATAACAAAGATTTCAGAACAGAAGAGAATCAATGGCCACAATTACCTTTGATTAAGCACATCATTTTTCAAGTCTGGACAGACAGACATCAAAATAGATGTCTCATCATCTACCATAGAGGTCAACTTAATGAAAGAAGGAAGAGAGCTCTGCTCCATCCCTGTATTGCTAGATTGGAGCAGTATAAGCCCAGATGACCTTAGTGGATGACTGCAGTATCTTAGACTCCATATCATGGAAAAAACTTAACAGCCAGAGTAAGATTCTGGTCTGACACCCTTAATCTCTCCTGTGGCATGAATCATGCTGCCCTTACAGAACTGGTGGAAATTTGTGAGTGCTAATTCTTTATTTTTACATGGTTTGCGAATGAGGTATTAATCTCTAGAAGTAGTTGGTATCATTACTACCTGCTGGTGGACACTACTAAATGTCTAGACCAAGAGTGATAGGACTTAGAAATGATCTTTCCAAGTGGTTGGATACAGTATAAAGACATGACAAGATATTTATTGAAAAGAGAAGGCCTATGTGCTGCATGAACCCACGTTACATGAAAACTGTGCATGTCACATCAAAGACAGCATATTCACCAACAGATTTATGTAAACTAGGGTGGAGTGAGAGAATAGGAGGACCTCATAGAGGTCAATGATTTCCTATGTTTAGTCTCCATGTAGAATGGTGGGTTCACAGGTTTTCAATATATTATTAAAACATTCAAACAAATAGCACCATGCGTGGTTCAACAAAAACTTGTCATAAATGAAGAATTAGGATTCATCCAATTCTGTGTGCCTGACAGGTCCTTAAAATATGTCAGCAAATTAAGAAAGGTATTTTTTTTCACTCTTACCAAGTAACTTTCAACTAAGCTCGATAAAGTCATTAGTGTCTATCAACTGTCAATAAAGAATTTGAATTTCTTGAGCTCTTCCATTTCTCTACTAGAGATCCCATGTCTCTCTATGTCCCTCACATAAAGTAGCAATTGTCATAAATGAACAAATATTAGGCCTTAATAGCAGCACTATGAGCAGGAAACTGCTTAAGGAATGTTCTATCTGTTCTGTGTCTGAAGGCATTGGTGTCTATTTGGTTCTTCAGTGTGAAAATAAGACACTCTGAATTCATTAATTTGATCAAGAAGAACTCTTTACTAGGGAAATGGGTTAAACAAGTTGTTTTAAGCAATTTAGCAGAACAAACTTTTGAATGACCAAATTTTTAAAAAAATTATGTATCTATAGCTATATCATTGGGTTCTGTTAACAATCAATGAGTATTGTGTTATTTTAGCCTTTTGGTGATTGTCAGTCAAATACTACCAGCATACATTCATGTGCCTCTAATATGCACACTGTTGTTTTGAAAGGAATAGCAGGAGAGAAGAGTGTTCCCTACTACCTAACAGAGTCCTTATAATCTCCCTGGATGGATCCTCCTTGGCTTTTTGCTTCCTGGTTCAGGCCACATGCTCAAGGCTTGTAGATACTTCCATGTTCTGCCTTTTTGCTACAGATCACCTGGCATCAAAAACATGCTCTTCAAAATAGTTGGGACTCTGGCTCAGTTTAAGAACTGACAAATGATTTTTATTTGGGTCAATTATGTCAAACATTCATGCAAATTCTAAGATCTTTTTTATTAACTTTTATATTTCTTTACAACATACAATGCTAATCTCATTCTAATGAGTGGCTGAGATGATAACAGACAATTTTTAAGTCATTGCCCTTTTGAAATATTGCAGAATAGGTACTGGGAGCTAGGAAGAAGCATGAAACAAAAGAAATACCCCTCTGGTTGTCTGTACTACTGAGTAGAAGAGGAAGACATATTTCATGACTTCTTGTCTACATTTGAGCCAAGACTGAAAGTTGGTTCTAGAATATTCAGCTGAGCTGCCAGGTCTAGTGCCTGGCTGGACTGAGACTTAAAAATGCCCTGCTAAAGGTTTTCTGAAGAAAGACAAAAAAATGAATGCTTATGGTATTTCTTTCTTGGAGCTTTGTAATGTACACACTCAGGGAAGGCTCTGAGAAATTTGCTGTAAAGAAACCTGCCAAATTAACTGAGAGATGTATAGAATTGCTGAATCACTATATTGTACACCTGAAATTCATATAAGACTATATGTTAATTATGCTTCAATAAATAAAGAACAAATCAGGAATTAGCAACATGAGCATATTATATAGATACATGACAAAATACACAAATACACCGGAAGAAATAGCAAGTGAGTTTAACGTGGGTTCTGGGACGAGGGGCATGGCCAGGTAATGCAGAGACCTCGCTTTTGTAGTTGCTGTTGTCGTAAGCCTTTTCACACTTCTTTTGACTTAAAAACAAACGGTATTTGTGATTCCCACTTTGATAAAATACGTTTTGAATATAGATAAAATTCTTAAAAGAAAAAAAAACACTGATGACATATGTTTTCTCACAAGACAAAAATACTATTTCACGACCTGAAAGTGCTAACAATTTCCTCGATCTGAGTCATTTTCAGGAACTTCAACTCTAATATTGGTGCTCATGACCCAGGCAAAGCTGTCAGAGCCAATCACGGAGTCCCAGTAGATCCAGGTTGGAACTGAAGCATTTTGTGATACATATAAGACCCATGGGAACAGTATTTGATAACCACATCCCACTGTCACAAGTGATGGGGAAGGGTTATTTTCCACTGGCTTCTTCTCTTGAAATCATGTAATTTACTTGTAAAATATGTTTATTAAACATAAATCATTGATACCGAAGCATTAGTGGATAGCTTGTTGTTTTAAATATATTCCCTCTAAGCACTTTTACCTTCAGTGTGGTGAATTCATAATTAAGGGAGTTGCTAAATTTGTAGAGGTGATTTGAATTAATACAGACCACAATAAAAATGATGCTGATTTTTTCCTTTAAACAAACAAACCAAAAAAGAAGCCTGCTAAATTGTATTTAATCCAGGAGTCTTCTAAACACTTCTGGAATGGAATCCTAATTTTGAGAGACACCTGTCAAGTCACTTACCTTTTGTTGGAATGCATTTTGGGAAATACCGGTGTATACATAGATAATTTGTATTCCTTAGTATGAAAATGAGAGGGTGTGAGAGGAAGCACCTAGTATGGGGAAATGGAAGGATGAAGAACAGGACCAATAGCCTTCAGGTGCTACCAGTAAGAGACCCAATTAGGAAAACAGGACCATCATTTTGCTGAAGAACAAATCATTGTTTTAATACTTGAAAATCAGCACACGTGTCAATGCGTATGATAATTTTAAGAAATTACCGGAAATGCAATATTCAATAAGTAGAGCAGAATTTTTTGAAATACGAAATGTTATTCTTTATTTTTCCAGAACGGTCACCCAAGAGTATCTTTGGAGAGTTGACTCAGAGAGCAATATTCCTGTCTTCTCCCTTAAAACTCTTCAATTCATGCCATGCATAAGCAGAGACATTTCTATTTTGTGCTCCCTCACAACCATGTTCTGAGGGACCACTTCTCTTGTGTTACTAACATCTCTTTGGGCAGAAGTAGCCCAGAGTATTGGAGTGTGGAGTGAATGTGGTCTGGTCCCCTAAGGAATGTGGGGAGCACCTTAGCGAACGTCAAGTACTTCATTGTACACACTCTCAGGGATCTTGAATGTTTATGTAAGCCATTGAGTAGAATGCAAACAAAGAGGTGATGGTTAGCATATGTTTTGGAGTGGTTGCTTCTTTCCAAAGCAGAGATTTAATGCCAATGCTCCTCTTGGAATTCAGGGAAAAAAGAAACTGAGGGGAAAATGTGTCCTGTTGTGTCAATACTATAAATATTTAACGTTACAAATGTGTATGTATGGAGTCACAAACAATATGCCAAATAACAATTGCTTATTTTCTATTTTGCCAAACATTTATTTTCCTGGAGGGAGGAGTTACGAAGGAGAGAAGGAGAGCAAGAAGGAGAGAGGGAAGGAAGGAGAGAAGAAGGAAGAAGGGAGAAAGAGAGGGCCGCGTTTTCTCTTTATTAATCGATAGTAATCACTTTCAATGAGAAAAGCATTCAAATTCTGACTCAGAGAGGGAACAACTGAGAAGATTATCCTTCCTGGAAGCAAAGCTTTGATGTATTTAATAACAAAAGGTCTGTCTCTGTCGCAGAACCAAAAATTATCTGAATATCTACTGTGAGGAATAACTTCCCCACAAGCTTTCTGACACTGAAAATTTCTCTATCCTGAATCAAACAAACAATATATATTATTGTACTATATTATTCTATAATAATATATAATAAAATATATATAATACATATAATAAAATGTGTCTATATGTGCTTAGTACTAAATGTTTTCATAAAATAATTTTATAATAAAATAATAGCTATGCCTAACATTAAAACGACTTAGTGCTAAGAACATGAACAGATGGTTCATGTGCACTGGGTGAAAAGCAGGGGGTAATATATAATCATACTTACAAACGAATGCACAGACTTCCCCTCAACTCCTGCAGTCCTGATAATTTTGCTATAGTTACCTCTCTAAAGCAAGTATTCAACATATCATAGCTCGATTTCTCCTTTCATCTATGCTCTTTCACTTGCATTACCTGTTTGATTATATTATTTGGAAATTACCAAGAAAACCTTTGTTCCCTGGGGTGCCTGGCTGGCTCAGTGGGTAGAGCCTATGACTCTTGACCACAGGGTCGTGAGTTTAAGCCCCACATTGAGTGTGAAGCCTACTTAAAAAAATAAAAATAACAATAATTAATTAATTTAAAAACAAAACAAAAGAAATTTTGGTCCCTGAAACATGTTGATTTCATGAGCTAATAAAAATGACTTGGCTAAGTTGCATTAGGATTTAAGTAGTCAACTGACCATTCCCAGTTCTCTGTTCTGACAGACTCTGGGGTTCAACGTTGGCAGAAACAGGATCTGGGGTCCTCAAGGCTCTGTGTATTCCTTTAAAAGCAATGATGGTTACAGTAATATACCTGAAAAGCCAAAGTTGTGGATAGTGTACGTCTAAGCAAGTAGTCTGGGAGAACATAGTCACAAGTGTGTCTTTTCTAAGATATCTGGGCTATCTTAGCGTGAAGCTAACTCATATGTAGCTGCAGGTCAGGATCCTCTATGTATTCTCCATCCACACAAGATCTAGCAACGGTCTTCTGAAAACAGACCACAAATGACAATCATTGCTAAATGCCCTTCCAGTTCGGAATGCCCTTCCTTCTGTCACCCTAATAGAAATTTTCTCGCCCAAATACGGACCTTTTCTTATTAAGTAGGTATCAATTACTTAGTGGGTAAGAATCTACCCTCAAGAATACTTGGGTTCAAGACATGAAGTCTTTTTTTTTAAGATTTTATTTATTTATTTAAGAGAAAGAGGAGACAAGAGAGAGGGCAAGCAGAGCAGGGTGGGAGGGTGGGCGGGAGGGCAGAGGGAGAAGGAGAAACACACTCCACTTTGAGTCGGGAGCCCGACGTGGGGCTCGATCCCGGGACCCCCGGATCATGACCTAAGCCGAAGGCAGACGCTTAACTGACTGAGCCCCCCGGGTGCCCCGAAACATGACTTCTTTACATCATTTGTATGTGAGCTTTGGAAAGTGATTTTTCCTTTCCAAACCTATTTCTCCTCTGTAAAACATGGATAAAAGTATTACCTACTTTATGGGGATAAGGAAAAGAAAATTCGTTCAAATGATTGAGCACATTCTGGTATATAGGAAATGATAATAAAAATTAAGGTGTAATTGTGATCTAAACTGGATTTGGAGAAAATGTGACAATAATTGCGCTGGCAGAAGTTCTGTGCCCAGTAATGCCAGAAGATCCTGTAAAAGAAAGGAGACCAAGAAGAGAAACTTGGAACTGTTCTCTATTGAAGGATGATAAATACTTCATCTCTATTATTCATATACAGTAATAGGGATGTCATTGACTTACTTGGGATTGCTGAGTCTTTATTAGTTTCATGTATAAATCAGGCATAATATAATTTGCACATTGTTGACCTAAAAAGTCATATACATGCTGTTCTTATTGTTAATTTTTTTCACTGGTCCCGACATAAATGAAATGAAAACTAAGAATCTTAACCACTAGGATTTGTGCTTTATCAAATTGCAGTGAAAAGCTGTTCACATTACTCTGGGGAGTAAAGGCATTCCTTTCTTAGTTCTTTGCTGGCAGACGGATGCACACAAAGACCATTATGACATGTGTGTTATATACAGTATTTTTCACTTACAGCCCAGTCCATGAAAAGTCTCCATAATATGGTTTGTCATGCTTAATTGGGTATTTTCTAGAAACAGATTATTTCAGGTTTAATTCATCTTAGTCTTGACTGTCATGTTTCTTTCTAGCTGGAAATAGACCACTGATTTTATGACAGTCTAAACAAGCAAACAAACAAAAAAAAGGATTGAAACCACCATACTTTCTTCCTAATTCTTTAACTATGTCAACAGTAAATGCCTAAGTTTCCTTCTGGTGGGTCAATAACGGACTTGTAGACCTAGAGTAGACATACAGACGTATGGAGATGCAGTCTCCATGTCGGTCTGATGGCCTATGAAGGTAAAAGTCAGGACTCTTGCTCTCAGAAAGCCCAAATATTCTTTTGTGCAATCTACTCTAGTTCTAGAAATCACATGCTACAAATGCGTTTGACTGCCATGGAATTCTATGACTTCGTAACTGTGTTCTCTCTTTTCCCTTTGAAAGCCTGAAGACTATTGCACAATTTTAAAAAATGGGTTACCCGAAAAGGACCTTCTTCCAGCTTGCTCTTCCATCCAGCCCAGTGTGCATGTCCTCTCCACCCTGACTCATTACCTACTTCCTGGGATGCTGGGCAAAGAGAATGCCAGGACTTTAGGGAATGTACCAAAGCCACTGAGGTCACTGTATAAACAGACTTCGCTTAAAGGAAATCTAAAGAGATCCCAGGAAATATGAAACCCATTGAGGTTCTGCCCAGGGAAAAGACGCCCCCACTCCCTAATTCTCTCTTGCTTAATCCATGGAAAAAGATTCAACCAGACAAGTTGCTGAGTTTAAGGTCAAATTGAAATTCTTTTCCCACCTCTTTTCATTTTTTCCAAGCCAAACATTTTACTGGCTCCAATGCAGAAAGCATAGAAGTTTATCCTCACTTGCCCCAGAAACCCTGTTATTTTCATCTTAAATAACCAGTCTCCGTGCTTGGAGCTTTTAACCCACTACTGAGTGAGGTTTCACTGGATTTGCTCTCCCCTGATTTGTCTCAATTTGTACCATTTTAATTTGTAGATACATAAGCCAATGCGTTGAATTTTGCTTACCTACAATAACCAACCATCCTACTCCACCTACAAGGTTTCTCTCCAGTTAAAATCTCAATTTTCACTTACTCTCTGTAGCACAAGTCTATAAGGATGGTCTCAATTTTTCTTTTCTTCCATTTTTTTTCATGTATTCTGATTAAGTCTTTGCCCAAATTAACACTCAAGTACAAGTCACCAATGGTTCCCATCTTACAAAATTCAATGGTCATAAATGTAAAATTGATTCCTATAAAACTTCTGGAAGAAATATAGGATAAGACTTTTGTCAACTTGTGTTAGTTAGGCAGAGATTTCTTAGGCGCGACAGGAAAAGCTTAATTCATGAGAAAATAATATATTGGACTTCATCAAACATAGAAATTCCTGTGCTTTGGAAAACACCATTAGGAGAAGGAAATGACAGGCCACAGACTGGGAGAAAATCTTTGCAAAGTATATATCCGATAAAAACCTGGTAGGTAGAATGCACAAAGAACATTCGTAACTCAATAATGAGGAAATAGACAATCCAATTAAAAGATGGGCAAACTCTTTGAAGAGAGAATTCACCAAAGAGAGATAATAAGGCTGGCAGATAAGTATATGAAAAAAATGCTTAATATCATTAGTCATTAGAGAAATGGAAATTAAAACCACAATGATATACCACATTTTAGAATAACTAAAATTAAAACAAAGAAAGGAAGAAAAAGACTGTGGAACCAAAGCTCTCATATATTGCTGGTGGCAATAAAAATGGTTCAATGACTTTGGAAAACAGTTTAGATTTTTTTTTAATAAACTTACACATGCAATTACCATATAACCCAGCATGGAATTGAAATTTATTGGAATTTATACAAATGAAATGAAAACCCATGTTCACACACACAAAATTCCGATGTGAATATCTATGGTGGATTCATTTATAATCTCCCCAAACTGGGACAAACTCTCAACAGGGATGCATAACAAACTGAGGGTTATGCACCCAGTGGATACTACTTACCAGTGAATGGACAGGAGCTCCTGCTGCATGGAACAACCTGATGAATCCCACATGCTTTCTGCTCAATGCAAGCAGATTTTAGAAGCTACGTATTGAATAATTCCATATATATGACGTACTTGCAAAACTAGAGGGGCAGAAAACAGACCCATGCTGGATATGGAGACGGTGTTAACTACAAAGAGGCCCTGAGAATTGGGGGTTTTGATGAAAAATTCTACGTCATGAGTTGATAACGCAACTGTAAATGTTTCTCAAAACGTTAAAACTGGGGGCGCCTGAGTGGTTCAGTCGGTTAAGTGTCTGACTCTTGATTTTGGCTCAGGTCATGCTCTCAGGGCCCTGAGATTGAACCCCACATCAGGCTCTGTGCTCAGCGGGGAGTCGACTTGAGATTCTCTCTCTCTCTCTCTCTCTCTCCGTCTGCCCCTCCCCACTCACACTCTTTCTTAGAAACAACAATTTACAGAACTGTATACTAAAAAGGACAGATTCTCCTGTATGTAAATTACACCTTATTTTTAAGAAAATAGAAAAAAGGTTCGTGGACATTTACTTCATAGCCATCTATAGTAATTGATTATCATGCAAAAATTAATCCAGTGGTCAATTCTAGGCTCTCACCTTTTCTGACCTCTCTGAGATCATTTGACAAAAGTGATCAGTCCTTCCCTTCCTGAATTACCTTTCCCTTTTTAATGTTTGGCTTCCTAGATGACAAACTTTTCTTGTTTTCTTTCTACTTTACTGGCTGCTCCTCCACTGTCTCACTTGTTGGCCTATAATTCCCTGACCTCATCTGTTACCCCTGCCCCCTTCTCTCACTCTGCTCTGGGCACACTGGCCTCCTTGCTCCTCTTCAGCCCAGCCGCACACCTTTCCTCCCATTTGCTAGTCCATTAACACAGGGTACACGGTTCCTTACAAGGTTGATTCTCTGTTTTCAGTTCTTTGTTCAAGTCTCCAATCCTGAAGGAGGCCTTCCCTGTCCACACTATCTAAAAGAGCTGCTCCCAACACCCCAGGTCTGGATTTTCCCGTCACGGAAAAATCTGTTTTCCATAGCACTTATCTGGAAAGATCTTTGTTTATTGCCTGTCTCCCATTGGCACATATATATTTCATGAGAGCAGAGGCTTTATCTGGTTGCTTGCTCTATATCTGGTGTGTAGGACAAGACTTAGAACACAGCAGACTCTCAGTAAATACACACACCAGACACACACATACACACACACACACACACACACACACACACACACACATCTTCTTTCCTTTACTCCTTGCTCTAAAATTCTCACTTCACTCACCCATAAGTAAATTAACAATAGATTGGACCATATGAAATTGTGAAATTGTCAATATTTAATCATTTTGGAGCTACAGGATAGAAATTTCATATGCTCAAATGAACTCTGTTAAAAAACCAAATGAAAACACACAAATGTGCCAATGACACATAGATTAAAATAATAAAGGTGCTAGATCGGTCAGACATCATGAACAGAATATTATTACATATAAATAAAATCCGACACTGCCACTGTGATGCCTCCACCTTCCCGTGGAAGTCTGTAAGCCAGTGGACAGTGACAGGACACCTGTTTCCTGAATGATAAGAAGCAATGAATGGATTTCACACTGACAGCTTGTTAATCCATTACCTGGCAACCACAACATCAGAGACCAATCCTCATTTTCAAAACCCCATGTTCTCTCTTGAAGTCTTATTTAAGTAATATCTGTGTAATCTGTAAATGAAGCCAGAGCAGAGACATGTAGAAAAATCACAATAGCATTCACAGACAGATATTAGCTCTTTCTCTGCTAATACAGAGAATGGATTTTTTCATTTTTCTTTCCAGCACACCAACTATAATTAAATTTAAGAAGTGCCAAAAATTAATGCTTTCTTTTTTTCTCTTTCTTACAACTGAAACAAATAATCCCATGGTATTTGCACATTCTACTTAATTGCAAATGGTAATCGACAGCATAAATCTTACATTAGTATGCTAGCTTCAGTGACATCTATTTGTGCCTTCAACCTTTAATACTGCAGATGGTTTAATACAGAATAATCTCTATTTTTCAATCTATTCGGCTGCTTTTACCTTTGTAAGTTTTTTAACTCAAAGTTTCCCCCGCAGCTTTGTGAGTATAATAGATCTGTGGGTGTCTAAAGCCCATCCACTGGAAACTTGATGGAGTTTATATCCGCATTGTGTGTTTCCCAATTGGGCATCAGACTGAAGATTTCCTTCCTTATTCCTTTTCTTATTTTCTCCCATTGGCTAATGTAATTTATAAGCCTACATATTCTTTGAGTATACTTAAAACCTGATGCTTATGCTTTCAAAAAATATGGCACTAATTAAGTTTATCCTTCTGATAACTCAGTTTCTGTACACAATCATCACACTCTACTGACTTAGTCAATGACACGAATGGTCTTCTTGGAAGGAGGATGTACAAATGTTCTTGGTTATTAATTAGTTAGGCACTGGATGAACAAAGAATTATTACTAATAGCAAGAGAATCAACTCAGTTAAAAATGACAGTGACTTACCATGTGAAAGCAAGGCAGAGTTTCCTTGAATATACATAATAAATACCTAAAGTTTCATCTCATACTAGATGAATTTTGAAATTTACTGGACAATTTTGTTTTCACTAACCACTTTTAAAATATCCCAGTAAAATGAGGAGACTGATTAAAAAATCTCACCGTGAAGGAACTGATAAAGATTGACAAAGGAATCAATACGTAGTATGTATTCCAATTAATGCTGGTTAATTTGAAGGTTGTGAAGTTCACTGCTTACATTTTTATAAAACAGTGTTCTCTAATAGCACAGGTAGAACATACACGTGTATGTACTTGCGTGTATGTGTGGGTGCACGTGTGTGTGTGCATGTGCATGTGTGTATGTGTGTGTGCATGCCAAGTCACTAAGGAAGAGATGCAAGTGATACTAGCGTGGTCTAAAAGACCACCTTCCAATAACAAGGGGCAACTACGATGTCAGGGGAAAAAATAAACAATGTAGACATCGTGATCTTGTCTAGTCCTTCTTATTGGACATTTGAGGATGTTTGACTAAACTGTGCATATGTGGGCACATGGGAGGAGTAGACACTTTAATTCATACATTTATTTTCCTTGTTTTCAAACTACATAGGTTTTGTTGAATAAACACGTTCCAAAAAAGCAGGATGGTTTAATAAAATAGATGTGAACAGAAATGCTCACAAAAGAGGGAAAGATAAAGAATGTAAAGCAGGTTTTTTTTGAGGCACCTACTAGATTTTTCCTGCCTACTGCAATTCCCATTGTGGGGGAGGATTTCTATATGAAACACAGATAAGAATTCCTGTTCTCTATATCTAATTATTGTACACTAATCCAGACTTTTAAATTTGGCAGATATTACCTATTTTGCTGTAAAACATGCCTTCCTTGATGCTTAAATCTCCTAAGGCTTGGTTCTACTCTAACAATAGTTCTCAATGCTGGTTGAGTATTCACATCGCCAAGAAGTTTTTAAATAAAACTGATGTTTACACTCTCCTACAGAGCTATTGCAGAGTGAGACCTGGGAAATCATAGTTTCAAAATATATATCCATTTTAATTGGAGTAAAATATGCCTACGGAAGAAGGCAGTTCTCATAAATGTACAGCTTAAGGAATTACCACGAAATGAACACACCTGTATTCTGGTAACTAGAACATCATCGGTGTCCCAACTCCTAATATGTCACACCCTCCTAATAGGCATCAATGCTTCTTAGACCTTCTCAGTGGATTCTAAGGTACAGCCAGGGATGAGAACCACTCTACTAACTACTAATTGTTTTCTACATCACTTTCTTTGTTTCGCTTGAGTTCTGAGGAATGAGCTATGAATCGTTATTAAACACACACTCTATGTTGGCGATTGCACAAACACGATCTTGTTTCATTTTCAAAATAACCATTTAGAATAGTCCGCATCACACCCTTTTGTACAACTGAGGGAGCGGAGACTGAAAGAGGGGTATAGTTTGTGGAAGTGGTACCATTAAAGTGGGGGCCCTGGAATGTCAACGCAGGTCAGCTTAGTGGCTAAAAGTCAAAACTGGAACCCGATAGGCTTAGGTTTGAACACCAGTTCCACCGCTACCTACATGTGCAATCTCAAGTCAACTGATTCAATTTTCTTATCAATAAGATAGAGATCACAATGTCATCTAGCTCATCTCACTGGGCTTACATGTAAATGACTTGGCATAGTGCCCTGTAACTATTTTTTGGCCAGTGTTGGTTTTGTATCTTATTTCAGACCCAGCTTTTCCCACTCTCCCAAACTGCTTCTTCTAAAAAGCCCAAAGTGAAGAAGTCCAGTTCATGACCTTCTGTCAGATCTTCTTTTTTTTCTTGTCTTAAGATTTTATTTTTAAGTAATCTTTACACCCGACATGGGGCTAGAACTCACAACCTCGAGATCAAGAGTCACATGTTCTACTGAGCCAGCCAGCCACCCCCTGATTTCTTGTCAGATCTTTAATTTCTATGATTTAATTTCTATGAGGAGAAGGTCATCATAATATATACACATCACAGTGTGTCCCCAAATTCTAAAAACATGGGGCAAACGGTATGCTTATTAACAATTTTTCAGATTAATAATTAGACCCACTGATTTAAATTTTAAGAGACTCCATCTGAAAAGGTGTCCAGATACTGAAGAGAAACACATTAAAATATTAATTAGGAATGAAATTGACATGCTGTTTTATAATAAATTTATCACACATTTCTTCCTTTCTATGGAATAGAGATGATAGGTAGGTAGATCTATATCTTTATAAACAGGTAAGGAAAGTAGATTAAGTACAATATATCATGGGACTTCCTCTCCTGGTCCCCTGAGACTGAGCCTACCTACCTACAAAGTCTTTAGAAAGTCAAGAGCTAAGGAAAATAACATTACATCACTGTTGTCCTTTCAGGTTAGCAAACAAAAGCTGGATACAGCAAATCATGGAAGCTTGGGCCAGATACCTTTGCCTTACTTCATTACAATGTTGGGGAATTTCCACCAGAGCGCTGGGATAGGCCTTGTGACCAAGCTACTTCCTCATTAGACCAGTTACCTCACTTGACCCATTGTTATTGCTAACCATGCAATTCTTCTAGGAAAGAGGAAAAGAGGGAGGAAAAGACAGAAATGAGAGTGGTTAATGATCGTATTTGACATGTATTTACTCACTTTGTAAAATGAGCAGGAGAGATGAACAGCTTTCTTAAAAAATGTCATGAGTTCAGTCAGACTTGTGCTCTAGGAATTCCATAACGAAGACAGATATATTTATGGAAAGAACTGTGACTGATTATCAGCAGGGTGTGTGAGACCTGCCTGTGACATGTCAGTTGGTCAAGTACTTTAGGCTTCAGCTGCCTTATGTGTAAAATGTTTCTGTGTGATCTGACTTTGGAAGGGTAAGGACAAAAACTGAGGTGTCGTGGGGCTTTATTAATGTTATTTTCTTGTTGTTTGCTTTTCTGTCTTCAGGGCTTTGGGTTCATATCATGTTAAAGCAGGAATTTCCTAGATAAGCCAGCCAGATTTTGGCCCAGTAATCACAAACTCACCGTAATATTATAGTATCAGTGGATTTTAAAGGCAGGGACATCTACCCACATAGAGTTTTCCAGATTTCAGTTCTGACTCATCTCCCCTGAACTCATTCACCTTTCTGGTTCTTCAAGTTTTATTTTATTTTATTCTTTTCTGGTTCTTAAAGTTTTATTATTTTGACCTAATAGATTGGATCCTAGAGAACTTTGTTTTAACGGCAGTTTATTTACTCTTAATGTCAAGGTATTTACTCTTAATATTATGTATTATTAACTAATTTTTTTATTAAATATAGACAAAAGTCTGGAGCAAGAGCAATCAACAAAGACTATCAAATAGGAGTTTACAGGACTAAGGAAAACTTCGTCTTTGAACCATTCTATCATATATTCAGGACTCCGCCGAATTGTACAAAACGATTACAAATCTCCTCTTTAGGGGAAGTCACATCAAGGATGATGATGAAAAGAATAGGAACAGAGATGTAAGAGTTGCCTAGAAAGGATCAAGTGGTTTTCAAATATAAGCTGTCAGTGGTTATACCACGAACTACTGTAGCTGCTGCTTTCTGACAGGCATGATCGGACTGATTTCATATAAAAATATGTGATGATAGATAAAGGTTTCAGACTAATGATAAAATTTCCAATCATGTTAGTAAATAGAACGTAGAACAGCAATGCTGCTAGGTGTATTTTGTACCTAATTTAGGATTTAACCTTGCTCTGCTTCTGGTGCAGTTACTAGGGTATGTGTCTTCATACTAAATAAAGGTCAAGTTGATGGTGAGCCATTTGGAAACTGGATACTTTTCTTTGGAGTTAGAAAATCTGTCATCAGCCACACAAATCAGTGTTTACCAAAGCTAATTTCATAACGCAGGCTTTCTCAACTGTGGACGTTTGGGGCTGGATAATTATTGGTTGTAGAGGGCTGTCCTGTGCGTTGTAGGATGTTTAAAAGCTTTCCCAAACTCCACCCACGAGATGACAATAGGACTCACTCATGTGTGGCAATTAAAAATGTCCCTAGACATTGCCAAATGTCCCTTGGGTGGGAACATGGGGGGGGAACCCCAGTTGAGACCCTCTTTTCTAATGTTTCTCCTTCCTCAATGGCTTTGTGATGGGATTTACATGACAAATTCTGCAATAGAATCACTCCTAAAGATTCATATTTATTATTAGCAAATTAAAGATTCCAAAAGTCTTATTGCAAAGAAACCAATTTATTTTTGTTTAATTTAACATTTCCCAAATATTTTGACTACAGAATCATCTGTATCTAGTAATTGCTATTATAAATCTCTGCACTTTGTTACAAAACACACAAAAAATCCTGGCGAAATTGAATGTGTACACAAGCACTTGATTCGCTTAGAAGAAATTCTTAAAGCTTCAGAGTTTTTTATTAACTATCCAATGTATTTGTGTACCTCTAAGTTTAAAGAAATCTTCATTTATATAGATAGCCACGACATCGACTACAGTAAACTAACAAATTCTTTTTATAGTGCATAATGGTTTACAAAATTACTTGGCAGGTGTGAAATAATAGAAAATACATATATTGGTCTCTGGCCCCCATTTCTAGCACAGAGGTCCTAAAACCCTTGTAATTTCCTAAGTGATAAAACCACTAAGAACAGCTTTTGTTCTAATGCAAGTTTCCCCCTGCTATCCAAAAGTAGAACATTCCTATGTATCTGAAATGGTTTCAAGAGAAAAAGCAATTATCACTAATTTATGTGAAAATTTTTTGAGTGTTCCCAGATCCAAAAAAATAAGCTCTCTTAGGCTTTTCTGAGACCTTAGGATCCATCTTGCTAACGGATGCACAAAGTAAACCGAGATAAAGCCCAGATGCTCACAGTCACTGTTCAAAGCTAGGGCAGCTTGATGATGATATGAGTGTGATCCCCAGAAAGGAGATCCATTGGCCACTCTGGCTGCTCAGAGCATGCGCGCATACATCAGCTAGCTGCAGAACAGACGCCAATTGATATTTTCACTTTTCACCTTTTTTTGGAAAAGCAAAAATCCTCTTTGATTTCCTTTGGTTAGCAAAAATATACTAATGTAGGTCTTTTCCTAAAAGTGAACTTTTAAAAAGCAGGGGATATCTGTATTTTCTCTTTGACCCTGGTTCCTGACAGTTCTTGGAATACTTGTATTTTCCTGGGTGATGAAAGTGTCTTTTGATCTCATAAGGCAGCTCTTGCTGGGTCCTAGGTAGCTTTAGGATGGGGGCTGGTCTCTACAAAGACCAAGCCATGATTCGAAATTTGGAACTTTCAGCCCCATCCCCCATCCTCAGGGAAGAGGAGAGGGGTTGGACATTGGGTTAATTATCCGTCATGCCTATTGATGAGGCCTCCTAAAATCTAAGTAGTATATGGGTTTGAAGAGCTTCCAGGCTCATGAACATGTGGAGGTGTGGGAAGGGTGGTACCCAGAGAGAGCATGGAACCTCCACACCTTTCCCACATACCTTGTTCCAGGTATCCCAACAGTTGGTTGTCTATCTCTAACCTTTGTTATAGTCTTAGTAATAAACCATAAATGTAAGTGTTTTCCTGAGTATTTTGAGTAATTCTAGCAAATTTGAAGCCAGAGAGGGGATCGTGGGACCCTGATTTACACTGTCAGAAGCACAGGTGACAATATGTGACTTGTAGTTGGGGTCTGCAGGGGGGATCTCATATGAACTCCAGATAGTGTCCAAATTGGATTGATTCAGAGGCCACCAGCTGGTACAAGAGAATGTTACAATGTGGGGGAAATGCACACATCTGGCATCACAATGAGGTGTGGTGAGAGCGTGGGAGTGAAGGAGAAACATACAGGCAGTGTTTCCTCATTTTGCAGGGGACATTTATTCTTTTCTTGCCAAGATATAGATAATAGTATTATAAACTTCTTTATGAGTGCAGAAAGTCTTAAGAATGTGAAGTGACTTGCACAGGGTCTTACTACTTCAAAATGGGGGACAGAAATCTCAACGACATTCCCAGATCCCACTTTTGGTCACAGTATACATCATAGAAGTAGCCACTCAGCACAGTGCTACCCCTCTCCAACAGGGCATGAGCTGTGCAATGAACATGGGACCACCCTCCCTCTCCCCATGTCCCCCAGGTATTAACTTCATCAACTCAGCTTAAATCCATTCCTATTCACAATAACTGGTTCAGTGACAGGGACCTAATCCAGGCCTACTCAGAGTATGACATTGGACTACTCTTCTAGGAGTCCACACTTGACCTAACTTGGTCTAGTGAGAGAATGATCTAGGACTTCAGTGCAATGCTAGGGGAAGGAAAGCCTTTTGGTCAGGTCAAGCTGATGGTCAGACAAGCAGATGCAAGACCATTGCTTGCTGGAAATTTTAGCTGCCATGTGGGAAACTCACCTGCATAGAAAGCCAACACATGGAGGACAGACCCAGAAAATTCCAGCATAAGAGATGCCACATCCCCTTAGAAACTGCCTAAAGCCAGATCTACCATTTGATGTTTCCAGTCATCCAATATTTTCTTTATTACTTTGCCCACTTGTGTTTGGGTTTGTGTCAACTGCAATAGAAATCATTCTTAGCAATACACCTAAAAAAAAAAGGTAGTAATAAATGACTTGTCATTTCAAAACTTAGCTATTGCAGTAGAAAACAAGAAATTTGACCTAAAATATTTTATAATTTTCAAACCACTACATATTTATATTGCTCCTAACTCCTAACTGAGGTGTGTCTGCTGTTAATCACAAACTCTAAAACAGAATGAAAACAAATTCCAGGTGGTATGCTTAGACATGGTTAGTATGGTAACTCTAAAGGAATGCTACAGATAACCAGCTAACTGCCAGATGTAAAAAAAAAAAAAATTAATAATAATAATAATAAAAAATCTGGAGAGAATGGCATGGGTGTAGCTTCCAAAAAGGAGAAAAATCAAGGTCAACAAAGAATTTAGTATGTAACACATTGGTATTGGTATTTAGTAATGGTATTTAGGAAATTCATCTGAAGCAGTAAGAAAAATAAGATATCAGTTGCATACTTTTTGGCAAAATAGATGAATGATCCTGCTTAATTATTTAATTTACCGTGGAGAGGTTGGAATTGAGGAAAAGATTAAAATCAGTCCAAATATTTTTCCAGTTTTCTCCATAAATAGAGTGTCATAAGAATTTTTTCTCTTTTAATTCCAAATCTGAGATCTAGTTCCTGCAAGAGACACGTTTCTTTATTATTTCTGCAGCTAATAATTATTTTAATGTGGTTAGCTTTCTGTTCTTTGAAGTCCAGACACATTCACAGTAGTGGATAACAAAGAATGTTCTTTAAATACTGTCACATACCAGTGCCATTCAAAGAAATGCCCAATGCGTTCCCGACTATATCCCAGAGTTGCTAATTCTTCATGAGAAGCCATGCAATAATGAGTAGCAGAAGCTACTGCCTAAGACAATAAAAGCAGTTCTGAACAATGCTGAGCCCGTTTTTATTATCTTAGGTAGTAGTTCTCATTTACAAGAAACAAACAAATGAAGAAACTCAAATAAAAGGGAAGAGGATCTACTGCTAATGGCCACCTCCCAATAGAGTCTTGAAAAGAAAGGCATTTCTGGATACACAATATTTCTAGAGACCTCAATAGCAATAGTCTGGAGGTCTTTACTATACACCCTGCTGTGCCCACATTATGGCGTAAGTACTCTCCACATGCCCACTTTTAATGTCCTTTGGGAGAAAAAAGTTTCCTTAGTCTTCATTTTATATTTTTTTCTCTACCTAATTGCTCCGCTTACTCATAGTTTCTATGACCTCATAACTTTGGCAAAGTCCATCATGGTCTTTCCAGGCTGATTTCTACAATATTTAACTTTGGTTTCTGCTGCTAAATGACTCATTCTGCTAGAATTGCCTACTTTAAGAGAATCTCACTTGGCGAGCTCATCTTTGGTGAGCCAGGCCACATCACAGCTTCCTCATCAGCTTTTGGGTTGACTGCCCTTGAGTCAAGTGTCCTACCTCTCGGTTTGGTTGGAGATGGCTAAGGAGGTAAAAAGCAGTGCAGTGAGATGTTTCTGAGGCAGCTCGTCCTGCTAAGAAGTGTATCCACCATGAACACAGTACTTGGCATGCAAAACAGAATTTTGCTTTTGGTAACCAGTAAACTGCCTACAGCCCACCCACACAATTTCAAAGTTGCCCCCATCTAACACATTCCATCTATCACACACATTGTACATACACCAACATCTTACAAATAGGATGCTGTTAATCTGGTGTCAACATCATCTACTGCCTCTAGAGACAATGTCAAGAGGGCGTATCAAAAATTGCTTGATGATCTTAGAGTTGATGGGGTAATGATTAAAGTCATTGATCTGAGGCTAGACTATGAAATCCGGCTCTGATACTTACTATCTGGGCAATTGTTGTAATCTCGTTATTCTTCAGTCTCCTAATCTACAAGACAAATATGTTTCTCACCCACCCTTTAAGATTTTGGAGCAGATTAATTGAATCAGTATTATCTCAAGTACGTCAAACACTATAGGAACAAGAAATGTTACCTACTATTTTAAATAGGACCATTGAAATGCTATCAGTTTCTATTTCCTCTCTGCACTTGTAACTTACACAAACACCACTAAGTAATTGATACAAAATAGTAAAAACCCACCATTGTCATAACAGTTACCTTTTATGGAAGAGAGAAATGAGAGGGAACCTTCACTTCTCAGTACTTGGAGCTCTGTATCATTCGTCTCTGGTCCTGAACATGCAATTCATTTTCTAGAATAGTGAACTAATCTTGAAACATGAGGCTTCCATGGTTGGTATTACAAGGCCATTTATTTTTGGATGGTAAGATATTTAACAGGATGAGTGACTCCAAGGATATCGGCTTGCTACCTACCTTTTCTTAAGAGTTAGAAGTCTTGATACTCCTGTTCTCCAGAAATCATAGGTGAAGACTTGGTTAGCTGTGTCAAGCTACAGTCAGGCACTAAATAATTCCAATTACCCCACCATTTTCACTTGCTTACACCTGATTCCTGGTACAAATTTATGTTTTACTTAAAGTCTTTTTGTCACAAGTAAACAGACTCATTAGAGTGGCCCTAACATAAAGAGAGCTTCTCTTAAGGATCTATGTGGTCCAGTTCTGGAACAAGACTATTGACTGGAATTGGAACAGTTCTAGGAGCCAGCCATTCTATCTGTAACTCTTGAGGTAAATGACACTCTTTATTTTGAGTCTTTGGTTTTTTTTTCTGAGTTTCTATTCTTTTATAACTTTGGTTTGCCATATTCCCTACCTTAAGGCCTCGACGCTGCCTTAGGACTTCTTTTTTTATGCCTCTTTTGACCTTGAGCAATGGATACCAATTGCTGGATTTTCTTTGTGCTTCTTAACTAAAATCCCAGAGAAAGTGAATTTTGTTGGACTAGCCTCCTGTATCATAGGTTCTGTATAGCTAGTAGGTTGATTACCTTTGGTCAATACCAACTCCTGCCCAATTATTTATATAGAGAAAAGAAGAAATTTATTTGCTTTACACAGTGCTTCCTCTTCCTCTGGGCATGTGGGCAGGGACATTTTACTTAGAAGGCTCTGCACGCACAGAAGGTGTTATGAATAGGACATTAGTATGATAGTCTAAGAGGAAATCACATCTTATTCCTCAGGGTGTAGTCCTGCCCATCAGTTTTGAAGGACGATAAAGAAAACTTTGCATTTAGTGGTGTCAACTCAGTAGCTTAAAATCGTCCAAACTAGGAGTATTTTCTCCATGGGAAATCAGCAATTACTACAAATCAGGGCTCCTTATCTCTCCACTACTCACCAGCCCCACCATCCTACATCCATTTACCAACACTTTACTGCTTCTTACCCAGTAATTTCAGGGAAAAAAAAAATCCTATTTACATGGGCCAGGCACCCATTCCCGAATCTATTACTATAGTCACAGAGTAGACTAGCCAGGTTGTCTGGCCCCAAATCTCCATGGAGCTAGACTATTGGTTGTCCTTGTTAGAATGGCCAAGACAGAGGGAATAGAAGTGGTTTCATCACTAGAATTGAGATGGTTAGAAGAAAGAGTGGTAAATAATGAGCATGCAAAAATCACGAGGCAAGACTCTTAGAGAATCTGAGACGTTTCAACCCAGAAGACAAAACGGGACAGGGCCAGCAGCTAGGGTCATGAAAGATTTCAGGACACTGAGAGGATTGTGTGGACGTTCCTGGTTATATTTTTGCTGCTTTAAAATAGAATTCCTTATTAAACTTAATCTCATTCATCATAACTTCTCTAAAGTAAAATATACATTTAGTGTACGTAAGAGAATATAGGAATATACAAGCTTTCTTCCCTCTTGAAACTCTTAGAAAATAAGAATAACACCTTCTATATTTTATGATCACTATTTAGAGTAATTTGGCTGTTGATCATAAATGGAGCACTCAAACTTGTAGTCACTTAGACAATTCCCCAAATGCTCCAAAATTAAGGTGTGTGTATGTGTGATAAACTAAGAAAACATACTAGCATTCAATGATGATAGCTTATTCATATCCACACAGCGAGGCCTGTTGGTTTGCCCCAAGTGATGCGAGCTCACATAACCACACTTCTTGTTAAAGTTAGAGTACTATCAAAGTAATGAACACTTGCTTATTGGTCTCCTACGGACACGAATGCAATCGTTAGAAGGTCATCCTGAACACTGAAATCATTCCCCCCCAATATACTGAGAAGTAAAACCTAAATGCAAGCAATACAGCTTCTTGGCATCTTTTATTTGCTCCAGTTGATGCTAAATGCCACAAAGATTCACAGAAGTTCCAAGGGTTCACATATGATACAACTATTTGACTTCACTTACTTTATGTTTTCATGAAGCACTGAAAGCACAGGTTCAAAGAAGTGGGTTCCCACCCTCCCACTCCCATCTACCCCCTTTCAAAAAAGGGCATTTTTGTTTGTATTTCATTCTATATCCTTGGAGTCTTCTTCACCAGAATCAATAATTTGTTCTTTTAAACTATGCTAGTGTCTGGGACATATGGAATCAAAAATACAGAAAACTTCTTGGTTACATTCTGCACTTCTGACCTTCAAATATACCCCCAAAGGACTTGGATTTTCCCACTCCTCTTTTACTGTCTGTCCCAATTAAAAACACCAAGTATTTAAAAAAGGCACCTTCAGTGAATTTAAGACATTAAATCATTACCCAATGCCAGTCTTTCCTCTTTGACTCTTGATCAACACTATCTCGTAGAAAAAGTGACAAAGATATCACCATGCTTGTTAATAAAATTTCACTGACTTTAAATAACTAGATAGATCAGGAACAGAAAATTAACACCAGACCCACTCTGTCTATTGAGCATACCTGACGTGAGGATACAGTGACCTTTTTGCTGTCTCTGTTGAATTGACTTCGATGTGGTGCCTTTCATCCCCATATAGGAATGAGAAAACCACCTCCCGTGGAGGTTGAGTCTTACAAGAGGTCTCCTTCCCTTGCTAAGATCCTTGCTCAAAAGAAAGGTCATGAAAGCTGCATACTGATCACATTCTAAACCTTTTTGGCCAGGCCCCAGTGGAAGCCTGGATTAATGAGACTGATAAACTCTGACTTACCCTTTAAGACAGTTAGAGAAAAACACCCCGTGGTGATCATTCAAGGCCAATAGGGGAGGCCATTACCAACTCTCAGCTCTCTTAACTGGCTATTGTTCCAAAGACACTTTTGATTCACAGTAACAGGCCAGTGCTCAAGCCTTCCTCTCTTCTTCTTTCCTTGAGTGAGAAGGGCACACAAAAGTCAAAATTTCCAGAATTAAGTGGTATGTCAAAGGTCACTAGAATATTATGCTTATCAAAACTGTTAATAAAGAATCTTTATCCATATCCATTGTGACAATTTTACGTTCAAATGATCCATGTATGTAACACTGATATCTCTGATGTTTCTGAAATTTTAGTTCTTCAACTTAGAGTGAAATAGCAATCAGTCAGAAAATATTCAGAGTACTTGGGGAAAAAATCCCATTTTGACAGAAAAACAACAGATGCACATTGTTGGTTCATAATGAGAAAAAAATTCTGACGTATAAGAATAATAATATCCCCAAAGATGTCTATGTCATAATTTCTAGAATCCATGAATGTTTTATCATATATGATAAAAGGGACCTTGCAGATTATTAAATTAAGAGTCTTGTGTGTGTGGGGGAGATTATCCTGGATTCCCTGGATGGCCCTGATTTGTCATAAGCAAATATTTTATGAGTGTAAAGGGGGGCAGAAAAGTCAGAGACAGAGGAGGAGATGTGACAAGAGCAGAGAAGTTAGGAGTGACACAGATGCTGGCTTCTGAGCTGAAGCGAAGAAATAAGGGCAGTCTCTAGGAGTTGGAAAGGGCAAAACGAGGAATTTGCCTAGCCTAGAGCCTTCAGAAGGAATGCAGTCCCGCCAAAGCCAGAATTTTGACTTCTTGAGACCCATTTTGGACTTCTGACCTAGAACTATAAGCTCCAGATTAAGCTTACTTTAATCTTACCTAGTTTATTGTTGGCATTCAAATGGCAGTATTCAAAAATAAAGGACAGGCTATAAAGATCTAACCCTTTGTGGATTCTAAGAAATAAAAGTAGTAAAATCACATTTAAAAGAGTTAAGTGACTTTTTGAGTCTTTCAAAATTAAATAAGTTATTTAAAATGTGCATTGGGGGCAAACAAAATGACCAAGAAAATATGCCTCTGTATTTATTTCAAAAGAATTTAACTAGAATGAAATGTTTCACTATTGCATTAAACTTAGGGAATTTCAATTGATTTAAACATCACATATACGAACTCAGAAGTGTTATCGTTGTTAACCATCACTCACTTTTATTAAAAAAATGAAGCTTTGATATTTTCAACAGGAGAGACAATGCTTTTAATTCCCTTGCATTTGTTCAAGGAAAGTTCTAACCTTAGACTACATCTGTGCCTGCAGAGATAATGATAATATTCTTCCTATCATCAAGGACAAAAGCAAATATGGGAAGCTCCAGATGGATATTGAATCTATAAATTGAAACACTTTCATGGGGGAGTAGGGGTGGAAAAAGTCATGTTTTTTTTTCTGTAAGATTTTTCACTGAGAGAGCCAGTAAATCCTTGTTAAACCTTAGAATTATTATTTGGAAAATTTTAGAATGAGAAACGTCAAGAAAGAAAATAATTTGGTTGCAGCCCGAATATTTGGTCTGGGCCCCATCTGTACCCTGAAGATGACCCAGTGGGTGTCCTGCTTTCACAACTGTACAAACTCTACATTCGGGACGACAGCTAGAGTCCTACACATCTGTACAACTTAGGCCAAATCTAGCACCATGCATTTTTTTAAAACCATTTTTTTTAAACATACCTAAAATAAAGCATTGGTTACTTCGTGTTTTATATACTTTCAGATTAAATATATATAATATATATATAAATACACTCAATTATGATCATAAGTGTTCTCTAATCTGCTTTTATCCCACATGATTCTCCACATCAGTCCTCAATAACAACATTAATTTGCTTCTGAATACCTCACTGCTCCATCGAAAAGCATTAAAATGAAAGCACATTCCTATTATTTTATTGGGGAAAATATGATATATTTAATTCTATCCCAATTTTTGCTGACAAAAATTGAGAAAGTTACATATGTAATCAATGAAAACCGGGAAGTACATGAATACACTTTTTATAAAAAATGTAATGCAATGAAGGCTTATTTTACTCACCTAAGGAAGGAAAAGACCCATAAAGGTGGTGGATGGTACAGGTGGGGCCTAAAGGCGTTGCCATAGAAAGTGCTTCCTCAGGGGCTCCTTGGTGGCTCAGTCGGTTAAGTATCTGCCTTTGGCTCAGGTCATGATCTTGGGGTCCTGGAATGGAGACCTGTGTCAGGCTCCCTACTCTGCTTCTCCCTCTGGCCCTCTCCCCCTGCACCAGTTCTCTCCTTCTCTCTCAAATAAATAAATAAATAAATAAAATAAATAAAACTTAAAAAAAAAGAAAGCGTTTCCTCTCTGCACTATTTTCTTCACCATATTTTGGTCCCACCATCATCTTGCACACCAACTGCTTCAAATAGAGTCGTAGCACAGAGAAACACCTAGAAAGCAAACAAAGTTAAAAAACAGGAGCACTTCAAAACATGAGGAAAGAGCACAGATGCCCAATGATTCAAAAGCCAAATGTCTTTGCTTGATCAGTGCCTGGGCAAAGGTACTGAGCTCATCCAAACACTGGGCATGATTATTTTCTGTTTCATACGGCATTAGATAAAAACTTAAATGTATATATATATTCATAACCTTAGACCCAATAGTTCCACTTAGGAGAACTTATTAAAAAATTAGAAATTTATGTACATGTACGATTATTGCTGTGTTCTTTGTAATAGTAAAAATTTGAATCAACCTGTATGTATAAACAATAATATTTAAGTAACTTAGTGTATCCATATGCTGAGATCATTTAAAGTCATTAAAACATGTCTTGGGGCGCCTGGGTAGTGCAGTCGTTAAGCCTCTGCCTTGGCCTCAGGGCGTGATCCCAGCGCTCTGGGATCGAGTCCCACATCGGGCTCCTCGGCTGGGAGCCTGCTTCTTCCTCTGCCTCTACCCTGCTGTGTTCACTCTCTCGCTGGCTGTCTGTCACATAAATAAATAAAATCTTAAAAAAAAATGTCTCAAATAATAACGCACAAAAATGCATTTGATACATTGCTAAATTAAAGCAAAATCAGATTGCAGTATATTCAAAACAATCTCAATTTTGTAAAATATCTCTGTAAATGTAGATTTATTATTAGAGACGTTTGAATAGAAATAAACCAAATATTTTTAATGTATGTATGTATTTATTCATTTATTTAAGAGAGAGTGAGCAAGAGAGAGAACATGAGGAGGGGGAGGGGAGAAAGAGGGAGAAGGAGAAGCAGACTCCGCATTGAGCAGGGAGCCCAATGCGGGGCTTGATCCCAGCACCCTGGGATCATGACCTGAACCGAAAGCAGCCACTTAACCGACTGAGCCACCCAGGCACCCCATACTTTGACATTTTTAAATTAATAAGGCATTCAAATGGAAGCAGTTTTCAAGATAGCCTGATGTAAGAGATGACTGTGAAAAAAACTCAAGAAGGAATTATAGTTTGAAGTGATAGAGGCTTAAAGTGATCAGGGTGTTAAGGAGGTGGTGGTTGTAGAGAATGTTTCTGCAGAATTTCAAGGGGAAAATTTAACCAAATACCCAGTGAAAAGGTAACCAAATGCTCCAAAATAGTAGTCATTGAACATACATTCTTATTTGAAAAGGAAATGGATACATTCTAGTTTTCTCCCAAATCTTCCACTCTGGTTAATTGGAGAGTCCTAAAGTCTCTGAGCTTCCAAGAGTCTTAAGGTCAAGGACTGAGTGTATTTTCATTGCTAAGTTCTCTGAAGCAGCCACCACAGAACCCTGTCTACTTTTGAATTTCAACGTTGGCAGAACCTGCCGTTATCATATCATCCATTCGGACATAATTGAGGACTTCTGATATTGGCCAGAGATTTGGGTTAATTATAAAGCAACTGGTTGCTCAGCCCTCTGACGCATTCAATAATAAGTACCATTCAGCTTCCTATATTTTGCTTTATGAGAGGAAATAGCTATGGAACTAAGTTGACTTTCACAAAGTAGTCAGTTGTATTAGTAGATGTACACATCTTTTTTAAAATTCAAACCCTTAAAATACATAGATATGAAATAAAAAAAGAAAGTCAACAAATGTACAATTCAGAGCTTTTTTCTGTTCAACATTATACATACATTAAAATGAATGTATCATATTTTAAAGCCTATTTCAAATGTTCAGTCCACAAGCTTTGTTTTTTTTAAACAAGAATATAATAAATACTGTATTGAGACTTCACATGCCCAAAGTTCATAATTAACTCAAAGAATCTTTTTACGCTGGGCTACCTGCAGGCGAAATTATAGAGAAGGGGAACTTCACATTTATCGTTTACTTCCTTATTACTTTTTACCCTTAGATTTGAATATATTGCTCTAGATCCTGGACTCAACTGGATGCTCTTATGTAGCTTTTTTTTTTTTCTTACCCCTAAAATAGGTTTCCTGTCTATTCCACAGGACTCGGTACTCTATGCTTTCCTGACAGCTTTGTTTTAAGGGCAAGGAATTGTTTTTCCCGTCTGAGTTCCGACTTCTGTCCTGTGTTTGAAATGGGATTATTCACATATTGAGTGATTGCCCCTCACCAGCAACCACACACAGAGCATGATGCACAAAGCCATTAGCACTTAGGCACTCCTCCTAGGATCAGAGGTCACCTGAGGGGCGCCTGGGTGGCGCAGTCCTTAAGCGTCTGCCTTTGGCTCAGGGCGTGATCCCGGCGTTCTGGGATCGAGCCCCACATCAGGCTCCTCCGCTGGGAGCCTGCTTCTTCCTCTCCCACTCCCCCTGCTTGTGTTCCCTCTCTTGCTGGCTGTCTCTCTCTCTCTGTCAAATAAATAAATAAAATCTTTAAAAAAAAAAAGTCACCTGAAATAAATATGCCATCTGAGCTGCCTATACCAGCTTTGAATGCAAAAAAATGAAAGATTTTGTCCTGGTGGCTATAGCTGAATAGTCCTGATGGGTTTCCATAGAAGTAGAGTGGGAACCATAACCAAGATTTCACAGGAAACAACGCCACTCTGAGTCATTCACCTGCTGTTACTTTCTCCTGTTAAGTGGAGCTCCAAATGCTCAAGACATCACAGATGTAAGATTCGTCTTCCTCCAGTTCACCATCATCCTTGCCTTCACAGCTGTTCTCTCTGCAGTGAAGGCAAAGCTATCCCAGGGGATCAAGATATCGTTCTGGCCTTGTTAAATTACATCTTTCAATACATTTGGGGCTTTCCTCTTTCTTCAGTGTGATTTTGTTAGTTTATTTTTATAATTGGTGTGGTTTAGAAAGAAAAAAAAAAAAAACCATAAGGGTACCAGAGGCTATTTTTAAAGAACTAACACAACTGTATAACATTAATTTTAAATGGGAAATAAGAACGAGAGAAAAGATGATAAATAAAGGTTCTGTATAATTTATGTTTTGTAGAGAGACCTTTGTAGCTAGCTGAAATGCTGAGAACTTTATATAGTATTTGCTTTGTTGTCTAATTCATCTTCTTAATTTTCTGTTTGGTTCACCTTGTAAATTAATTTTGAGCAACGGAGCATGGATTTAGGTAAGTAATGGGACATCTTCACCAAGAAAGAAGTGACATACTTCCCAAATGTATGACTTTGGTCTCCAAGTGTCTCTGGAAAACTTGAGGACGAAGGAGCATCGAACATGAAGTAAGAGAATTGTTGCAGAACTGATCTAGAAGAAATCTTCCCAGCCACTTAAATTTGTGTTAACACCTCAAATGAAGACAAAAATAAAGAAAAACACAATAGCTTGAAATAAGAAAATGCCAACTTCTTAAGATTACCCAAAGGTACATTATAGATAAGAAAACAAAAAGTGTGGTTCCTCTTTTCTTAAAAAGTATTATGGTCTTTGTTATCATCTGCAGGCCTAAATTAACTGCCTTGTCTCTGGATCCCAAGATGTATTAGTGGAGGTGAAGACACTGACATACAGGAAAGATGAAGGATTTGCTCAGTGTCACCTAATAAACTAATCCATGGGCAAAATACAGCCCCACTTTCAAATCTTTGGTAGTTACTCAAACAAACCATGAATTCCAATGTATGGAGTACACTTACAAGCGTGTTTATAAGCCAAAATATATATTTAAAAAGAAGTCAATTATCTTGTTGATGTGCATGTGTTTTAACTTTTTGTTTTGAAGTGATTATGGACTTATGTGCATTTTCAATATTTTTTAAAGAAATCTGCAGAATCCAAGTATTTCAGGTCTTCTAGGATTGCCTCAACATTGTTATTTGTAAGGCTTGATTCTAGGAATATTTCCCCCCAAATCCTGTCTAGTGACATCATCTTCTTAGGAATATTGGTAATAAATACACTTTACTAATAAAATGGCCTCCCAACCCACACATATAAACACTTTGCTTTTAATTTCCTCAAAATCAAACAGTAAGTATCTATATCTCATAGAACATTGCCTTTGGAACTAAATTTATAACGAAACAGTAGACATGGACTTGACCCGACAGTTCTTAGAGTTTACTTGGTGAAATGACATTTATGTATACCCTTGAGAAGTTCCATGCCCAAATACACAACTTCTAGCACTTTCAGCTTCTGACATTATCTGAATTCCTGCTCACAGAATAAGATACAACTATCTAGCACAAGTTAAATGCCAAATAAGCAACATGGAAAATAAAAACAAAACTGAAAATTGAAAATATATCTACTTCTTACAAACAATGTTTATAAAACACCTCTCTGTTCAAATAGAAAAAATTGTAAAGCTTCAAGAAATGAACATTCTGTACAAACATGGAGGCAGTTTGAGTCCTGGCTCTGCCATACCTTGTCTGATTTTTGACGAAGTCATTTAACTACTACCATTATTTCACAGTGGGGCTGCTATTGGCATTTGGGCAGGATAATTCTTTTTTGGTTCTACCGAAAAATTTGCGAGATGTTATATCATCCTTTGTCATGGATATCAAAGGTAAGCACTATCTTCCTTTTTTTCCCCAAATTTTTAAAGTTTTTAATTAAATTCAGTTAGTTAACATACAGTGTAATATTAGTTTCAGGTATACAATCTAGGGATTCAACACTTCCATAGGACAGCTGGTGCTCATCACAACAGGTGCACTCCTTAATCCCCATCACCTATTTCCCCCATCCCCCCACCTCCCTCCCCTCTAGTAACCATCAGTGTGTTCTCTGTAGTTAAGAGTCTGTTTCATGGTTTGCTTCTCTCATTCTCTCTTTTTTCCCTTTGCTCATTTTTGTTTCTTAAATTCCATATATGAGTGAAATTGTATGGTATTTGTCTTTCCCTGACTGACTTATTTCCCTTAGCATTATACTCTCTAGCTCCATCCATGTCATTGCAAATGGCAGATTTCATTGTTTGCTATGGCTGGGTCATATTCCATTATATATGTGTGTGTGTGTGTATATATATATATATATATATATATATACACATGTGTATGTATACACACACACACACACACACACACCCCACCTCTTCCTTATCCATTCGCAGTCGATGGACACTTGAACTGCTTCTGTAATTGGACTATTGTAGATAATGCTGCTATAGATACCAGGGTGCATACATACCTTTGAATTAATATTTTTGTATTCTTTGGGTAAATACCTAGTAATGAAATTGCTGGATCCTAGTTCTATCTTCAGCTTTTGAGGAACCTCCAAACTGTTTTCCAAAGTGGCTGCACCAATTTGCATCAAGAACTATTTCCATTTGTCTTGACATCAATCCTCTCTCCTAAACCCTCACATTTCTCAATACATTGGGTAGGGGTTAGCAATGGGTGAGTGATATCATTCTTGTGAGAACCTCTTTTTTTTTTTTACCATTATGTAATTTTTACAGATGAGACTTTTGCTTCATAAATTAATTTTCTTCCTTTTGTTTTGAATTTCTCAAATTCTCTACAGCTGACTACATATTGTAAAATTATAAAGATAACTCTTTCGTGTGGTGGTTTGACATTTAATGTTTTTATTTTTCTTGTCTCACAAATAGGGCCATTATGTGGAAGATATATTTTGGTGGATATTGGAGGAGGTGGTAAGCAGCTAGAAGCAAAGTATACAATAGGATAAGGAAAAAAATAACCTTCTCTGTGATGTTCGTTTCTCAACATCTTTCTTATCTTTCAAAGCCCAATACAAATGTAGTTTGAAATATTTCATTTCATCCTCTGCCTTTTCCTCATCTCTTAGTAAACTTATACTGTGTATGCCATGAAATTGGAAGTACCAACAAATTGCATTATACAGCAACTGGGCTCAGCAAAACAAGGTGAATTTTAGTAAAAACATACTAAATCTTAGCACAGGGGTCTAAGAAAATTAACTGTTTATGTGTAGACTAAGAAGTATTCCTCAGCAGCATCATATCTTACAAAGACCACGGAAGACTCTCAAAACTTGTATCAGCTGCAACAGCCAAAAGACTATGTACATATGTTAAAATAAGAAAGGACCAGAGAAATACAGTTGTCCCCATTATTTGTGTGGGATACGTTCCAAGACCCCCAATGGGCTTCTGAAACCATGATAGTACTGAACACTACATATGCTGTTTTTTCCTATACATACACAGCTGTGATAAAGTCTAATTTATAAATTACACACAGAAGATTAACAACAATAACTAGTAATGAGATAGAACAACTGTAACCCTCCATTATAATAAAAGCTAGTGAATGTGGTCTCTCTCTCTCTCTCCTTCAAAATATGGTACTATCCTCACCCTTGTCTTTATGATGATGTGAGATGATGCAATGTTACCATGATGAGAAGTGAGTTGAATTGGCCCAGGTGTTGTGACTTGGCATTAGGCTACTATCGACCTTCTGACCAAATGTCAGAAGGAAGATCATCTACTTCTGGACAGTGGTTGACTAGGAGAAACCTGGAACTGCAAAATGAAACAGCAGATAAGGGGGCTACTGGATTCCCAGGATTTCAGGATAAGGCTCTTCTTTCTAAAATCAGAAGGTCCTCTCGATCCCACCTTTTCTATGTTTCAGGGGATCACTTGTTGCCCTTTGGGCTTCTTTCTTTGCCCTAAATTCTTCATGTGCCAGTGGAAATAGGAAAGTAGGAACTGTTAAGAACAAAATCTTGAGAAAACTAAAGTTGATTTTGGATAGCTGCCTTTGACCTCTCAATCTCTCTCTCTCTCTCTCTCTTAGTAGGTTTTATGATTTTATATCCACTTTCTTTTGTGAAATTAATTGAGTCATATTCCAACACATTCTCATTCATTTTGTGATTGAACTCCATTTTTTTTTTTAATGGAAAGTGGGTTAGTTTGAATACAAAAAGGTAGGTGACCTTTACCCAAGGATGAGATTGCAGGAGAGATTTATGATCTTGAAAGGATTCATGTCTAAGCAGATAGCAAATCCCAGCATGTCCAGGCTCTGCCACTGCCTCATTTCCTTCTGCCACGTCGTTTTGCTGCAATGCTCAGTCATTGTCTTCTTCAGTATGTTTCAATTGACAGGAACATTTACAAATGAAATCCTTACTAAAGGTGAAGTAAAACGATTTTCTCCTTCAAGGTCTGAATTTAGGAACCTGTCTTTTCTCATAACAGCTGATGACATCTCTGTTGTCTAGGAACAGAAGGGAGAATCCATCTGTTGGCAGGAAGAGAAAAAAGAATATACACAAGGTACTGTATATTTGCAGTTTGTTTTTTTTTTTTTTCAAACATCAGAGACAGGAGATGTGGGAGTTAAAGTAGCAATGCTAAATGTCTAGGTGAATGTTCTTTTATTATTGCACGATGATGAAAAACTGGCATTTAGAATGAACTTAGAGATGACACATTGAATAGTAACTGTTCTTCCCTCCAAATCATTTTTTTTAAAATATAATCTATGCTCTTAAGGTTGGTGATATGTTGGAAAAATTAAACTAGGTCTACATGCACTTTAAAGTTATCACTGCCATTTAGCAGACAATTATTTAGATCCTGTGATGCAGAGAGAAATACGTATTGGGATATGCCCATTCATTTGGAGTTGCTGGGCTATTTCTCTTTATATTGCGGGTGCTTTTAAAATTACTAATTTTGAAAAAGAAGTAAAAACAATGTTAATTTTGTCTTCAGAGAAAACCGTGTGTATACGAGGCCCTCCAAAGCAAGCTGAATCACCAGAATAACCCGTCTGGCTCCTGTGTGTCACAATTCCATCACTACCTAGAAAATTGCCCCCTGGGAATGGCCCGGGTCGGATCATTTTAATGATGTGTTACAAAGTCTATCTGAGCTGCTATAAACAATTCTTTCTTTGTTTAAAAGAAAGAGAAAAAGAGAGAAAACAAGAACAAGTATAACATTCCCTGTTTCAAAGGGATTATTCTTAAAAACGATTCATACGCTTTTGACCACATTCCCCTTCAGCCACCACACCAGCAGCCACAACAGCCAGGGGGAGGTGTGCACGAGTGTATGCACACACGTCTATCTCCTCACACGTGCCATTGAATTCACTGCTTCCAAAACGTTACGATTCTTCCAAACAATTTTAATACTGAAAAAACACAAATGGGCTGAAGACTTAATGCCTGGTCAGGTTTGCTGTAGTGAAAAAGACAATGGACTCCCTGTTCTTTAGTTTACCAGCTACTTCAAGGAAAGTATTCATGCACATAAGTAAAACTCATCACATAGATTTGGTGGGACTCACATAAATGAACATGTAGTCAGCACACTGCAGGTGCTCTACAACTGGGGTTGGTGCAATCTGACTCAGATCTGATCTGCTCTTCTCTGTGAGAAGCCAAACAATATTCCAGAGGGTATCCCATCATTTGAACCAAAACCCAAACAAAACATTGGAAAATAAACAGACACACACACAGACACACGTATTACCTAAAAACAAAAACAACAACAAAATAACAACAACAACAAACAGGAACTAAAGCAAAGAGTTCAACTTAAAATTCAAGGACAAAGACATTCAAAATGATGCACGTGAATCATTGGGGCCTTTAAATATATGCCTTCTTTTATAATATGTTCTAGCACAATGATGTAATTGGTCTTGAACTTGGTTTCTACAGCTCAATGATGTCCCTTGAGTAAAGTAAACCAGTAGATTGAGGTTCAAGCTCCACTCTACTTTTCTCTTCCTATCTTCTAGTTTAACATAATAATGAGATGGGTGGTAGGGGAGTTAACAGAGAAAAGTGCATGGTATGATTTGTCCAGGGCTTTGAACTTCAACTACATGGAGGGCAAGTGCAGTTTCTAATTCATAGAGAAGAGACAAAGTATGGTTTTATTGCTAATAGTTTTGCATCTCACTTGTTTTGTGTAAGTGAGAGAAAAAGGTACGTGCTATCTTTCCAATTTATAGTCACTAAAGCTTCTGGTGGATGCTATACTTTTCTGAATATTTTGATATAGGTTCAAACTTCAACATGAGATACATATAACCATATACAGTCATCTAGAACATGAGATATATCATGGAATGTCATTCAGCCACAAAAAAGAATGAAATCCTGACATTTGCAACAACATGGATGGACCTTGAGGGCATTATCCCAAGTGAAATAAATCAGACAGGAAAAGACAAATACTGTAGGATCTCACTTATATGTGGAATCTAAAAGAAAACCAGGCCCATAGATACAGAGAATAGATTTGTGGCTGCCAGAGATGGCAGGGTGTGGGAAGCGGGTGATCAAATGATCAAAAGTTAGAAACTTCAAATTTTATTTTAATTTTATAAACTACAGTCACCACGCTGTACATTACATCCCCAGAACTTATCATGGGAGTTTGTACCTTTTGATCATAGTGGATCACTCATTTCACTCAACAGGCTTTTTATAGGGTGATGGCTTTCCTCAAGTTCTGCCACCTACAGCAGCCAGAACCAGAGTTAGCAGACTTGGAGTTCCGGTATCTTCTCCTAGACTGACTGTTGACATACTCTCTTATAAGACTGTGCCTGCCATTGATGTTCTCTCCACTATCCTTAGTCATAGTCATTTACTGACTTCCAGGTCTCTCCTCCATATTCATTGTAGACTTTGGCTCCTGGTTTGTGGTTTTATCTTCCCTAGGCATTAATGCCCTCCATCACACCCTTCTTCACACACCCTACATATTAACCCCCATATTTAGGTCTTGCTACCAATTCCCACTGATTTTATGCAATTTTCCAAGCCCTTAATAGACAGCAGGAAGAGTCCAGTTAAACAATGTTGATATATTCTGGGTAATTTTTAAGTGTTTAGAGAAGGATTTTCTTTAGTGCCCAATATCTTCATCTTTTCATTCTTCCAGGAAAGCTAGAGAACCTGAAGGAATAAAGTCAGTTATGAATTTGTTACTTGCTTTATCAACATACGTTGAGAGGGAATCATATAGAAAAACAGTGAACAGGAAAGTTGAAAGGAAAGCAGGCAAGAAAATCTTCATTGAGAAATAGATGATACCATTGGTTGTAAGTTGCTGAAGATGTTCTGTGGCCTGGAATAGCCTGGTGTGGAACTTCTCATAGTTTGGTTGAAAAACACCCGAAAAGATAAATGAAGAGAGAGGAAATTAGCAAAACACCTTCCACTTGGCTAGTCTAATGGGCAGTATGCCAAGGCTGAATTGGTGGTTTATGCAACCAGGAAGGGGTGTTTGTGAAATCAAAGAGAGCCTAAGTAAGCACTTAGCCATTCCAGGTTGATCTGACATGGCTTCCTTTCCTTACATTCACACCAGCTCAATTCTAAGTTTCCTTTCCAAGGCCAGTACGAATTTATCAGTGACACTGGACAACAGGAGGACTTATTCACACACGCAGAAGGAAACGCGACTTTCTTCAGGGTTGGATATACATTATTTTATGGATAACTGAACTTATTATAACCTATTTCTGAATATCATTATACAGCATGACTATTTTTTCATAAAAATAATAAATGAAATAAAGATGATAATTTGTAAGCTATACCACACATAAGCAAGAAACTTACCTTCTGGAAGCGACAGCTGAATCACAAACCATGTATCTTTTAGAAGAACTATAATTTCTTCAAGTGCGGGGGGGACACTTAATTTTCTGAGACTATCTCAAACACTGAGAAGATAGCAGCAACAGGAGTACCAACAGATCCCCGAGTTTATTTAATTTGTGGGGGGAAGAAAATACCATTAATCCTTTTTATTCCTTTTTTACATATTTATGTTAAAGTACTATTAATATGATTACAAATGTGTGATAATTGTCATATCAATATTAATAAGAATAATGTTGAAGATGTCCTTTCATTTCCTGTTTACATAAAATAAATACCCACCAGGGGCACTGGGTGGCTCAGTGGTTAAGCCTCTGCCTTCAGCTCAGGTCCTGATCCCAGGGTCCTGGGATGGAATTCCGCATTGGGCTCCCTGCTCAGGGGGGAACCTGCTTCTTCCTCTGCCTGCTGCTCCCCCTGCTTGTGCTCTCTTGCTCTCTCTCTGTGAAATAAATAAATAAAATCTTTAAAAATAAATAAATAAATAAATACCCACCAACTGGTGGATATCAGCATTTCTCACTTGGGTGGGGAGTGGTACTACTGACACTGGCTCTGTCAGGACCTTCCTGTAAGTAGGAAAACCAAGAATGTACCCCACCCTCCCCAATACCCACATCTGTGAATGTTCCCTGGGTGGCTGGTACCACTCTGATTGAAAGGCACCAATCTAAAATTAAAAAGCGTATTTTCTTAAAATAAGAGAGACAATTCTCAAGGAAGGCACTTATTTTTGTCTCTTTTAATTTCATCTCCCCTTCCCCATCTCAAACAGGCTACCAAACCTGGAGAAATCCCTTCCTAGCATCAGCCGCTCCACCGGAACGGGACAGGCTGTAAAACACTAGCACAGAGTAGGTGTTTAATGAACACTGAATTTCTTTGCTTCTGTCCGTTTTTTCAAGAGGAGGAAACAAGGTAAGGAAACATTTCATGCTGAGATAGTTTCATTATGATTCCATTGCTGCTTTGGAAAGGGTAAGTCATGTTCTTACCCATCTGCTTATCAAAAGCAGGCCGTCCACTCTTGTTTGGCCGCCTGGGTGGACAGGGCATAATTTGTTTCATATTGTTAAAGCAGAGCCGGTCTTTTCTAGCCAAGCTGCAGGCAAATTTCAACAGCAGGAGTTATCAACCTTTAAAGGAAGCCCTGTACAGCAAGGCACCGGCACTTTGCTGACTGATAGAGACTGGTATTTTATTTTTGGAAAGTCGCCTAAAGCTATTATGGCTCCGGGTGTTTGACAGCTCTCATGTGTTGCTATTTCAGAAGAAAATTTTACTTTAAAAAATCAAGTAGCCTCGGGCTTTGGAATCATACTTAAATTTTTAATAAGTTGTCAGAAAATACTTTGCCGTATTCATTTGTAACTGGACCAAATTCTGCAAATTAATATGTAAACCGTCACCACCCCATTTACGGCTGGTTGGGTCAAAATACTTTTAAAGGGCCGGTAATCAAGTTTATACTCCGGGAAGTAGGAGGTTCCACCTGTTTATTCTGCTTGTGTTGGACAAGAGGACTATCCTGAACCTATTTCTGTCAGGAACTAAACTGATACGGGCTGGCTTCTGGTTGTTTTCCATTTGACCAATGAAGTTCTCAGAATAGACCCTGCGGTAAAGCTGGTAATTATCCATAGGTCACTGAGAAATCTATTTAGCGTCCAGAGAGAGAAAGACACCGAGCGAGGGAACGCTTCCGTTGAGGTGTAGGTGGTGCTGTCAGTCAGTGACTTCGTCTGCAAAGGGGGTTTCAGAACTGATGATTTGATCACTTTCATCTGACCAAAGGTACACGCAATTAAAAATATTGATTATTCAGTTGACTCAAACACGATTATTGGCCCGGGAAGCAGGTGGATCTGGGATAGAACGAAAGGATCATGGGTGGTTTGGATTAGGTCTAGGAGAAACGTGTAGGGTCATCACAGAATCTTTGAAGACTCCTTGTGTTAAGGGAAGGAAGGAAATTTTTTTAAGCAGATAGAGCTAATTTTAAAGTTCTGCATCTTCCTTTGATAGGTCATGCAACTCTGCCTAAGATTTTTATTCCCTCTGGGTGTCAGTCTTTTCAAGTAAAAAATTCCCATAACAATAATGATGGAAATGCTAATGATAACAGTAATAATCTCTGCCTTATTACATTGTTACGGGAATTAAGAAACATATCAGAAACACAGTCTGCAATTATTTCTGCATCAGGTAGCTGTTGTATCTTTTCCTGTCTATTACGTAGTTGGAACCCAGGGCCAACATGGAGGCTTCTGTGGACCTCCAGATTTTACTCAGTTTATTTAGGCTGACGAACCTACAGGCAAAATACCCATGGAGTCATATTTGACTGTTGTGTACCAGAGGATAGTGAGCTTGCCAGAAAACAGAAAGTGGACATAAAAGTCAGCTGGTTTCTGACTAGAGGGTGTGTAAAAGTTTATCTACAACGCAGGAAGAATTTTGTGGTTGAGCTGTCAGAATGACAAATGTGTATGCAGAATACACAGGTCTCTGAGGATCCCATAGAGTCTAATCCCTTACTGAGATATCTAAGATATTCTGCAGAAGCACAATAAAATTTCAGCTGGACTCTAAGGAGTGGTTAGATGTAGAGAGGTGAGCTACAGAATAAAGTCATTCTAAGGGATCGTGAATAATCCTACTCCTCAACATACAAACACTTATGCCCTATTTCAGGGACAAAGTTGTTCAGAGCAGAAGGTTCTAGAATATTCTCATGAGAGAAGAATAGAGAAATTATTGGGAGGTGGTGTTTGGAAAGTCTTGACTGTCCAGTAACCCTTATATCTCAGAGTATTTGACCATTGCATATGGGAGGAGAATGGAGTCTCCAGAAGACTCCATGTTGACTCGCAGAATGGGTGGGAGGGCAGACAAACCAGAGATACACGCTAAAGAACTGTTGTGCACTATGAGCAGTGTGTGTGATTTCCTGGAAAATACAACCAAAAGTGCTGAGGGATAGATAACAACATAGAATTGACAAAATGTTGATACTTTGGAAATGGGGTGCCATGTACATGAGAATTCATGTTACCATTATCTCTACTTCTGTGTATGTTGAAAGTTTTTCACAATAATATAAAAATAAATATATAATACTAGCATTCTTAAAAATGTTTGTCTTAGACCACTCTGAATAGCTAATAAAGGCAATTCATAGTCTGTCCCGAAATACATATGCTTTCACAAATATTTGGGTACATTTGCCGAGAGTCATGGCTCTCTCTTCTCCCTTCCCCTCACCTTGGAGTTTATCCATGTGCCTCCTGGGTTCAACAGATTCTTTGTTTACCTACAGAAAATGTCTCCACATTGAGATTTCTGGTGACTTTAGACTAGGACTTTGGATCTTCAAGTGAAATTCACAGTTCTCATTCCTCAGAGCTTGCTGTAACTCAGATCACTTAATTACTTCTCTTCCTAAGCACCTTCTGTTCTATGTCACACAGAACTTTCTCAAGGGTGACAGTGCTTCTCTTGTCTGTGCTCTATTTAAAGAAACACAGGGAGCCAAGGTCAATTCAAAGGAAAGAAGTGGTTTATGATCCCGAGCTGCATGGCCACAGAACTGTTTACGATAGTAGAGGCATTTTCTAAACTCCAGTGAAAGGAATTTAGGACATCACTCAACAGCTGAATGGTATTCCACGTATCTGAACTGATTATTATTCCATAAAATAGAAACAATGTGGATTAAAAACTAGGAAAGGAAGCAAAACACCCCATTGGTTAAAAACTGAGATTCTAGAGTGACAAAGACCAAAACACAGTTCCAGAAACTTCTCATCGTTGAGTCTCCCAAGAAAATCCCTCACTTCTGTGGGCTTCAGTTTTTTCTCTTCTATAAACTGTGTGATACAGAACTCAGAGCTGTTGGGAAGATGAAAGGGAGATGGTATTGATGATCCCTCCAATTAATAATGGCTGTGGGCTGCTGTTTCAAACCGGGGCTTGCCCAGGTTTTTGTGTCAGACTCAAGACATCATTATTTTATCTGAATAAAGCCCTCAAGCATATCAACAATGTGGCATCGGTCATCTCTGATGTGTTTGTTTAACATCATCTTCTCTGAAATCGCTTCTCCTTAGGACGACTCTTTTCCATCCTGGCTTTTTCACGTCTCCAAACATAGACCCTGATTGACCTCCAGTCTGCCTCAAATCTTCTTACTCTATAAACGAATCCTCAAGATCCCATGCAGTCTCATCGTTTTAATTACTACCCATACATTGATGATTCCCAGTTAAAATATATATGTATATCTTTAGCTGTTTGTTATCCCCTGTGTTTAAGACTTTGAAATGCAAAAGCCAGGAATTCAACATTTCTGGAACTGAGCCCCTATTCCTGTCTCCTTCCATCCCTACGACACTTACCACTCTTGGCTCAGCCATCACAGCTCAGATTATCACAAATCAACTTGCAGTTCCTGCAGACCCTCTCTCTTCCTCAGCATCCAAATCCAAGAAACTCTTGTGGGATCTTCCAACCCAATTATTATTATTTTTATATTCTCTCTCCTCCTCTCCTTTCCAGTTGCTACTCCCCCAATTCAGAAGGTCATTGTCTCTCCCCTAGTCTTTTGAAATCACCTGCTCACTGGTCTCCCTATTTCCATCATTTTCTCCTTTCCCGATGCCAACATCTCTCAACATGTGGTTTATCTGAATTGTAAAGCTGGTCTTGAACCTCTTTGCTTAAAAGTCAGTTTGGCATACAACAACCACTATCGTTGAACTAGCCTCCATCACCAGTTCCTCCTTGATTCATATTTTATGTTTGGGCAGAACCACAAAACAAAAACATATGGGTTCTCTCATTCAGGAAGATTTTATATCTTCTCACCTTTCATCCTACTATTCTGAGTGTATGAAGTATTCACTTCTACTTGTGTTTTCATGTAGTAACTCATCCTCATTCTGTAAAATTCGTTCTTCCCTAACTCTATCACACAAGTTTCTTTCCTTGGCTGGAATAGTTGTCTGACTCTGTGCTCCATTGCATGGCATAGCTTTATTATGACTCTTTATTTATTTATTTTTTAATATTTTATTTTTAAGTGATCTCTACACCCAATGTGGGGCTCAAACTTACAACCTGGAGATCAAGAGTTATACACTCTACCTCCTGAGCTAGCTAGGCATACCTAACAGGACTCTTGAGTTATTTCTACCCTTCCAGTTAGATATATGCTCCTCAATGGCAGGATTTTATCTTATTTTCATTATGAATTTCTATTATGTGGCACATGTTAAAAACTTAACAAGTGTCTATTGTACAAAATTAAACTAAACATGGCCGTTATAATCATAGAATATTTTAGAAATGCAGTAATAGGGTAAATTCTAGGAAAATATGAAGTATAGTAGATTCCCCCATCTCCTTACCTGCAGGGCATACATTTCCGAGACCTCCAGCAGATGCCAGAATCCAAGAATTGTATAGGACCCTATATATATTGTGCTTTTTGTCCTATATATATATACATGCCTAGGATAAAGTTTAATTTATAAATTAGTCACAGGAGGGATGAACAATGGTAACTAATAATAAAATAGAACAATTATAATAATATACTGTAAAAAAGTTATGTGAATGTGGTCTCTCTTTCAAAATATCTTATTATCCTATATTCCCCCTTATTCTTGTGAGGATGTGAGATGTAACGTGCCTGCATGATGACATGAAGTGAGGTGAATGACGCAGGCATATAATGTAGCATGAAGCTACTATTGACCTTCTGATGATTCCTCAGAGGGAGGATCCTTTGCTTTGCTGTGGTTGACTCCAGGTAACTGAAAACACAGAAGACAGGACTGCACATAAGGGGGATGATAGTAGTAAGAATTTTCTAAATCTAGCATATACTATCATCCGTACTCTTCAATGAGCTTCTTGTAAAGTCAATGATTTCCCCTGAAGTGATTTTATTCCTTTATCAGCATGAGAAAGCTGAAGCCAGAGTAGTAAAAATGGCAGGGGGTAGAGTCCAAAGGCCTTCTGCTCCCCAAATGTTTCCCTCAAACAATCCGAAATGAAACACTTTGCATGCTTTGGAACTTCTACCAGTTAAAGATCACTTTGGGCTCATAGAGGAGAGTCGGTCATTAATTCATTTATGTCTGCTGGAAAGTAGAATATTTTCCTCATATTAAAGACTTGAGATAACTTTGGCTAAGGAAAGAATTTTCCATGTGGGTAGCAGAGAAAATGAAGGAGAGCATTTTCTTTGACATGTAGGGCAATGGAGAATAGGGACAGATCTAAGTGGAGTGACCACGTGCGGCAGGATTTGAGCAGCATAGCGGCATTATGGCGTTCTCCTGGCAGTGTGGCCGCAATGGCTCTACATTGCTTACCTTGCGGACAATTCACGTTACAGTCTCTGCAAATGGAGCTCCCAGTGTGGCTGTAGGTGGTGGCTCTGGCTGGGCCTGGGGGAGGAAAGATAAGAGCTACTAAGGCAATGTAGAGCTACAATGGGTAAATGCACAGAACCATCCAGATACTGTGCTTATATTCGCCTTCGTGCCTGCAGGCTTCTTTCTAGTAGACCGAGGCATACGATATTTAAGAGCAAAATCAATTTTCAAAGTAATAAACTCTCTCAGATTCAGCGTCTAGGCGCAGAACTATAAAAAAATAAGCTGTCAGAAAAATCTCTAGTGAATGAGCATTGGGCATATAAGCATTTTTCCCCGTTGACAGATGGAAACGACGGAGAACAGAGGCTTCTCCATCCGGAGAGGTCTCTGGTTATTGCTATCATGTTCAACCAGGTAGATTTGCTGGCCATCCACTGAGCAGATTGAGTCTTAATAGGAGGGTGGATCTATATTTTGAGTGTATTCTGTCAATTATGGTAAACTTCCCCAATCAAAAACAGCACACACACACACACACAGGGTATGACATAGTATCCTATTTTTCTGGTTAGTGAAATTATTTATAAGTATACAAAATAGGACCAGGTATTTGAAACTGGAACCATCACAGAAAACTTGGACTAGATTGCCACTTATGTTTTTATGCAGAAAAATTCTCATGACCTACCTACTAAAAATGGCTTATGTTTTATTGGTCCTTTCAATATAATACAGTCCATCTTTAGAAAATAAAATTCCTTAAACTAGAAGATACTTAGTGGATTCGTACCTTCAAATTTAGAAACCGGTGTCAGTGATTAAATAAGAAGAATACATAACATGTCACAGGGATCTTTAGCACAGATGAATTTATGATTGGACACATACCTCTGAGGACAACGGAAGGCTTCAAGCTAGTCCTTCATATAAAGTCACTTTTATCATCCTTTTCTATACTCTATGAACCCAAAATATGGTTGACTGGATGTTGAGAAGACAGAAAATTTCTGCCCACTACTGAAAAAGTGGATAGTTTATGGCTTTTTCTGAAAAAGTTTATCACCACCTATAGCATCCATGAAAGCAAAAAGGATTCTTCTAGTCTTAGTACTGAAATAATGTTGAAATTAGGTATTTTGGAGTTCCTATGCTTCCTTCTCTGGAACCATCCCCAGTAATTTAGTCAAGGAATGTGATAATAAGAAATAACCAGTCTCCACAAAATTTAAGATTAAGAGAAACAGAATATTTATTCACCTTAAAACTAAAATTTACCAAAATAAAGTCAGGGAAAAAATGTTCGATAATAAGAAATAAGAGAGGGCATAGCTAGAAGAAAAGAAATCAGAGGACTACTCATAGTTTTGCAAATTCAGCATTTCCACTGTTTGCTTCCAAACTTAGCTGAGATAAGGTAAACATTTTTGGAAAGAAAAAGCAGGCACATTCTGGCTTTCTTTAAGGCGAGGCAAAGTTGCTTAAGAAGCAATTTCATCAATGTTTTATTTCCTAACCAATCCCATCATGTAAAAGGAATTACCAATCAAAACATTTCATCAATGGCTGATCAAGGCAGCTAATGGTCTATGTAGGTACATGCTTCATGACCTAGAGTAATTTAAATTAATGTGATGTGACTAACAGCTGCCAACTCTCACCCAGCTTGTGAGTAAAGAATAAAAATAAGAAACAAAAGATTAAAATTTCTAGCTCGCTATATCCTACCAGTTTGTTTTCTGGGGTATTTTATTTTATTTTATTTTAAAGATTTTATTTATTTATTCGACAGAGATAGAGATAGCCAGCGAGAGAGGGAACACAAGCAGGGAGAGTGGGAGAGGAAGAAGCAGGCTCTTAGCGGAGGAGCCTGATGTGGGGCTCGATCCCATAATGCCAGGATCACGCCCTGAGCTGAAGGCAGACGCTTAACCGCTGTACCACCCAGGCGCCCCTCTGGGGTATTTTAAATACTGGCTTTTTAAGAAATTGAAGGGGAAAATCCAAGTACATAATATTTCAATTCTAAATTTTCTATAATTTTAATGGATTATTTCTATAGAGTTCATTCATTCTAATGGACAAGTGGTCTGAATATATATTTAAAAGGGGCACACAGTTGACACATATACTCATGAGAGACCCAGTCAAGTTGAACAAACATTATTGCTAAAGAACCCAGTGGATAGAGGCAGATGACAAAGCGCGTTTCCTGAAGGACACGTCAGGATAGGAAGTTACAAGGCCTGGGTTTAACTCTTTGTTCAATCTCTGAGTACTGTTAAGACATTTAAACTCTGTTTCCTTATTCAGTTTAGGTCAATTTAATAAAAATATATTAAGTCCAGTAATTTTTACGTTGTCTAAGTTGGGCTGAATGAGTAGTAAGGTCCATTCAAGCAAGTTTGGTGATTCGTCAATCCGTTATAAATAAAGCCATTAATATCTGTGCGGAAGATTTACATTGAAGGAAATTTGCCTTCTTTGCTTCAGGTTTAGGACCTGGTTTGCATTTGTCAGATACACTTCCTCTCTGAAGCAGGTGATCCTATATACATGAGTATTGTTCTCATTTCCCTCTGGGAAGTTACCAGGATATGCTTAGCCTATCAGCAAAACTTCGCTCTAGAACAAAGCTTTTCACATAGTATAAGACAGGAATTAATATATGCTGTTGTATTAATGAATAAGGAAAAGGAATATATACATGCAGAAATAACTCATTTGAGTCTTGAATCTTCCAATATTTATTGGTTATTTAAGGTACTCCTAAATTGTACTGTTAGCACAATCTCCTTGTTTAAAGTCTTATATCTAGTTTGAAATGACTCCAATCCTGTCGGCAAGGAGAAATATCCTTTTTTTACTTCCTACAACACCTCCCCCCAAAGCCCTGGGTCAAAAAACTGAAGTGTCCATCTGTTTCAATATCGCCATATTGGCATAGCAAAAATTTTACCCAGGGCTTGAACCGCTTCTGGACTAAAACTTCCCACCCATTGTAAGACTCAAAATGCAAACCTGGTTTGGTACGAAGGCCTCTCCCCGTCCCCCCCCCAACGCACCCCCCCCCAAGCACTACGTGCCCCACACCCTCCCCCACTCCACCCCTCCCCTATCCCACCCCTCCCCTCAGGCTTCCACAGGTGGGAAAGATGACCTGGAGGGAAAGAACTGGTGGCAGCTTCCTTCCTTCCTCAGCTCCCTGACCTTTCCCCCCTCCATATGGTTCCTGCTGTGTCCGACCCCCTGACGCAGGGACACAAGGCAAGCTGAGAGGAAAGCCCTTCAATTAACAAGAACTCTCCCAGAGCTAGTGTCAGCGTTCTAGGGCTTGGCAGGAGTTTAAAACTTATTTCCTCCTGAGACTTGTGAATTCTTTGGAGACCTCAGTGCTTCTCCTGCATTTCACTCCTCCTCCACGCCCCCCCTCCCCCACGCCCCATCTAAGGAACTTGCCAACCTAGTTCCCTGCAGCATGGCAAATGCCCTAGGACTCCAGGGGTACTTCTGATGTCCCTCTGCCAGATGGCCCTTTTGAACTCAAGGGTTTATCTAGGGGAAACATGGAGTCGTCCTTCACAGTGAAGTCTTTGCGGGTGAGTACCACCCTTTCTCTGTCAGCTTTTTATGCATCTCTAGGTTGACTTGGTCACCAGTCCTCTGTAATTTCCTTTTGCAAAGGGGACGTGCTGAGGAGGCAGGGCTCATTTTGGTGATTTCTTTAAAGCCTCATTCTCCTAAAGTAAGGGACATCCTCATTTCCCTCCTTCGGGTTGGGAGAGAAACACCACTCTCTTCCAGAAAATGTCCTCAAATATAGTCTCCATTTCCTAGCTCCAAACTCATGTATACCTTACACGTGTGCAAGAGGAGGCTCAGAAAAGTCCAGGGTGGAGCGCCTGGGTGGCACAGCGGTTAAGCGTCTGCCTTCGGCTCAGGGCATGAGCCCGGCGTTATGGGATCGAGCTCCACATCGGGCTCTTCCTCTATGAGCCTGCTTCTTCCTCTCCCACTCCCCCTGCTTGTGTTCCCTCTCTCGCTGGCTGTCTCTATCTCTGTCAAATAAATAAAATCTTAAAAAAAAAATTAAGATTAAAAAAAAAAAAGAATAGTCCAGGGTACTCTTTATTCAAAAAATGTTCTCCCCAATCTTAAGCTGGTGCCATCTTTAAGATGTGCTGCACTTGACACATTCAATTAAACATCACATAAATAGCACTAGCAAATTTTCCTATCTACTCTTGTTTATGTAGAGATAAGTGTGTTTGTTGACTAGTTCTGAGAACTTATGAAAATTGCTCTTTGAAACATTATTATATCTGCCAATATCTTATTATAACATTGCATATGGTTTATACTTATGTAAAACTAAAATAATTGGACTGTACAATGATAAATCTACAGATGGCCTTTGGGACTTCCGTTTGCAATGCCCAAACTTAGGCTTTTCATGGAGCGTTATCAAAAACTAGTCAACATTCTTGTCCCAGTTTGAGATGTTTCTTATCCTGTTTTGCATTTAACAGCATAAAGGATCAGAAATATTGTTACTTAAATATACATTAAGGAATTCAGCACCAAGAAACACATTCTAGGCAATTATGAAGCTGCATTATCCACTATAATAGTCACTAGCCACCTGTAGATACATACATTTAAGCTAAGGAACTTACAGAAAATTAAAAATTCTAGTTCTTACACGCACTAGCTATATTTCAAGTGCCTAATAGTAATAATTAGCTACAGACTACCATATTGGACAGTGCAAATATTAAGAACTATTTTTTGCATCATTATAGACATTTCAGTTGGACAGCACTACAGTAAAGGAAAATGTTGAGATTAAACCCATATGCATGAAATCAGATACTCGCCTTGTCACGGGAGGCAGAGGGATGTTTGGGGGTTACTTAGGATGGGCCTCAAAGGCAGAATTGAGGGTTTGCCCCCCTATAAATGACTAGATGCCTTTTCTGGGACAGCTCAGCTTTTCTGGGTGATGTGATTTAGGAGGGTTTCAAGTCGGGCAGTGTATTACAGAACTGGTTCCACTGAATAACAAGGTTATAGCTACCAGGAAATTTTCTTAATATAAGGAGATCTTGACCTTACTGCCTGAGAAACTTTGAAAGACAGTCCTCAAAGATGCAAAGTGAAGACACTACCTGGTACAAATTGAACTCACTGATAAATATTAACATTTATTTTTTTTAAAGAAATCCACTCATTTTACAAATGTGAGATATTTCCATTCCCTTTTCTTGTGTCCCTAAAATAGTTATGATTTAGATTCCCTTATTTGTTAGGACAACAAGGTCTACCGTCATGGCGGCTAAGATGTCACTGGAACTTTTCTAGGGGAAATTGTAATGCAACTTCTCTTTCTAAAATTTATTTATTCTTCTTTGCTTTTTAAAATTGACTTCTTTTGTTTCAAAAGAGCAGGAAAGGATGAGATAAAACCTGGAGACGGTGAAAAAAAATATATCCTGTTTGTCTGTTTTCTGTACAAAACAAAAGGTTAGAGCTATTATTTCTTCTCCAAAATAAAGCAAATATCTCTTTGGTCATCCATAATAGGTCAGAACTATTTTGAACAGTTTGATGTCATTTCTACATCCCTCAAGGAAACAAAGGGGAAAGTCAGAGGAAGGGGAAAGGCAGCTTTGATAAGTTATGCCAGCCACTGGTCCCCAAGAATGAAGCATCCTGTTTTTACCATGTGGCTGAAAACAGTGGAAAAAAAAAATCCACCGTGATCAATGGTATTCATTCTTTTGTTATTTCACAGTTACCTGCCATCATTCCCTAAATAAACTGAATGAGGGCCTTTTTGGTGACAACCGTGAACAATAGGTCAGTCTGGGCAAAGGTCACTGGAAAATTACAGCTTCAGGCGGAGAAGGAACAGTGACAAGCCGGAGAAAGTTCACGATACAAATAACATTCAGTCTTGAATGTCGGTCGTCATTAGATTTTATGACAGTCCTATCAGTGCCGTCAATTAATACTCCCAATTATTGTAAAAGTGGGCTGGACGACATATAAAAAGTAATAGGAAATTTAATGCTCACAAAAACGAAGAATTCTTTCCAAACAAAAATGTCTTTTAAATGGACTTTTTGTCGTTCCTAGGATTGCTATGGCCATTAATCATCCAATTATTTAAAACGACTTCTAGCAAAATGACCTCAGAGATTGCCACTGACGGGGATGAGAGTATGCCACCCCAGAACGTGCCACGCTGTCATGTGGGTTATTTTGAGCTGAAGACAGTAGAGGCCCAAAAGACTTGGGAAGAGATTGTAACCTCCCCCCTTAAGTGCCCCTAGGAATTTAGCTAGAGGGCCTGGTCCAGGAGGAGAGCTATCACCAGACAACTACAGAGTGGTCAGCTGGGGGGAACTCCACAGGGCTCTGTATGTTCAAAGCCCTCTTCTGTGTCCCGCTCTCTCCCATTGGCATAGCAAACATTTGTTTACCAAACATTTGCTCTTCCCATCTTCCTGTGAATTGCCCTCCTTCCCTTTGAAGCCCCAGACTCCTATCCCCCTCTTTCCTTAGCTCAGGATGGCATGGAAGCCTCAACTGCCCAACTTTGCCCTTGAACCTCATATCTTTCTGGCTCCCATGTGTGTGACATTAAATTTGTTTTTCTCCTGTTCAACTGTCTTGGATGTTAATTAATTGTTAATTAATAAACCAGCCAAAAGAATCGGGAAGAGGAGAGAAAAAAATTTTCCTCCCCTACACTAGCATTTGGAATTCATATACATTTGGTAGTCTTATCTCTGGGTGTCCAGGCACTTTCCTATAGGACTTATCAACATGGCGTCTACAGGATGTGATTTCAGCATGAGCACACATGCGGCAACTACAGAAGAAACGCCCCTTCACCAGTCTACATGTGAGACTGGCTTCCTAGGACACTCTCCATGCTGGGGCAGGAGGACAACAGCAGCTCTGCATTTCAGTACCTTTAGGAATAATATCTGAGACAAAGTTCTAAGTTACTTTTCTTCACGAAGATGGTTTTCTGATTAATATAGGATTATTAAACATGGAACTATCTGGTAAGTAAATTGCATTCTTTCCTTCTTGGTCAAGACTGGGAAGAAATATTTAAAATTCTAGTCAATCATCTGGATGTTTGTTTTACTTCCTGCCAAACATCTGGATATTCAAACATACCGAGATAAAGTAATACTCTTCAATGATTTTTTATGAACTGTGTAGATGTACCCTTAGATTGGGGGCAAAAAACAGTTGAAATGATTTCACAGAGCTATTTATACAATTAAAGCTTTATCAAGGGGGAATGTGATTTAAACCTCCATCCTTGGGAACATCATCATGATTTATATGGGGTTGACTTACTATTTTAAAATTTCTATACATTGTTTTCTTCCATAATAGCTCCAAGCCTCCTAATGAATTGAAAATATTCAAGTATTTAGAATCCTAATGGATTGCCACAGGGAATGAACAGAAGGTCTCTCTCCCTCCCCCTCCTTTTCCTGTGTTCAAGTTACAGGGCCAGATATATGGCCTTGAGACAACACAGAAGCAGTGTCAAGAAAACCATTTTGCTCGAGGGACCTGGCAGCTGAACTCTCCCCAAATGCTTTTAAAAAGAAAAAATATACATATTAAATGCCAATTTTAAACAAATCCAAAGATTTGTGGAGCCCTTGTTCACCTCATGATGTTGCTGTAGATATGAAAGTACACCAAATGAGGTAACAGATTATGAGAAGTCGATGCTTAGAGTCTCTTGAGTTTTCTAACAAGAGATCTGGGAAGTTTAAAAGCATATCAGGTTTCTCAGAGATTATTAATTCTGGACTGCATTTCAAAGTATATCAAGTGCAGTCTGCTTTATACCAAACAGAAGAGAATGCACTACCAGACTAAGCAGACAGAACTAATAAGAGCTCTAATAAATCAAAATAAGAAATATTTATTGAACATCTCTGTGTCTCCAGCATTGAGCTGTTAGGTGTGTGATGTATATAAAATAGAATGAAAAGGTCTGTGGTCTCAAAAAGCTTAAATGAATTGGGAGAGATAAGATGATGGCTCCGAAAATAAATAATCATACAAAATTTGAACAGCAACTCAAAATGAATGTCTCAAGGAATATCATAAACAGCAAAAATAAACCAAAGCAGGAAGAGAAAAGTCATCATTTAAATTTTTGGGCTAAAAAGGCAACTTTGTGAAAACGTTGCGGTGGAGAAAAATGTTGGCCTTCAAGTTATAGATATTTATGCCTCGGAGATTCCAGGCTTTGGCTGAATCTGTCCTTGTTCCCAGTTCGATGCTGTGTTTGTAATGGCGGCCAATGGCCAAACTGACTACAGTCCATGGTGCTCGTGGAACGAAGTTTAAGAAGTAAATTATAAAATATACAATAGCCAAGTGGCTGCATTGCAATGTAGGAAAAATGGATGCTTGCTCTTGGAAATACAATATGACACAGTAACTGAAGTTTCTCTTTGAATTTCTAGGCTTCATCTGACTACCTACCAGATGTGCCCATCTCAGAAATCTCCGAAGGCCCAGCTGTCTAGTGGTGTCAGCTTATTTCCTCTTCCTTGATTTACTATACTTATTAAGACAATCAAAAATTATTTTAACCAAGGTAAATGAAGCATGCCTTCCTTCCCTTTGACCTTTGATGTGAATGACCTAGCTCCTCCTGACATTCAGTTGTTGCTGTTACATCATTATGAGGCGCAGCGAAGAGTTTAAAGAAACAATAATAAATGACCGTGAAACCCAGTATAAAATAAATAAACAAATGAAATGTTTTTAAAATGAAGAAAGACTCCACAAACTCAAAGTAAATTAACTACAACAGAGAAAGGGAGAGAGGTGGGTAAGGGCCAAATCCTTCTGCCTTGAAGAAAGAGGGATCAAAAATAATTTTGTTGGGGTGCCTGGGTGGCACAGCGGTTAAGCGTCTGCCTTCGGCTCAGGGCGTGATCCCGGCATTATGGGATCGAGCCCCACATCAGGCTCCTCCGCTATGAGCCTGCCTCTTCCTCTCCCACTCCCCCTGCTTGTGTTCCTTCTCTTGCTGGCTGTCTCTATCTCTGTCAAATAAATAAATAAAATCTTTTAAAAAATGATTTTGTTCTACAATTGATAGTTTAATATAGTATGAGATATGCTGTTAAGACATTAAGCTAATCTCAAATGGAGTTAAAGATAGAATGCTTACGTGGAAAGTCCCTGCTGAAAACAAAGTTGAAATGGATACTCTACTAAAACAGAAGAAAATGAAAAAGCAGAGAGACTGAAATTAAAGCATATAACAAAATGAAAACAAGTTAAACCAAACAGTACATCAACAAGGGATTGGTAGGATGAGCGGCGGAAGGGGGTCGTTTAATAAGAGTGCTGTTTAAAATGCACGGGCGGGTGTAGGGACATCACCAAGCTAGCTTCAGTATTCCAGAGCAAGCAGCCTAAGGAAACTTACCATCCATAAGCCGCAAGGTAATGGGAGCAAGCTATGACCAAGAACCCAGAAAATGGATCTAGAAAGAGAGCCTCTGGCAGGCTGTGGCCTTTGGTGGAAAGACTGAACAATCACAAGGCCCAGCAGGGTGAACTAGGACACCTGCTCGACCTTCCTCTCTTCCTCTTCTGCCATCCCTTGTCTAGAGTCTCCACTGATTCACTCGGCAAAAAGCCAGAGGACAAGAAGTCAGTTAATGTGTCCTCGAAAGCACAGAGCAGTGCAAACGGGGGGTGTGGGGCTTCTGGGGGAGCAAAACCAAGATACTCAATACCGAATGCACACAACAATGACAGAAATCATCATAACTGGGCATAACATCCTTTGGAAGATTGAGTTTTTTAAAAAATTGCTTCCTCAAGATGTAATTCACATACCATGAAATCCATCCTAAAGTGTCCAATTCTGTACTTTTTAATATAGAGCTTTATAGCACTTCTAATAATTTTTAGACATTTTAATCACCCCAAACAAAATTCCCTGTCTGTTTCCCCCTACCCTCAAACTACGGCAAACACTAATCTTCTTCCTTTCTTTATGGGATTTGCCGATTCTGAACATTTCGTATACTTGAAATCATACAATAGGTGGTCTTTATGTGTCTGGCTTTTAAACTTAGCATGACATTTACAGGGGACATCCATGTCATAGAAAGTGCCATTACTTCATTATTACGGCTAAATAATATTCCACTGGGTGAATTTATGAGTTTGCTTATCCATTCTCCAGTTGATGGATATTTGGTTATTTCTACTCTTTGACTATTATGAATAATGCTGCCATGGATATTCCTGTCCAAGTTTTTATGCGAACATATGTTTTTAATTCTCTTGTGTAAATATGTACAGTGGAGATTGCTAGGTCTTGTGGTATCTCAATGTTTAACCTTTTGAGGAACCACTAAACTGTTTTCCACAGAGGTATTCCATTTTAGGTTCCTGCTAGCAGTGCACAGGGTTTGGCTTTCTCTGCAGCCTGGCTACCGCTTGTGATTATCTGTCTCTTGTAAAACTTTAGCCGTCCTCAGTAGGTCTGAAGGTGTATCTCCGGTGGTTTTGACTTGCATTAATGATGACCATTGTGTGTGTGTGTGTGTGTGTGTGTGTGTGTGTTTTAATGTATTTCTTGGCCACTTACATGTTTTTGAAACATATCTAATCAAGTCTTTTGTCCTTTTCAAAATTGGGTCATCTTTTTATTGTTGCAGGTTTTTTTTTTAAGATTTTATTTATTTATTTATTTGAGAGGGAGTGCGCGAGCGTGTGCGCCGCAAGGCAGAGGGAGAGAGAGAGGGAGAGGGAGAAGTGGACTCTCTGCTGAGGGTGTACCCAATGCAGGGCTCGATCTCACGACCCTGAGATCATGACCTGAGCCTAAATCAAGAGTCAGGTGCTCAACCGACTGAGCCACCCAGGAGCCCCTCAGATATAAATTTTATATTATTTTATTTTATTTCATTTCATTTCATTTCATTTTTTAAAAGATTTTATTTATTTATCAGAGAGAGAGAGCACGTGCACACAAGCAGCGGAAACAGCAAGCAGAGGGAGCAGCAGGCTCCCCGCTGAGCAAGGAGCCCGTTGTGGGACTCATCCCAGCAAACCAGTGGAACGGTGCACCTGCCCACCATATCTTAAAAGTTTATAAAGAGGTCCTAACTGGGCTCAGTTACATATACCATATATGTGTTTTTAACACCAGGTAACTCTTTCAAGGTTATGTCCGTGGAGCAGCCTCTGCGAGCAGGAAAGGTAAGTGGAACCCATGATCCAAGGACAGGGAAGAGGGTGAAGAGCCTCCAAGTGTCTGGGTCCAGTTCACCACTCAACTGGCAGTCCCGTCTTATTTATCACATCCTGCAACAGTACTTTCGATGTTCTATCTAACATCTAATGATCCTAGTCCAAAGTCATGAAAATTCATTCTTATGTTTTATGCTAAGAATTATATAGTTTTATCTCTGTAATTTGAGGTTATGGTCTAATATGAGTTAATTTATGTATATAGTGTGAAATAAGGGTTGCAACTTCATTCTCTTGCCTGTGGATATACAGGTGTCCCAGCACGATTCATTAAGAAGACTTTTCTTCCTTGAATTGTTCTGGCTCTCTTGCCAAAAATGAACTAATGATTAATGTATGGTTTTATTTCCAGACTCTCAATTTTATTCCCTACTACGACACTGTCTTGGTTACTGTAGCTATACAGTAATTTCTAAAATTTAAAAAAAAAATGTGAATCCTCCATTTTTTTTCAAGGTAGTTCAGCTATTTTGGATTCCTGATTTTCCATATAAATTTGGGGATCAGTTTGTCAATTTCTTGAACAAATTAACAAAACAAAATAAAATAAAAATCAGCTGGGATTTTTGGTAGGGATTGTACTGGCTCTGTGTATCAATTTGGAGAATATTACCATTTTATGTTTTCCAATCTGAGCATGGGATGTATTTCCAATCATTTATATTGTTTTTGTTTTTGATGATGTTTAGTAATTTTTAGTGTATAAGCCTTGCACTGCTTTAGAAAAATTTATTTCTGAGTATTATATTCATTTTGATGTTATTATAAATGTAATTGTTTTCTTAATTTTATTTTCAGATTACTCATTGCTAGTATAGAGTTGCGATTGATTTTTGTACACTGACTTTGTATCCCCAAACCTTGCTGAATACATTCATTAGTTCTAATCATTTTTCAGAGGATTTCTTAGGATTTTTACATACAAGAGAACACCATCCGCAAATAGAGATATTCATTTCTTTTCCCCAATCAGAATAGCTTTTATTCTTTTTCTTGTCTAATTGCTCTGGCCTTAAAGAAGTGGCAAGAATGGACATCTTGGCTTGTTCCTGATCTTAGGGAAACAGTGTTTGGTCTTCCCTCAATAACTATGGCCTTAGCTGTGGTTTTTCCACAGACAGTCCTTTTAATTGAAGTTTCCTTCTATGTCTAGTTTTTTAAGCATTTTTATCATGACACAGTGTTAAATTTTGTCAAAATATTTGTCCTGCTCCAGTCGAGATAATCGTGTGTGCTTTGTTTGTTATTCTATTGATACAGTGTATTGTGTTCATTGATTTTCATGAAAAAGTAAGAATTACTCAACAGGTGAAGCTGGGCCACGTGGTGTTGCTCCTTGGACTTGAAACCCAATGGAGTCTGGTTGACTAGATTTTGAAAGTGCTTTGGACTAGTCTAGTGAGTCCTATTTTTTTGTGTGTCCCATTTTCTCTCATTTTGAGTAAGAATATCTCTAACTCTTATCCTGTGTGCACTCTGCCCTTTTGTATTTTGTCAAAAGATAACATATCTTCAGTTTCCAGACAAATTGTACCTCAGGATAGATTACACCCAGACTTGTTTTAAATGATGAAATTTGGCACTTTTTTTTTTTTTTGAGAGAGAGAGCGAGAGAAAGAGAGAGAGATCACGTGTGTGCCATCAGGGGGTGGGCAGCTGGTGGGCAGAAGGAGAGGGAGAGAGAATCTCAAACAGACACCCTGCTGAGTGCAGAGCCTAACACAGGTTTCAACCTCACAACCTTGAGATCATGACCTGAGCTGAAATCAAGTTGAATGATTAGCCAACTGAGCCACCCAGGTGCCCCAAAATTTGGCACTTTTGAGATGAGACATAGATGAGATTTTGGACTTTGCAATGATTGCGTAATGGAATGAGACTTTTGGGGCATGTCAAGATGAAGTAAATTTATTTGTAATATTCTAGTTAATAAGGAAAAAATATTAAGTTATAGAGGCCTGGTTAACATGCACTAGAATAAGTTTAACAAGAACTGAGAGAGAAAAGAGAAAGAAGGATGCCTGTACTGGCTGTAGGTAAGAATCCTCTGTTTCAGGGTTGCATTGTGGGTAAGATAATTTCAGAATTTCCAGTGAATACTTTTGGGGCGACAGTGAGGGGATAATATCCCGTGCATTAGTACTGCATGTACCTATACTGGGACTTTCGTATGTCCTGTGATTCAATGTAGATAGTTGATGATCCGGTTTTAATTTTTGTTTTCCAGGCTATATTCCTTTGAAAGCCAGGTCCACTTAGCAACCATGAAGCCCAGTTTTATTTGGGTAACTAATGAGGCCCAACCTCTGGGTTGGTGAATTTCAGATTCTTGGTTTTACCTCCAATTTAAATTGTTACACTAGGTTTGAGACAAGAGTTTATTTTTATCAGACTTTTAGATTTGGGGAAAAAATACTGTAAAGGAAAAGGAGTGGGTGGGGTTGGCAAGCTTCTTGAAGCATAACAGTTCTCAAAAAAAAAAAACCAATTAAAGCACATGCACGCACACACGTGCACACATACATATACACATAAACTCATCCCCAAATACACACATTAAAACACACACACACATACATGATAAAAACAAAAAAGATACAGTGGAGTTTACACTGAGGTCAAAAGTGCTGTACAAGAGGGAATGTGCTGCTGAGGCTTTATATTCCAGAGAGAACAGATTCTATGAGTCTGTGTATGTGTTCACCAGCTAGAAGAAATCTTTAAAAATTCTTTCCTGCATTTGCTGCCTGGGAGTATTTAACCCAATCTCTATGGAACCCCTAGTTTTTAAGAAGTTAGAGTCATTTCTGGAAGTGTGGAGAAGATTGATGGTGGCCAAGTTTGCATTAATTCGAAGTTTCTAGTTCCACAAGTGAAACTGGATCCCTGGGGACTTGGAAATTGCTGTGGGATTTTCAAATAAACAGGCTTTGGAACCACTGATACAAGCTAATTGCTAACAGAAACTTGAGAAACTGGCAGAAAGAGCCATGCCAATGACTGGTGAAAAATATTTGGTTTGAGCAAGATTTTTAATGGCAAAGAATAGAAAGTCTCAGAGACTGGGATGTTCCGCTGACTCAACTTCTTTTGCAGCATCTGGCCTGAGTCCTTATCAGTGGATTCATAGCCATCCTCATGCTCGTTCTGTGCAGGGCTCACCCATGCTTTAAAGTAAGCTTCAAAACTGATGACTTGTTGAATTTAAAATGTTGCTTTAATAAAGAAAAAAAATATTCACATTTACATTGGATGACGGTTTCTGCGGCAGTGATGTGTCATTGACCAGTGAAATAAAGCTTGGAGATTCCTCCAGAGTTGGGCAAGATTCTTGAAAGGGTGATCTATGAGCTCTGTTTGCTTAACATTCTTGAGTTGAATAACAAAACCTAACAGATAATTTGAGTATTCACTATCAGTTGTATTCATTAAGGTTTAGGAGGAAAAATCTGTCACTTTAACTACATTCTGGAAGTTGGATTGAGGAATGACAATTAGATGGGAGATGCTGAGGCAGGCTTGAAGGTCAGAAGTTATGAAGACATATCTCTGACTCTTAAAGTTGGACCTGTTAATGAGTGGGTTGCTGGTGGATGGAGGATGGGTCAGTTGGTCAATGTGGATTAGTGTATTCCTCAGAGCTAGCCAGGGACATGAGATGGGGACAATGACTTTATATTTGAACCCAGTATGAGAGTGGATCATAATATTTTAGGAACAGATATTAGCTATACTATGAAATTAGATGCAACCTAGCTAATGGTGGATTGGTTGTAGACAAGGGAAAAGACAATGCTATGTTTTTCATACTGGTGGAGTTGGGGGTGATTGATAGGATTGTGTGACAAAATGGAGATAAAAGGAGGAAGGAAAATTTGGGCAAGGAAGGTTATCAGTACAACTTTAAATTGACTGGACTTTAGCGATCATCCAACCCAAGCTATTCTCTTATTAATCAGGAAATAACTAAGGCCTCCAAATCTCAAGTAATCCATAGAATTAGCAGAAAAGATCATCTTAGAACTCAGATTTACTAAAACTGAAGTCTCAGGTAATTCATCTCAGGGATGAAATAACTAGGGTTTTGACTGAATGATCCAAATGGTAAATTGAGATTTGAAGAGTTACTGTAGATCCAGAGAGAAGGACGGAAACTTGGAGGTACATTTGCTCAGTTCCCTGTAAGTATGGGGGTCTAACCGAGAACTCCGTAGAAAGAGGATAGCAATTAGATGATGGTATATGTAGTTGTATATTATGAGCCTCAAGTTAAATGACTTTATAATATGAAATGGGTTTGCTACAGAAATGGCAATGGAGGAATGCCTGGCTGGCACAGTCAGTTAAGCAGCCAACTCTTGGTTTTGGTTCAGGTTGTTTTTTCAGGGTCATGAGATCAGCCCCACATCAGGCTCCGAGCTCATTGCAGAGTCTGCTTAAGATTCTCTCTCTTTCTCCCTCTACCCCTCCTGCTTGTGCTGTCTCTCTCTCTCTCTCTCTCTCTCTGTAAAACAAAACAGATCTTTGAAAGGAAAAACAAAAAGAAATGGCAATGTAGAGTGCATGGAGCCATTAACATAGGATAGTTTTTGTCATCAATACCTAACAGTCATTTTGCAGATAAAACAAAGTCAAACAAGGGAAAATATACATTGATACTAGCGATCAAGGTTTGCCTACGATTGCTGGCTTACCCAGAGCTAATAGTTTTTACAAAAATAAGCAATGGTGAGTTTGAATATGGACATAAAGCAAAAAAAATTTTGAAAACGAAGGCCAATAGTGGGGCCAATGTTGCATTACTGGTGGACTTTTCCCAGTACTCTCTGCATAGGTCTACTTCTCTATTTTCTCTTTTTAATTTCTCCCACATCTTCCTCATACTCAATCCCCTTTCCAAAAAGAATTTCTTCAGTTTGATTTAAAAACTATTCGCTCAAGGCACTCCTGCAGACCCCTAAGCCAATAGAACATGGATTTGTTCTCTTTGTTCTTTTAATTTTGTGCCATGTAAACAATATAAATGTAGTTAAACCAGCCACGCAGTATTCGTGGATCTGATCGTTTCTGGCAGCCAGTGGCTAAACTTCATAATTATCTTCGTAATGTAATATATTTGGGGTTGTCAGTACACAGAGGTCATATTTACTCTAAGGAACATAGGCACAAAAGCAAAGCAGCTCTCCTAAGGTCAGGATGTAGAAAATCAGAAATAGATACAAAACCTTTTGTTTCCCGGTTTCATATTTTGGCAGTATCTTTATACATCTGCAGCATTTGAAATGGTCTGGATTACTTGGAAAAGATGCGTCCAAAATGGACTTTCTCCTTCTACGATCTGCTGAATATGGTAGAAAATTGCAAAATAAGATAAGGCATTCTCTTAAGGGGGGGAATACACTATTTATGCATTATGTGGAAAGATTTACTAGAAATCAGTCTCAACACTGAAAAATCAGTAGTACATATAATATCCTACATTGTAATGCTGTTATCCTGAACATTTTAATGTGATTTACAAAAAAAAGAAAAATGGTTACTCTCAATAAAATGTGGAATATGAAGAATAGATTTATGTAGTGTGAAATACTATGTCAAAAATAAAATTGTCCATATACTTCTCTCTATCTTTATGCTATGATATGATCTAGTTCTTGCTGACATTTGGAACTCAAAGCACTGTGGTTTTACAAGTGGAGACTAAGAAGAAACTTTAATGGTGATTAATGCTGATTCTAAATATATATATATTTAGACGAATGCAAACGTATTTAATAAGATGATTTAAGATGTTCCAAGAGTCTTGTACAAACCTAAAACAAGCTTTCTTTGAAAAATTGAATTTGCTCCTTTTAAAAAAATGACATCATACAAGATGTGTTTTTAATCAATTATCATTGTAGATAATTCAGAGGGCAAAATGTATGGAAACACAGTGGCGTGATTAACTGGGCGTTGACCTCGCGTCATGGCACTGGTCCAGAGAGGGCTTATTAGTCTGAGCTAGCAGTAAATATGAAACCGAGGGCATCATAAATCACAACAGTAGGATTAATCTGAACGTGGATCAGATACATGGGTAAAACTGAGACATTCCCAGTTAGTCCAAAAACAGCTACATGAAGTCAGTGGAGAGAAAATAATTTTCTTACACTGTCTGCGCACAGTCCTTTTCGTTTTATCTATAATTTTCAGTTGCAGAATTTCAACCGAAGTCCTTAGAGCTAAATAAGAATTTTCTTAATTAAATAAACCAGAAACATGGGCTCTCGGGATTGTTAGTGATACTGGTCAGGGCAAAATCTTGGTGAGGGAGGGATCTATGGACTTTGTTTCTCAAAGTGTTTTGTCTAGTCATACCATTAGAGGCTTGGACAACCAGCATACCTTAAGGCTATCGTTTTAGTTCCATAAACTCATTTAGTTTGTCTGGCTCATCACAGAAATTTTCGTTCTGAGGAAAACACGGTGACCCATGTTTCCCTGTGCCAACCAATTAACTGGCTGAACCATCTTAGACAATAATAGAGAATTGGTTGGGAGAGTTTTCAGCCCTGTGTTGAGTCTCAGGATTTTAAAAAGATCCTTGGGTAATGACATTTTCAAACTTATTTTCTACATTAAGCAGGAGAATTCCAAGAGTTTACTGTGTTTACACAGTAGGATTGGCAGGGAGATGTTTCTTACCTGTCCTGAATATGTTAACTGTGGTTTGCAATGTTTGATAATTGGTCAGGCTCAACATGTTTGAATTTTCATTACCTTGTGGTTTCTGGATATAAGTTTATAGTAATATTACTATTTGAAAGAAATGAAAAGAGAAAACACCAGCAAAGTAATTATTTGGTATGATGGTAAAATAGCAATAATAAAATGGTTTCAGCAAATGCACTTTTTGTCTTTTTTTTTTAATTTTAAGAAAAAACTCAATAAACCCAGCTGGCTAAGGAAACACAGCCATGTCAGTATGCTAAATCAGAAATGTTAGCTAATCAGAAACACACATGAGCTTCATACTCTTCTGGGGGTTTGTATGTAGATATTCTTCTACTTCCACAGATTTATTTTTTCAAGCAGACATACTTACTACATGTAAAAAATATAGTTCCCTCCGTGGTCTGCTTAAAAGCCACCTGCAGTTGTTGCTTTCATATTTTTCGTTGAGACCTACTTGTTCTTGGAGACATTGGTAATATTTTCTGTGGTGTGAGTCATGCTAATGGCTCCTTTCTGTCTGAGAATGAACCAAAGGTGAGATGCCTAATTCCAGAAGGTTCTAGGGGAGCAGAAGAGATGGTGTACATATCTCCTAGCTCAGCCAATTCCAGGAATGTGTATATAAAAAACAACCAGTTCTTGCCATCTGCACCAAAGTCCTCCTCAAGTGCTTTAATTGTCTTGGAGATTCACAGCAGAAACGAAGCATGAATAGAGTGGCTGATGTAAAATTATATTGCACGTGTGATTACTACCCTGGGTTGATGATACACACTTTCTTCAGCCTATATAAGAGAGGGTTAAGTAAACTTAGTAAATTAAAAGATCATATCAAAGGAAGTTAAAAGAGAAAAAAATCTATTTTTATGATTGGAGAAAATATGAAATTATATAGGGTAGGTGAAACTTTTATGTCATTCAATTTTGTTAGAATATAGCAAGCCAATTAGATAAAATTAAATTTCAAGCCTGATTGATTTTTTAAATATTCATTTTAAGCACTGCATTTGGTGTTTATTATATTATACAGAAAATGCCAAAGAACGTCTGCTGTATCCAGAAATTAAATGAAACCTATACTGTCAATAGTCTTGCTGGGGTTTTGATAAAGTATTATGACATTTCTATATCATGCAGCACCGTAAAATGCTAAACATACACAGAGCATAGGACCATAAGTTTCAAAAAGCGCATACTAGAAGCTAGAGTGTTTTGGCATTTATAGCTGGCTAGCACGGGAAGATAATGAGGAGTTTGATACCTTGGAAATCATAACTATGAAATATATACCATAGTTTCCCATCCAGATAGATCATATATCATGCAATATTAGAGGATAATTCAAGTCTGCCATGCAATCTACTTTTCGTTTCAAGTGGAGGGCCATGTAAGCCATAATTTACCCAGGTAGTACTAACGTGGGGAATAATGGCAAATTTAGGGCAACTCATGACAAAAAAAATTCACATAGGAAACATGAAAGATTTGATATCTTCTTGCCTCTCAGTGTTCTCCCCCCACTACTGTTCTTACCCTTCTCCATAAATTGTAAAAATTTTTGTGTTAAGATGGATTCGGGATGGGGGCACCTGAGTGGCACAGCGGTTAAGCGTCTGCCTTCGGCTCAGGGCGTGATCCCGGCGTTATGGGATCGAGCCCCACATCAGGCTCCTCCGCTATGAGCCTGCTTCTTCCTCTCCCACTCCCCCTGCTTGTGTTCCCTCTCTCGCTGGCTGTCTCTATCTCTGTCGAATAAATAAATAAAATCTTTAAAAAAAAAAAAGATGGATTCAGGATGAAATATTAGTATTCCTTGAAAAATATAAAGGGACATATACAATTACTAGGTAATACTTCCTAGATTGTTGTTGGAGATAAAGTGGGATAAGTCATTTAAGTGATAGTTTTTTGTGGTTACCTCAGTCTCCAGGAAGATATGAATTTAAATACTTGTCTACTAAACACCACTTTCCATGTTAAGATAGGTGATGGCTTTTTGCTTATACACCAATTATTTCTTTAGCAAAAATCCCTTTTTGATATCATATAGAAATGGAGTTTGGGTGGCATAGGACCAGTACTTGCAGATTTTGGAAAGAGCTAAATAACTGATACTCCATTTTCCCTTTTCATTTCAATATTTAATGAAATATTACGAGACAGTGGGAAGACAGAAGGAATTTTTAGTGAGAAATAGAATAGTCCTTTGTGATTGGACAAAATGGTGGGAACTCTGTGGCCTCTGCATGTTTCATCACTAATGTCAGCTTCACCAGCAGCCACTTGGGCTTTCTCTCTCTTGCCGTTGGATCAAAATATACCTCTGTGAGGGAAATTCAGAGAGGGTATGGCAATATGGACCTGACCTTCATCTCTGCTCTTATTATTTATTTTCAATAATATGAATCTATCTCTCTGCACTCTAAAATCTAAAGACAGCATATATATATATATATATATATATATATATTATAGACAGTATATATATTATATATAATATATAAAGACAGTAGAGCAGACACAAAAACATGGACTGTATATTTAATATTTATCATTTTTCTTCTTCTTTTTTCTCTTTAGGCTAGAGCTTACATCGCCATCTTCTTCTTCCTAAAAACTAAAGAAAAATCAGTTTGGACCATAGTCAAGAGATTGGGCCTATCTTTTCACATCTGAAGACGAGTAGAATAATGTGAACATTTTAACTCCCTTGTGCTTCAGTCGTACACTTCTTTCATGCTTATAAACATGGTGACAACACTAGCAAGACTCCAGCAAACGGAGATAACACGGAAGGTAATGGGCAAATTCCAGCACAAAGTTCTCAAGTAAAATATTATTTAAGCACACAACACCATCTTTGCAATGGAATGGAATGGCATTTCAGACTTCAAAGCTTAATTCCTCTTATTTTTACATAGGCTTTATTTTCTAAAGAGATAGACAACAGTTGTCACGATGGCTGACATCTCGAATACTATTATTTAATTTCTTTATCATCATTTCCCCCCTTAAAGTCAAGTAATCTTAATTTGTTTCTTATTCTTTTATGTCCTTTTGCCAATTATATAATCATTTCAGATGTTGTACTTGAGTTTCTTATGCCTTCAGAATTGACTTTTTCATCTCATTCGCTCTTTAACATTTTGGACATGAAACAAAAAGTGGTCTGGTATAAACATCACACAAAAATTAAATAGTTTTGTATAACTATTACATAGCACGAACTCACAAGTAAGGCTTCGGTTCAATAGTCTTGCACTTCAACATCAGGGCTTAACCTAGATTTACTTATTTACTTACTTATAAATTCTCTGACTCTTTTCCACAAAGGCATTGCCAGAGTTTACAAAGATAAACATAAAAAAGATTTAAAAAAACAGTTGAGAGAGACAGAGTAAGGGGGTTGCTCAGGCGCTGCTCTAATTAACCCCTGATATATAGAAATATAAATACATGGAATGGACACACCGTGGTTACTAAAGGCAAGTCACGAATTTGGCCTCAAAGCTTTTAGCAGTTAAAGCAAAAAGGGACCTAGTATCAGTTACAAGAATCACAGTGTTTCTAAGACTCAAAAATAAAAACAACAGAGAAAACCATAATTCAGGAAAAAAATACCCCAAACTCCAAATCCGAGAAATTTCTCTCATGGCTTCTCATAAACAAGTATCAAAAAATGTAATAGAAATAATCCTACGGTAAGTATAATGACACATTTTTTTGGGCTGTTCCTTATGGTGTTTTCAATACAGACAACTGGCAAAAAGTTACTGGACAATTTAGTGAAAACCAAAAAGATGGCAAAACATTTTGGTACAATGCCCAGTTCTTTGGTTTGATCCAAAGATAGAGTCAAAATACATGAAAGAATAAATATTTAGCATGCCCATCAAGTGTCCATCCGCAAACATTTCTTCACAGCTCGCATTTTGATAAGGATTAAACAGCAGAGATTGAAATATTTTTACCTGCTTGAAAGAAACGGAAGGCAGTCTTGGGTGCTGGGGATTAAGGGCTGAGTCCTATCCCTCAACACGCAATCCAACAAAAGTAGGGTCTTCATCTGCCTTTCCTACCTGAGAAACAGTAAGACCTAACTTTAAGAGCTCAAAGGAATAAATGAAGTCTCCTTTTCTAGGGACCATCAGCTTCACCAACGTGAAGCTCCAGTGCGCTTGTGTGGAAACTAAATCTATGGTTAGCCTAAGACTTCTTTGAGAGCGATGAACTCAAACTCCAGTAGAAACAGTGTTACTGATGGGAACAAAAAGCAGGCATGGGTACCGATGTTCACCGCGAGATGGGGGTCTCAACAGAAATCGTTGTTTTTAGTATATTTGAGGTCAGCACACTGATTATATTTAGTAACTGTGAAAGTGATGTGAAATGCATGCAATGGACTGCAAATATAGTTTTTGATTTGTATGGCTTTCCACAAAATTAAAAATAAAATGCTACTGCTCATTTGCCAAACACATCAACTCTTTGGGCAAATTCATTTTGGAGGAATCTGGAGAATGTTCCATGGCTTTATTTTTATTTTTTTATTTTTTTTTTATTTCAAGTTTTTATTTAAATTCTAGTTAGTTAACATATACGGTAAAATTGGTTTCAGGTGTAGAATTTAGTGATTCATCACTTCCATTGCTTCAAGAGGTGCATTTTTAGAGGAAAGAGTAGGCTTCCTCCCACCTCCAATCCCCAAGAGAGAAATGGCAGAGAAGAAAATTCTGGAAAAAAATGGCAGAGTCTATATTCTCAAGGAGAAGGAACTTCTTATTTGCCTCTTAGGTCCCTTTAGGGACAACATGGCAGTTTTGTTCTACTGCTTGTTTTTTGTTTTTTGTTTTTTTTTCCTTTTTCTCCTGTAACCTCTCATCCTCGTAGTACGGAAAGAGTTTAAACAAAAATGACTTTGTTTGGTTCTGCAGAATTAACACGACACTCAGGCATATTTCTAATTGAATGCAGATGTTTTCTAAGCAGAGAAAAGCCTCAGCCTTGTGTGCATAATTCTTACACGGTCTTAATGGGGAGAAGGGAGTTCAAAATTAGCAACTTTCTAAAGCCAACTCTGGCTACGTGCCACAGAGACTTTGCTATTTCTTTTTCTTTCCCTTTTTTTCTTTTTTTCATTTTCCAAGGGCATGCAGACAGAAGATCTTTGAAAATCTATACAGGGAGGGCCACCATGTTTCCACGAAACTTGAAAAAGGAAGAAAGCAACCCACCAATCAGTGTGGCAGGGCATTTACGGTCTCCCCTGATCTCTGCCCTCAGAAATAAAACTTTTAAAAATTCACCAAAATGTTGATCCCCGAGTGGCAGAGCAGCAAGCTTTGAGGGAATGAGGTCAACTCAAGGGCTCTGTTTTGACTGTCTTGAGACCAAGTTGCTGACATGGACAGACTTGTGAACACCAGATGAAGAAAAAGATGTTCTGTGTTTTTTCAACTCCCTATTTCAACAATTTGCTCTAAAGATGTTACAACCTCATCGTTCCTTCCAGATCCTTGGCCATGTGTGTGTACGTTAGAATTGCAGGTTTTGAGCCCAATTATGTTGTCCTTAAAAAAAAAAAAAAATCACTTTGATTGCTGAGAACCTCACAATTAGGCAGTTTGTGTACAATGTCTGTGCTCCAGATCCTGACCACAGGATTGACAAGAGAAGGATGCACAGCTGATGGAAATCCCTGCTTTAGATCGAGGATGTGTGTGTCCTCTTTTCTTCCTTTCCCATTGGTGGAAGATGTCAGGACAATTAAGCCAATTTACAAAATGTAGAATTACATCTCCTGTGAAAATCAATAATCCCCAGAAATGACACATTCATAACTGACAACAAAATGCTTGAGTTGTCAGAGGGATGGCCTAATAATGCTAATGAACTTAAAAAAAAAAAAGGTCAGCTTACACTGGCTTACACCTACGTTTAGATTTAGATGGATATTTACCTTAAAGAAGAGGATTCCTGACTTTCAGCAGCATTGTTACGGCCTCAGTGCAACCCACCTACATGAGAATAATTCTTCTGTTCCTCCGCAGTCATTGAGTTTTTAGTGATTTCAATAATACGTTTTAGAAAAGTTCATCTGCAAGCGTACCTTTACACTAGGTTTTAGTGATCTAGAAAACATTCGCCCACCATGGATGTTGCCTCTATGGAATTATTTTCAAGGATTTGGGTCTATAATCTTTCAGATTCTACTTTAGGTAGAGAAAGCATCCTTTGGCACATGGTTGAGAATCAGGCTTTTAAACAAAGCCGAACATTTTGCGGAGGCAGGAAAGGAAGAAATAGTTATTCCCATTTTTTGCAATTTATGATTGACCTGCCAAGGAAAGCTCTGTCACAGAGCCACAGTAGGTTACAAGTTTGAGAGGCTAGAAGTGGGATCCTCCTTCTAGAGAACTAATTCTTCCCTTGCTCCAAAAATGTAAATGAAAATGGAAAAGTCCTGAGAGCAGGCCTTACTGCGTTTTTTTTTTAAAAAATCTGCTACCCTGTAGGACACTTATTTATAAACTACTTACTTTCTCATGAAACATTCAACATGTGGGCATCTCTGAAGTTGCCTTAATAATAAGACACTATCCTTGTGAGCTGAAAGGTTTTAATGGGTTCGGCCTATCTCCACACCCATGAGAAGACTTGGGACTTTCATGATAAATAACTAGTATGCTACCTAAAAGCAAAAATCGTGACATGAAAGCCTAGGAAAAGGACTTGCCGGACACATGAGAAATGTCTTTACAAATACCATCTAACTTGAGCGTTCGTAAAGGTTCAAAGATGTTGTCTATGCCAGGTATCATATCTAGCATGATTTCACTGAGCAAGGGCCAAGATGAGTTGAAAAACAAAAACAAAAACACACCCCAAACACCAGCAAACCAATCTAACCTCAAACCTTTCCTCTTTCAGGGCTTGAAGGAAAAGGGGGAATATTTTTGAAGTATTTTCACATTCAAATAGTGATAGAAAAAGACTCGAATGATCAAGGAAAGCATGTAAAGCCAATGTCAACCGTGAAGCCTGACTCAGGACACTGAATTGAGGGAATAGTTTGGTTCTTCCTCCGTGCAGTACGAAAGAGCTTGGCCAACCCCGAAGCATCCTTCGGAATGGATACCCACACAACAAAAGCCTTCCTCCTGTGCTTTTGAAGTTTTGCCTTAAGCAGTTCCCAATTTCACCTATATTTTGGCTCCTTCTTCTTTGGGTTTCAGTTTCTGTTTATTTCCTGCTCTATTTAGTTACCTCGAGGGCACGTAGCTAATAGCTTTTTGCTGAATAACTTCTGCTTTTAAAGGGAATTTGCAGTGTGCTGTTCTCAGCTTATCCCCTAACTGATTGTTTTTAATGAATGGGTCTGCTTGTTTGACTAAGGATTTCTGACCTTTAAGACTGTTAGTATTTTCTAGGTGATATTTACTCTGTTGATCTCTTGCTTTCATTGTTTCTTTGCGCTCTTTGTGTGTAGTTTCTATGTTTAAACTAGTGATTTCATGTGTTTTGAAACTAAACACTTAATCTCCTTTGGTTTGTATACTTTCGAGCCTGTGCCTATGGAAGCACTCCCCCAATGCATTAGAGATGTTGAAATCCTGGTTTCAGATAAATTCTAGTGCTTCTTGCCAGGGGGAGAAGAGAGCCACTTGATGTGGCTTGACAACACTGGTTTATTTTCTGTTTGATCTTGGTTTATTATATCTAATAATTTCAGACACTTGCTGGGAACAGAGGAAAGGAAAAACAATCCTACAAGATCTTCACCCTATGGATTATTTTTTACTTTCTGGGAATGATAAAGGGTAAACCGATACACTTAAAATAATGCTATTTATTCCCTAAGGATAATTTCAGGTTATAAATTACCTACCAGGAGGTTGGAGGCTAGTTTTCCCAGGTTAGGGTAAGACTGGAGGCAGGGGGAGAGTATGCCCACATTTTACCAGTGAAATCAAGTTTAGAAAAAAATGCTTAAGGAAGTTCTAAAAGAAAGAATTGAACAGCCAGAGGGGTGTATGAAAGTGGAAAGGGTCAGTGGAACCTTTTTATCTTAATAATCTGCTCTGTGCTTTTGGGCTCATAAGCAAAGTTGAACCTATGATTCCCATTACCTGGAGTTACTAGACACCCTCCTGCCCTCAGCCCATCTGCCACATCCCTCCTCCACAGCCTGGCCCCTGGAGTGAGAAGGCTGAAACACGCTCAGGGATGATGGCTCGGATTCACTGCCTCTTAGAGTGGATGCCACCCAATCTTCCAAAATCAGTCCTGGGTTAGGGAGGGATCCCATCTAGAGAGCACACGGCGACCCCCTAGGAGTTTCAGACGAATAAAAGCAGTAATCAGGAGTGAGGTACTTCCACCGTTCCAGCAAGCGAGAAAAGGCAACAAATATCATTCCATTTACTGGCTTTCAAAAATTGGGAGAAAAAAAAAAAAAGATGTAGCATGGAAGCACACACATAAGGAAGAAAAATCAAGGGAGTACAGCAGAGCTGGAGGGAGGAGGGAACACGTAGAGTCAAAATTCCCTCTGAGCCCACGGAAAGCAATAAGAGTTCTCATTTAACCTCGGAAAATGACTTGAGAATCACTTGTACTTTGAAACGATTCTAAATTGCAAACTAATTTCCCAGTGGGATATGTTGATGGCCTACTGTACACAGCATAAATAATGAGTTTGCAACCAGGACCCCAAATAAAGCAGCGCACGTTCGTGGAATTTATGAACAATTTTCCCCCACCTGACATGGCAATGTTAATGCTTCCAGTTAGAAGTTTTACTGTGTCAGCAGGTGAATCCCCTGGCAGTAAGTCAAGCTTTAATGGAACATGCTGGTAGGAACGATTATGCTGCTGCCGTGTAAAACTCTGGTGTCAGTACTGGGCTTCTGGAATACACGGCCACGGTCCGCTACCTACCCTGATGGCAGGTGTTCCTGGTTGTTGGACTTCTAATGCTACAGTTCAAATGGGCAAAGCGAAATTTCTATCTCATACAAGATTTTTAGAACTAGAAACCATCATGATATCTAGTCAAACCTTTTTTTTTTTTTTTTTTTGAACAAGGAAGAAAGCCAAGGCTTAAGGGGTCACCTGGCTGGTTAGATGACACACATTAATAAGTGGTCGGACTGGGACTCTATCTTAGGATTCCTCTGCTCCTTAGTACTCTGCTCCTGTCTCCCTTGAGGATGCTGCCTTTTGTTGAGAAAGAAAAATGGTGACTGCAAGAAATGTTATAAATGTGTTTAAGAAAATGTGACAAAAATATGAATCTGAAAAATGCTTTAATAACAGAAAACAAAACATATTGCCTGGTATATATGAACATCCAGACTTCTCTGACTGAAGGACAGACATATCATGGGACAAGGCTGTAAGTGATTATGATGTTTTTATAAGGCTTCCTCCCCAAATGTAAAGATATAATTAGATTGAATGTCACAATATGATGCTTGTAAACAACTCACGGCGGGTAAGACTTCATGGTCTTTACCTAACTTCAAAAGCGGCATCTCTTTAAGTCAGGAATAATGGATGTTTCTCAAGGAAGTCTTGTGTGCCGATGGCTTTGGAAGGCGTAGCCAAGGTATACCCAGCTATGGATCTTCTGAGATCACTCAGGGGTGTCTGCAGTTCCCTCTGCAAGAGCAATACCCAAATTCTTAACCACTTACCTCCAGGTGTTTACAGCAGGGTATGGAGTCTGCCAATCAAAGCAGGCCCATTCCCCAGCTATCCCTGGACACACATAGCTTGCAAATAGCACTGCCTTATTGTACCTTCTTAGACCTCCAAGCCTGCAAGTGAGATCTGCGTTCTAGTCTAGCCCAAGGAATGGTGCCACCATTACAAAACCATCTCAGCTGGGCTTGGGATGCCAACCAGTGATCCTTTCCTCATCGGTTCTTTTTCCTAATCTTTACACCAACTATTGCGGTCAACCCTCCTTTCAAACCCTCTGCGTCATTCCTTCATCATCATTCTCCAGAGATAAGCATCGTTCCCTTTTTCATAGAGAACGTCAGTCAAGAACACTACAAACTGTATCCTAAACCGTCATGCTTTCCTTTCCTATATCTGTACCTCTATTTTCTGGATCCCATTGCATTTTACTGCAAACACTGTCCACTCTGCTCAGACAGCCTTTGCCTTCTAGCAGCCAAACGTGCTCAAATTTAAATCTAACTGCCCGAAGAAAGCAAAAAAACCTCACTTGGCCACACATCTCCCTCCCTACGCTGCCAAACTTCTCGAAAGAGCAACCTGCACTCTAGCTCTTCCACACTGCCGCCCCTTCCCTGTGAACACACACTTCTGCCACCCCACCTGACACTCCATCCAAACTGTCCATGACTTTGCAGATGCTGATGACAAAGAACGTGCATCAGTGACACCACTTTGTCTCAGTTTTCCTGCAGTCATTCTTGACAAGTCTCAGTGCATTCCCATTCCTACCTGTGAGATGTTGGCATTCCTCAGGATTTCACCATGAGACTTTATTTTTGTCCCGTTCCACCCACTCCCTTTGGGTGAAAATATGGCTCTCAATGGCTACAACTACCATTTTTATGAGGTAAGTCCCAACTGCAGAGCTCTCTTCTGTGTAATAAACAAGTATATTTTCCTGTCAACTAAGCTTATTTTGCAAAAATTTACATATGAATCTGTCTAACTAGACGCAAATCCGGAAACAGTACCATTTTACCTAAATCTACCTAATCCTCCCATGTTCTTCCTCTTGATTAGTGACACGTTCAACCGTCCAGTTAACTCAATCAGGTAACTCAGGGATATATTCTGAACTTCTCCCTCCCCCTTAAGTTTTCAATCCAATTGGCGACCAATTCTTCCATTTTAATGTCTCCCAAATGTTCGTTGTCTCAACTCTACTGTCTTAGTTCAGACCAATCGGCTCCCTCCCAGAGTATGAATTCCTGAAATGGCAAACTGAGCGGTTTTCCTATCTTCACCTATATGTTCCTTTATTCCTTTCCCCCAGTGTAGACCATGAGGTGAAAAACAGTCTTAAAATGTTTCCTACTAGTAAGGTTAAAAATCGAACCACTTAATATGACAGTAAAGGCTCTTTGTCATTTCTTGCCTTTCTACCCTACAGTCTGGAACACATGCTAACTTGCCTGTACAGTCCCTTCCTCTCTTGTCTCTGACAGAGCATTTCCTCACAGCACTGTTCTTGGTGTTCGTCTTTTCCCTTCTCCATAAGCTGCTTGGTAGGAGATAGGGACCATGTCTTTTAGTAGCTCACGATGCCTGGTCCATAGTAAATGCTCAATAATAGTTTTTAAGTGAATACAGGTCAAGTATCTAAAATGCATTATTATAATTGTGATTATACTTTCTCATGTATGTGCTTTCACGTATTTTTAATCTTTTTGTTCAATGATATGCATTTGCCAAATAGCAAGTAGTACATTGTATTTCTTACCTAGCTCTTTAAACTGATAATAAACATATTAATTAAGGTCTTAATATTTTTCTCAGGCACATTTTTAAAAGATTTTATGTATGTATGTATGTATGTATGTATGTATGTATGTATGTATTTAAGAAAGATTGACAGTAGCGGAAGGAGTATAGGGAGAAGGATAAGCAGACACCATGCTGAGTGCAGAGCCTGATGCAGGGCTTGATCTAAGGAACCTGAGATCAGGACCTGAGGGGAAATCAAGAGTCAGATGCTTAACTTACTGAGCCACTCAGGCACCCCTGGGTTACATTTTTATTACTTTGCATGAATTTATTTAATTTCTTCTAACAACTACAAGACATTATTATTGTCATCTCTATTTTACCTATGTGAAAACTGACGCACACAGAGAAGCAAAGTAGGGATTGGAAGGCAGATGATGTGAATCCACAGTCCTGCTTGCTAACCCCTCTGTTGTCCTTGCAAATCTCAATCTTATACTGCTCTGGGATTATGCTTCATCCTAGCTTTGTCTTTCATCCATTCTTCTTTTGTGTGCATTCCTTGAAACTTTATTCTTACTGTTTCAAATATTAGTAGCAAGAAGCCTCCCAGTTTGAAGATGATCCCTTTTCCCAGGACTAGCCTATTCTTTTCCTTAGCAGTCTGTAATATGGACATAGGATGGAGAACAGTTTCAATATAAAGTATAAAGAGAGGATTATGAAAAATGGCCACGAATGAGTGGCAAACACTCTTCAGTCCAAAAGTGCTTGAACATTCCCTTCAGAATCCAGAGGCGGTGAAAAGAGGTTTAGAATATAGTTAGAGCATCAATCCAGAGAATTCCATAAAAGATAGCCAAAGGTGATTAAGATTTAAGATTTTTTTTTTTTTTTGGCATTTGTTGACTGAATCATGAATGAAAGTATGTCCCAGTCAGTGCCCATGACGTGAAGAGCTTTCGATACGTTCATATGCCTCCAGAGCCACATGGTCCCCAAAACTCCAATGGTTATAAAAAAATTTTATAAAATAAAAATAAGGTATAATGTTCCTATTCTAAAATACACTCTTCCAAGTGCTAAGTTCTTTCTGGAGCATTATGACTTGTGTCAGGGTAATGGTGACAGAAGGAATAAGTCTGTTCATTTGTTTATGCCCAAGTTGAAAACAAAGTGAATATCAGCCAACATAACTCAGTTGACGTTATTCTAAAATATCCTCCTCCCACATGAAGCATGATTTCACATTTGCAGAAAATATTTATCCCAAGTTGCAAGCAATATTATACTGGCTCTTTGTTTCCGACTACTAAATCACCGTGTTAAGTAGGATGCAAATGTGAAGTCAGGTGTCTTTCAACACATTGTAAGAATGAGGAATGCAGTGGGAAATATCACTCTTCTAGGAAGGTCTGCATTTGACCTAATCAGCTCGTAATGGCTATCAGTGGGATAGCAGCGTAGTCTACATTTACTAATTTTCGGTCAAGCAGTTGGCCGTTTGCATTAGCCCTCTGGTTACCCTAGATTGTTCAGTGTGGATCCATGACAGTGTGGTCTGGCTAAATTTGTCAAAAGAAGCAGAGGGAAGTGGGGCCACTCGGTTATCTAGTCTTCACATTTGCTTGAATGCCAAGTGGAAAATACCAAGACTTTTCATGATCTGAACTTTGCCTGTATCCTGAGTGCTACAAAGCTATTCAAAATAAAAATATGATTTCCTCTTAACTTTCATCACATCATGATTTTTTAATTAAAAATAAGTGTTTGCCTTTTGCTTCTAGTTACTAATGTATCCCATATGTAAAAGGCATGAAACGGTTAAGCTGCAAAACCCAGGAAGACAGATTTTTTTTTCCAAAAAGTTGTATTTTTAATTAACTTGCTTATTACTTTTCTAAATATTTATTACTGATACTTACAATTTATCTGTCACCGACCTGGGCAATAGGAGTGCAAATACAAAAACATCCCTTCTGCCTTCAAGAGGGTTATAATGTCTTGGAGAAGACACTCAAAATTAAGTTACAGTGGGATATGATAAGTACTTTTGCAGTAATATGAATGAATACTGTGTAAAACAATAAAGACTTTACAACCTACTGATAGTTTTACAGAGAAGAAACTTGGCCTTAACCAGTAAAGAGAAGTTCACCAGAAAAGGGGCTTTGCCTTGTACATGAGCAGAAAAATATGAAGTGTCAAACTGGTCCAATCCATCTCTTGACTTCTGCTGCAATAGTGGAGGGTGACCATGGTGTTGGGAAGGGGTGAAGAATGAAGAGAATTTTCTCCTGGATCAAAGCTAAAACATGAGGGCAAATGACCTGAGCTTTCATCTCAGAAGTTATTTTTATTTCCTCTTACTTTGGAGAGGCTTCTAAATCTCTCCCCAACACCCACTTGAAGTTGGGACATATTGACAAACATTTCAAGCCACCGCAAAGATTTTGTACCTTTTAATGGTTACAAACATTGCTTAGATTTAGGCAGTGGTAATTAGGGATCAGGAGTGGTACAAGCAAAGAACTGTCACCAGTAGACGCACAGAGGACATATGGATGAGACTTAAAGAGCTGTAGTTGGCAGAGATCGAGAACACTCCATCGTTATCTTAGAAGATTTCACACCACAACACAGCCAGTCTTGCACAGACAACTGTAGAAACTAGAGCCATAGAATTGTAATGATGAAGGAAGATCTGAATGGACACACTAGTCAGGACCCCTTGTCCCACTGCTTCTAGATTAAGTCTGCAAACACCACAGTAAGGAAGCAGTCCCATACCCTGGGTTGCAATTATGCCCACACGTTGCTCATTTTTTATTTAATGTATGGGCACAGGGGCTAATGGCACAATGTTTAGGTGCACATTTCTTGGCATATGGACAATTCTCCATAAATATTTATGGAGTGAATGAGTATGTCGTAAATTGTTTATTCCACAAGGTAATTTTCTTTCCCCCATATTAGTCCTTTATTGGTTATTGTAAACTCCATATTAAAATAATCCCTTCAGCTCTTGTTAAGTGAAGGTCCTAGAAGTAAAAGGACCTACCAAATAGGCCCAGCTGCTGATAGGCTATTCCGGTTGGATGGACCGTGAAGAGAGCTGCTGAAACAGGCCTTCTTCAGCATGAGAGAGCCTCCCTGTAGGCTAGCCTCCTTTTTAACTGACAGTTCTCGCCCTTCTATACATATAGCTTAAATTGACCCCCCCCCCAAAAAAAAAACTCCAAACAAATAAAAAACGTCAGTCTGGGCTTGGTAGATATTCATTGTGGATACGGATTGATAACTCTTTTGATGAGAGAAGAGTTTTTGTGGGAAACCAAAAGCTTAGTAATGATCTATTTACAACGGCTTCTAGGAGAAAGGTTGCCTTGTGCTCCATCTTTATTAATTACTGCTAGAGACATTCCTCAAATCCCAGGCCATGTTAAAAAACAAAGAAAGGCATTCTTAGCCATTTTACAGGAAAGGGGAGGGATTTAAAGGCTTTTAATGCTCTTTAAAGACCATCAGAAGATAACTTAAATTTTACAGTGCCATTCAAGAGTACCAATAACCAAAAGCTAAAATAATCCAGATCTGATTGCTACCGTGACTCATACCATTGATGGAAGACTAGAGATAAGACCATAGTTCTTTCTGAATCACAGAATAAAAATTAAATTTGGAACAATTTTATTGCTTCGTATGTTTGATAATGTTCTGTTTATTTGAATATTGGTTAAACGTGTTTATGTTATATATTCATTCATTTATTTAAAAAAGCATCTTTTCCCCTGTTTGAGAGGCAGTATGCTAGATGCTGGGAGTTAAATAAAGTGATTGGCCCCTGCCCTCCAGAAGCTTAAAATCTGATATATTAGAACTAGAACTTCCTGTTGGTTTTGTCGTATCACTCTGGCTCATTTACCATTACATTTGGCTAAGATGATGGATTCACAGCCATTGTACAAAAAAAAAGTGGAGTAGAAGGACATCAGGGAACATGAAAAGATACTAAAAGTCCCCTATATTGATAGCAACACATTATTATTATTATTATTATTTTACCAAAAAAGTGTCATTTTTTCATCAAACTGAAAACCTGTCATTAGGATACACTAGGCCAAAACTCATTCAAGAAATAACCACAGCCACATGGTAGTAAAGAAAATTCAAGATTCAAGGCAGCTGAAATCATAAATAGCTCATTGCTCGACTTAATTGTTCTTTCTCCTCTCAATACCGCCTGTTAACATTTTGCAATTGGAATGTTTTCCATCTGTGCCTTTACTTGAATTGTGTGAATATAGCTGATGAAAACCATTATCACTCTGTCTTTTAGTCTTTGATCTGCTTTGTGTTGACACACTCACCACCAGAAAAATGTTAGCTCAGTCATACACTTGATGTTCTGTTATATATGCTTTATGCCCCATGTTCAAAGTTTTCCATCTGTACTTCGAAGTTACTGCTTTCCTCATTCTGAGAGCACCAACATATACGTGTGCAGAAGGATTATCTGTGGGATCAATAACTGGGAAATCTGTAGCACACTATTAAATATAATTGCATCAATAAATGAAAGCAATAACATATATGAACCTAACAAATATTGGTTTTTGAGATTTGTCCAGTAGTGTTTTATTCCACCTTTCTCCGCCATCTTTTCACATGTTCTTTTCAGAAGGCTGCAACAGTGACCGTGTGCTGTTCCAGAGGGCACCGTTCAGATCGCAGATAGAGGAGGAGGGTGGCGCCTGACATTGCAGTGCACAAACTGCCTGGTTTAGGCAGCAGCTCTGGGGTAAAGGCTTCCTAATCATCACCCCCACCTCAGGGGCCAAGTGACACCCAACTTACATGAGAAAAGGACGGTATTGGACATGAGGATGCCCATCGTTTTGTGTGTGTGGAAATTGGTTAATTGAGAAGAATGTGAGTCATTGGAATAAACGGCATATCAAAGGCTAAGACATAAGGAGAGAGTGACTGGAAGGTGAATCTGAAATCAGAGACGGGAAATGGGTGAGTGGCAGGGTGCTTGCTTTGGGTTTGAAGTGAGAAAATGGTCCTAATTCACTTGATTGTTTTTGTGGTGATATCATCTGCCTCTTTCATAGATAACACAATTGGAAGATACTTGGACCAGAAAAGAAGCCAAGTATTTTGTGTTTCTATGTCAAAAAAGTATTAGTACCTAATTTGGAAAAAGGGAGTTTCTCTAGCTCAGATGATGCCCAAGGAGAAATCTGTGAAAGATCCGATGCCCCACCCCTTCTTTTTTTCAAGTTCTGAAGGAGTTTGGTTGCGAGAATTGCGACTGTTTTCTCCGGTATGACATGGAGATGATGCCAGCATCCTCTCTGGGCCAGTGGGAGAACCAAATGATGCAGTCTAAAGCAGGAAGCAACATTTCCTCAAAAGCTACACTTACACATTTAGTTTCCAAATAGCAACCTTAGAAGCCCAGTAAAGAAACATAATGATGAAAATAAAATGTGTTTAAAATTCATAGTTTGTCTTTTCTTTGCATGATTACATTCGGAGAAACATACAGGTGAATGCTGAGTAAATTCATTGTTAATGGGCATTATGCCTGTTATGGGCTGAATGTATATGTCTACGAAATTCTTGTGGTAAAGCCCTAACCTCCAGTGTGGCTGTATTTGGAATAAGGAAAGTAATTAAGGTAAATGGATATCGTAAGTGGGACCCGGACCCAATAGGATTAGTGTCACTACTTGGTCCTTCCATTGTTGGCTCATGCTCGTGAATTTCTCCCTCTAATTATTATTTTTTTGAAGGAGGTAACAAAATGTCCGTAGCAGAATGCACAGGTATTTCTAAACCCAAGTGATCCAAATATTTCTATGTCAATATCTAGTCACGTAGGTAGAACATTTAAGCAGCTCAGTCAGTGGAATATGAGTTTTTTTATGCTTGAATAGATTTGTAGCTGATTAAATCATAGCGTACAATATCACAATATCTCTTCCTAGGAAATATGCTAATTTTATATTGCTGTTTTATGATGGTGGTGCTCAAGCATGCACGTGTGAGTGCGCGCGCGCGCATGCGTGCACTTTCCCCACGTGCTTCCTATTTCTCCAGGATTATCCGGGATAGCGTTTTCCAGAGAGCTTTATTTCTAAGCTTCACATGAACATCTGTAGTGTTCAAGGTGAAAATGATTCCTCGCGGATTGGTTTTAACAACAACCTGGGTAGTGCAAAGTGAAGAGGATTAAGGCAGACAATGTGACCACACACCAATTTCCTCCCTTACAAACCTCTTATATCACTTATCAGAATTTTAATTCCACCTGCTAAGCAATGCAGGTCCCCAGAGCAGAGGTTATGCATGTCCTCAGTTGCTTTCTCATTAAACTGTGCTCGGCAATTTCTGTGGGGCTCTTTGGTGATGGAGCAAGGGATGTTTGAGTTAGACGTTCATTCTTTTATTTATCATTTCAACAGGGGGAAAAAAAACCCCACATATTTTAAAAAGCATTCACCCATTGCTGGATAAGGACAGCCCTATGGTCCTCCGACCCAAATATTCCCAACCTATCAGTAGACAGATTTTTCTACTACACCATTTTAGAATGATTTAAGTTGGAATATTTAAATATAATTCTTGGAAGGGAGACCATCTTTCCTTAACAAAGCTGGAATACTCATTGGCAGGCAGCAGAGATGGGCTGTGTTAATGTCAATTTCTTTACTTTTTACAAATGCCACCTGTGTTACCAGCATTGATTTGAAGGTGATGTAATTTTCTTGCAAATCCATTAGTTTTATAGGTTTTTGGCAAGCCCCACTGCTGTGTTGATTAGATATAGTAACTGTGTCTATTTAAACAGGGTTTTAAATGCCTGGCTCAACTCTCTGTATTGGCTGGATAACAAGACATACAGTGGATGCTTTAACTTAAGGTTGTGCTAAGCAATGATTTGACATATAGCTTAGTGTTTAGCCATTTGTGATAATAAGCACTTTAATTGTGGAGTTAATTGCAGGTACCTGCAAGACATACCTTAAAGCAATCCTGACAAATAAAATACGGACTATCCACCCCCTTTCAGTGGTTTTTGTCTAGCAGTGTTTCTCAAAGTTCAGTCCTCAGACAAGCGATATCAGCATCATCCGGGACCTTGTCAGAAATGCAAATTCTTGGCCCCATCCCAGACCCAGTGAATCAGAAACTCTGGGAGCAGGGTCCGGTAATGTACGCTTTAACAAGCCCTCCTCGTGATTCTTTCCCATGCTAGATTGAGAACCACAGCTAGTAAGAGAGTCCCCGACACACTGGGATCACACACACTCTATTTTGGCACAGAACAATTCAATGTGAATCACTTTTCTAATTACTCTTAATGAATTAACCTCCTATATCCAAATTGGACCATACTGGAAAATCATTTCATATTAATAAAACGCTATCAGTTCATTCTTAATTTTTCCATATTTACCTTTACTCTGATAGATGGTGGCTTATTATAAATGTATTACGATTGAGGTTTGGGATGAGGGAAAGCAGCTAATCTTTATTTTCCTTATCTATCCTTGTCTTCTCTTTTTCATTATCTAAAGAAGTGAACATCACACGCTCCATTAAACAAGATGCAGTTTTTATTATCTTGTATCTCTTCCCGAACCCTTTCTATAAATGCTACTTGATTACTCTTGCATGTTGAGATAGACATTTAGAATAATCAAAACATCAAGAAAGTGATGCTTGCTTAATCTATGGCAATACAGCTTCCTTGACACAGACAAATGGGTTGAGACAGATGCAAGTGTAAGTTCTACCCGATGGGCTGAGATGACGCTTTACGGAAGGAGTTAGGTGAGAGACTTGATGCTAACAAATGAACAAACAAAATGGTAATAAATACATTTCCCAGCAAAAGAAAGTTTAAATTTTCCTGAGGAAAAGAAGATAATTGATCATTTACACATCCAAAGTGCCCTGTGGTTAAATCTTCAATGTGGACAGTTGCTCATTCGTGCATTCCTTCATTTATTAACTATTTGAGACGTTTTCATCAGCCATATGGTTGTCCACCTTTAGCTGAGCTGGAATTACGTTTCCAGAATTCCCTTCTCTGCATAGTTCCAGATTCGTGTGAGCCGTAAGACAAGAGATGTTTTATGTGAGATTTGGAGGACAGCAGTGAAACACAGCCATGTCCTCTCGGGCACTGTGTCACTTACCACTTGGCTCACCCTGTGAAAGGGGACAACAGCCAAAGCCTTAGCACTTCCAGATTCAGTTGGATATATTCTTCCATTTTCTCAGATTCCTGAACCACTTATAGATTTACCACCATTTTGAAACGTCCGTGCTCCTTCTGCTGGTCCAACGCCACCAAAGTAGACTGTTAGAGACCAGTGTGAGTTCCAATCCATCCTTATGGATTCCAGCTTATCCTCCCAGTTCGCCACTGATCCTTGTCCACTCCCCACTCTCCACTTCACACCCATCTTTCCTTCAGAGCTGCCTGCCCTACCGGTGGTGGGCCCCACATCTAGACTTGGGAGTCATAGCTTCAGACACTCTCATAGTTTCATAAAGTCAAATCCCCACAAATCAATCCTTGGTTAGATATCATCCCTGGAGTTTCTACTTCCCTGAACAAACCGTGATACAGAATTTGGTACTGGCCGTGGCTCCAGAAGAGCTGAATCTGAAACTGATAGTTTCTCCAAATTATTCCAGAGTTTTCTAGAATTGATTCTCTGTTTAGATTTAAAGGCATCACTGGTTCTATATCCAGTGGTAAAGGGGCCAAAGCATGAAGTGGTACAGCATTTACTTATGTTATTACCTGCAGCTGTGTACATTTGGAAGAGAAGAATTCATTGATCAAGCATGCGGTTGCAAGCCTTCCACACCCCCACCCCCCAAAAGCCTCCATGGCTTCCAAGTCACAAAGATTTGTTTCTGGCTCCTATTACATGGACTCCTCTGCAGGGGAGCTGCAGCCGTCTTCCCCCTGTATTTTCCTTTTGTAGCCCAAGCAGAAGAAGCAGGTGCTGCTCTGAAAAATGCCCTTCAGAAGGGCTGGGCCAGAGTGCTGGGTGCTAGTGAAGCCCATTCCCCTCACGGGCGAGGCTCAGACACAGCGCTGTCCCATGAATTCATCATCATCCAGCAAACATGCCGCATAACCAAACCCGAATGCTGTGGGACAGGACTGTATCATCCTCTTGTAAAGAATGAAGAATGAATAGTGGCCAGCAGCAATGCAACTGCCCACAGTAACTTATTAGATGAGTCAAAATTGAGGTTGGTTATTACGCATGAGAGGCCTGGGAGACCAAGTGCCAACCTAGCTCAAAGCAGAGCAAAAATACAGTGTAATGAAAATTATAGTGGATAGGAAATAAATAAAAATAGTAGTTCCAGAAGGGGGGAACAAAAGCAATTATGGAAAAAAGCATTACTGAAACAAATAAGAAAAATCAAATGTCCTTGAAATAAAAAGTTCTGATTTTGCACCAAGCTATCTGGATAAGAAAAAGACACATCTAGGAAAATCCCAATAAAATTTCTGACTCTAAGTACAGTTTTTTGTAAGTGGCAATTATCCAAGCATAATTAATAAAATATCCCCCAAAGAGGGGGGGGACCCAAAACAGGCCATTAGCAGGCTTTTCATCTCTAATACTGGAAGACTGTGAGTAACAAAAAATGAAATAGCAACATGGAGAGGAGTGAAGTGGAGAAAGTGTTGTCTACGAATCTTATACTTAGACCCCATTTGCTGGGGGAAAATATTTCCTGGAAGATTTTAAGGACTTTTGAAACAGAAAAAAACATCCTGGCTTTGGCCTCTGTGGGGATGTAAGTGCAGGTTGGTGGAAAAATCGTAACTATTTTAGTTTCAGTAAACTAAAGTGTCTGATTATAAGAATAGTAACTCTTTTGATTGGAAGGTTTCAGTAGAATTCCCAAATGAACAAGGGAAGCATGGAAGGAACTTGGTCAACTGAGCAAGAAACAAGGAAAGAAAGAGGGGAGGAAAAAAAGCAATACATAATAAAAGATAAAATACAATAAAACGGAAAGAATAAAGTCAAGATAACCAGTTTTTAAGGTAAATATGAATAGTAATTAAGAAATCCTGAATCTAAGAATTCAAGGTGAAATAAAAAAAAAACTATCTAGAAAGCAAGGAAAAGGACACTTCAAAAGAATATCTATGTAACATAGCAAAACAATACCTAAGTATTTCCTTCTTTTCTCAGAAGGAAATAAAGAGATTTAAATGCCTTTAAAATTAAAGAAAAGAAGGGAACTAAATATGCATTTTAAAAAATTAGAAAATAAAAATGTAGGAGGTAAGAATTAATAGAGAGAAATTTAAGTTAATGAAATAGAAAACAATCAAAAACATTTAAAGTGTGGATCAATAAGTCCATTCTCCTAGGAGAAAACCCAGTAAAATAGATAAGCCCCTGGAAGTCTGATTATCTAGAAGGGGATAGCCAAAGTGGATAAGATTAAGTATGAGAAAAGAAACAAAACCAAGTATAGAAAGATAGGCTAAAAAGAGAATGCTACTTGATTAATACAGTTAGCCAAAAATGACAGAGTAGAAAACTGAATAGGGCCATTTACCAGAGAAGAGACTAGACGGCGGAACATCAACAATGAAAAATGGGTCAGAACAGCCAAACATGCATGTACACACACACACACACACACACACACACACACGGAAAATAGCCTATCATATCACATAGGGCATATTGTCACTAAATGAAGTAAATATGAGATGGTTGTAGGAAAAGGCACATAGGTTAGTGAAATAGGCATAGAACGAGGATTTTAGCTTGTAGAGTTTTAATACAGAGAAAAGCAATAATTAATTCAATGACAAAAAGACAATTTTTTTTAAACAAACAACACAGGCACAACTGGCCAACCATCTGGAAGGAAATAAAAATGAAACCCCATCTTACACCATATACAAAAATATATTCCAGATGGACCAAAGCCTAGAATGAAAAACAAATGAACAAACAAAGAAAAAACTAAAAATTTTATAAGAAATCTAGAAGACTATACATACCAAGACATTAGTGGTTGGGTGACCATTATGATTGGTTCTGGAAGACTAGAAAGTATTACAAATAAATACAGTTTATCTCATATTAAAAAAAACTACTCTATGAAACTATTTCTAATCTGATGACATGCAGAGTTAATATTTATCATTTCTTAAAAATAGAAAAACAAATAGTTCAATAGAAAATGGATAAAACCATAACTAAAGAATCCACAGAAAACTAAAACCTTATAGAAAAGAAATACACTAAAACATTTTCATATTTTCTAGTAGTCTGATCAATAAAAATATATAAGTTAACAAAAAAGTGACTATTTATACACAATAAACTGGCAAAAATTAAAAAGAAAAGACCTCCTTGTCAGGATTATAGACAAAAGAGCATGCTTATCCAAAGAAAGACGAAATGTGAAGCATTACAGTCTTTTTAGGAAAAAAAAAATGATAACATATGTTAAAATTAAAAATACAAAATGTCCTTTCAATCCAACAATTTCATTCAAGAGTTCAACACTGTAGAAATACAGGTAGGTGCCAGCACGTAGGAGTCTTAAGTGTTTAGGGTATCTAAGGTGCCCAATCTTGCCAAAAAGCTTTCAGCTTTTCACTGTCGGGTATGATGTTAGCTGTGCAGTTGTTATAAAAGGACTTTGTTATTTGTCTACTCAAAACCACTGGAAGTCCTAGGCAGAGCAAGTAGGCAAGAAAAAGAAATTGAAGGTATCCGAATTGGTAAGGAATGAGTAAAACTGTCACTATTTGCAAATGACATGATATTATATATAGAAAACCCTAAAGATTCTACCAAAAACCTATTAGAAATGATAAATGAATTCAGGAAAGTCACAGGACACAAAATCAATATACAAAAACCAGTTGTGTTTCTATACACTAACGATGAACTACCAGAAAGAGAAATTAAGTAAACAATCTTATTTACAGTTGCATCCAAGAGAATAAAATACTTAGGAATAAATTTAATCAAGGATGTGAAAGACCTATACCTTGAAAACTATAAGACACTGATGAAAGAAATTGAGGGTGATACAAATAGAGGGAAAGATGTCTCATGTTCATAAATTGGAAGAATCTATTTTGTTAATATGTCCATACTACCCAAAGCAACCTGCAGATTCAATGCAGTCCCTATCAAAATTCCAATGGCATTTTCACAGAAATATAAAAAAATAAATAAATCTAATATTAGTGTGGAACCGCAAAAGACTGAATAGCTCAAGCAATCTTGAGAAAGAAGATTTCAAACTATAACACAAAGCTATAGTAATCACCACAGTAATGTCATAAAGTGAGCGTAAAATATAGATTAATGGAGCAGAATGCAGAACCCAGAACTAAACCCATGCATATATCATCAATTAATTTACAATAAAGGAGCCAAGAATATACAACAGGGGAAGGATAGTCTCTACAATAAATGGTGTTGGGACAACTGGACAGCTACATGTACCAGAATGAAACTGGACCACTTTCTTACACCATACACAAAAATCAGCTCAAGGTGAATTAAAGACTTAAATGTAAGGCCTGAAACCATAATATTCCTTGAGAAAAGCAGCAGGTAAACTCCTTGACATCAGTCTTGACAACAACGTTAGGGGGGATTTGATAGCAAAAAAAAAAAAAAAAAAGGCAACAGATGTAAAAATAAACAAGTGACACCACATCAAATTAAAAAGCTTCTTCACAGAGAAGAACACCATCAACCAAATTAAGAAGTCATCTATACAAAGGGAGAACATATTTGCAAACCACATATCCGATTAGGGGCTGATATCTAAAATACATAAGGAACTCACACACCTCAATAGCAAGAAAACAAATAACCCAAATTAAAAAGAAAAATGGGTAAAGGACCCAAACTGACATTTTTCAAAGATAGCATGCAAATGGCCAATAGGTACATGAAAAGATGTTCAGTATCACTCATCGTCAGGGAAATGCTAATCCAAGCCACAATGAGATATCATCACCTCATGTCTATTAGCATGTCTGTTATCAAAAAGGCAAGACGTTAACAGATGGTGGTGAGGATGCGGAAGAAAGAGAGCCCTCGTCCACTGTCGATGGGAATGTGAGCTGGGGCAGCCACTGGGGAAAACACTATGCAGTTTGCTCAGGAAATTCCAAACGGAACGACCATATGATCTGGTGATCCCCCTTCTGGATTTCTCTCCATAGGAAACAGAAATTATCCTCTTGTGGAGATACACGTAACCCCATATTCATTGCAACATTATTCCCAATAGCCAGGGTATGGAAACAACCTAAGGGCCCATCAACAGATTAATGGATAAAAAAATCTGATATACATAATAGAATACTATTCAGCCTCAAAAAAGAAGGAAATCCTGTCTTCTGTGAGACACGGATGAACCTGGAGGGCATTACGCTAAATGAAATAAAGTGAAAGACAGATGTTGCATATGGTATCACTTATATGTGGAATCAAAAAAAAAAAAAAAAAGCAAACGTATGAGATGATGGATTTGTTAATTAACTCAATGGAGGACTACTCTGATTCAATGTGTATGTATATACAATGTGTATGTATACTAGTACTATGTATACTTAAATAGCCTACAATTTTATTTGTCCCTTAGGCTTCAATAAAGCTAAAAAAAATAATATTATAGATATCTATACCTGCAAAACAATGAAAATGTATAACCTTCTCATACCTCTCCACCTGCTGATTCTTATAGTATTGTTCAGATTGCAAAAATTTGATAATAATATTACACTATCATAATATTATAATATAAATATAATATAATATAGAATAAATGTTATGTTCATATTGCAACAATATATTATTCATATGTCAATAAAATTAAAAATCAACAAACAAAAGACAGCCCACAACATATAAATAATTCACAAGTTAAAGACGAGGGTAATGAAAATTATAAAGCATTTATAAGTGAAAACGGAGAAAACCTTCAACCTCCTTTCACCTTTCTATCTCTTCATTTCATGAGATATTCATGTACATGAAATTTTTGTGTCAAGGTTTATAACATTTTATAACATTAACATTCTCTTATAAGCACTGTACCTAGTTTGTTATCCTTAACTCTATACTGGAATGCATGATGCAGGACAAAGTTACTTTACCATGGCCCCTCTATTCATTTTCTTTTTATAGATCTTTTATTTATTTATTCATGAGAGACACACAGAGAGAGAGAGAGAGGCAGAGGGAGAATAAGGCTCCTTGCTGAGCAGGGAGCCCGATGCAGGACTCGATCCCAGGACCCTGGGATCATGACCAGAGCAAAGGCAGATGCTTAACTGAATGAGCCACCCAGGCACCCCCTATTCATTTTTTGTTTAGTTAAATAGCAACACCAAGGAGTTTCCTCCACCTTTACTCCCACCAGGGATCCCGGAGACCATTTTTTCTGAGTATTTGTATATTTAAAAATATCTCCCTGTTGCCTTTATATAAAAGCATTTTGGTTCACACATCCTCTCCCCAAGGACTCTGCATGTATCGATTGTTTTATTCCCTTCTGTCACTTAATATTCCCCTGGAGAAAAATGACGCTGAGCTTATTGATTCTCCTTGTTGATACCTTTTTGTTTTTTAATGCACAGATCACCAAGAAAATATTTCTTTGCCTTAAAGTCCAATTACTTTAAGAACATGACTTAGTATTAATTGCCTTGTATCAATTTTTCTTGGTACACGGTGTACTTAGCGGACGTGGTGTAAATTCAATTTGCAGATTCAGGTATTACTTATTTTTGAAAAGTTTACTGCTTCTATTGCGGTAAGGCATATAATTCAATTCTATTTTTTCAGGGTTTTATTCTGAAAGGAGAATTATGTATGTGTTAGGTAACTTTTATAGCTATCATTTTCCACTTAAAAATTAATTTCACTCACACTGTCTTCTATACTTGTGATATTGTTTTCTGTCACGTCTTTTGAATTTCTGCTGTTACCAGTGGCTTTCACTTTTCTCTTTTCCTGTTCTTTTTTTTTTTTTTTTTTTTTTCTTAGTTTCAGGCAGAAGAGTGCTTTAGAAACACCTTCTTTTCTGAAATATTTAAGCAGAAATACCAATTTATGATACTGATGGTTTTGCTCTGCTACAAAAAGAATCAAATTATTTAGGGCATATGCAAACAAAAAGCCTGATGGGACACTATTATATCATTTAGGGGAGAGGTGATTGGTACTTGGAATATAAATCTCAGTTATAAAAGCTTATACCATTAGGATCACATTGAAATCCTCCACTCATTACACTTTTGCTTCAGATTATATATAACTAATCGTTGAGGAAACCAGTCAATGGCAAACTTCAGCAATACATACTGCTAATCTGGTGCACAGTACCCACTCTACATAAAATAGTGTCCTTTTTTGTATGTATTCTTTTCCATCTCTATCAGCCCTAGCTCTACTACAGTCTTTTCATTTTAATAAAGTCTAAAGAATAAAATGGCATGCCATTCACTTTTTTCAGTTGTCCAAAGAAAGGGACTTCAATAACCCGTAATAAGTTCTAAGTAGGAACCTTTTATGGAAAACCATCCCAAAATGCTGGAAAAAACATATAAAGCATCACCTTAAAAGTGTTAATGAGATGGCAAGCGATCAAGAAATACTCAAGTGAGGGAATGCATGAGTATGGGTCCCCAAAGAGGTTAGCAGAGCACTGAAACTGGTTTTATCCAAGGGAATTTGAGAAGCCAAGTGATCCTGTTCATCTGTTTTCAAGGCCCCCAGCCTTGGAGTACATGAGGAAAAGTTCGTTGCCTGTAATAGGATCTTCCTTTCATAAATCTGGGATGCCAAAAGCCTGTGCCTTGAAAGAGACGTAAAAATGGGAATAAACCAGTCCCTCAAGATATCTACCTCAAAAAGATTACAAGGAAAAATTGGCTATTTTAACCTGAAAGCTGAGCTGGGACCTGGGATAACCCCTGAGACTTTGTACCCATAAGTTAGCAAGCTCTCCTTCAGATCTGCAGGCTGAATTCATAGCTCTGTGGTCCGAAAACCATAAATCAATGATTAACTTTAAAGTAATCCTGCATTTGTGTTTGTCCAAAATGCCTAGAAGAAACAAGCACAAAGCCTCTCTGGAAGGCTTCACTGTCTTCCAGACTTCAAATAAATCACACGAGTATAATTCTTACTAAAAGGAGCCCAAGGAACAAAGTTAATAAATTCAGAAGGGAAGAAAGCATCCTGAGGGAAAACCAACACAACAGAGTGCAGAAAGACATCTGCAAATGCTTCCTTGACTCAGATTATCAAACAAAATATTAAAGGACCATGTATTTAAAACAGAACATTTGAATACTCTGCAGAGAATAAAAATCTACAAAGAATGGGCAGGCAGATTTGAAGCAGGAACAAATAGCCCTATCAGAGATGAAAAGTAAAATGAGAGTCATTTTTAACCAGGCCAATTTAGTGGCAGAGAAGATACAGCTGAAAGAAAAATTAGTCTTCGGAAAGATTATGTCGGGGAATTATCTCAACTATAATGGAGAGATCAAGAGATGGATAGAGTGGTGGAGATTCCCAGAAGGAGAGAAGTCGGGACATGGGGGGCTACATCATCATTTAAAGAGGGAGTGACAGAGAACATTTCTGAATAGATGACAGATTAAAATATACAGAGGTAGGAATCCCAATGTGTAGCATGCAGTATATAATCAAGGAATCCAGACCCGTTCACATCAGAATGGCACCACCATACACCAGAGACAAGGTGGGTACAGGGAGAAGTCATTCTGATCACGACTCTGGTAGTGACCGCCACAGTTCACAGGGGCAACAGTGGGCTCCAACAGATTTCCAGAACTTTTTTTTTTAGCACCAACAGCAGCAAGAGCAGCCAGGAGCAAAAAGAGCTTCATCCACAATGGCAACGTTTTCTTCTCTGTTGCTTCTCCAGCTCTTGCAATACTGTTGTGACAAGTTTCTGTATTTAATAAAACCTTAATTTGGAGTGTTTAGAGTAGTTTCTGTTTTCTTGGACAGGACAATGGCTGCTAAAATAATTAACAGGCTCAGGGTGCCTGGGTGGCTTAGTCAGTTAAGAGTTGGACTCTTGATTTCAGCTTAGGTCATGATCTCAGGGTTGTGAGATCGAGCCCCACCTTGGGGAGTCAGCAGGGTCTCCCTGAGATCCTCTCCCTTCCTCTCCCTTTGCCCCCCCCCCCCGCTCATTCTCTCTCTCAAATAAATTAGAAAATAAAATCTTTAAAAGTAATAATAACAATCAACAGGCTTAATCTAATGCATGCAACAGGTGAAGAATATACTCAGGGTGTTTTTTTCAAGTGCACCAAGAACACCATCTTACATTTTGTCTTCTAAGGTGGGAGACTAGGTCCTACTCAAATCTTGTATCTTCACAGGCGTTCAGTCTCTTTAGGCTTATGATGTGGTCTTGGCCTACTTTCTCAGGCTGTGGTTCCAATGGCAGTTTAATTTTCAGAGCATGTATGGTGTTATTTTGTTCTATTTCATTAATCTGGAGCTCCCTTTTCAGGTCTCTGCCTATGCTACCTGAGGGGAACAAAGGAGTTACCCAGGCCAGGCCACTGAGCATCTCTTGAAGGGGGAGAAATGTGGTGGGACGCTCTGAGGTGGCCTAGTATCTGTGGGTAAGGAGAACTATCTCCATCCATGGGGACAAAGGATATGCAGGACCAGGCAACTTGCTCCGGCCGCATCCTCCTTGTCTGCTCTTGCTGACCTATACTCCTCTTTGGGTGCAGAGTCTTGGACCCACAGGGACAAAAAGGCTTCTTGGACCAAGTTGCTTTCTGTAGCTGGGTTTCCCTTCTCAGGTCTGCCACGTCCCCTTGGTACCTTTCAATGGGATAGGTAAGGCTCATTCCCAGTGGAAATGAGAATGCTTCTCCTGGCTGCTAATTGTTGGTGGGGCTCTCAACTGATTCCTCTTACTGGTGTTATCAGGCTCTCTTAATATTGCCAGAAGGATGTCCAATCAGTCTGGAAGGAGAATAGACCTATCTAAACTACCTTCTTTTCCTGAGTCAGGGGTTAGGCAGAGTTGGATCTGGGAGAACGTCCATTGGTTGGTGTTTGAAACCAGCTCAGTTTGGTTGACCCTTGTGCTAATTCCAGGTTTTATAGGAACACTGCATGAAGAAGTGAGAATAAAGAAGTGTATGCTGTCATGTCCAGACTGGAAGTATCCTTAGTATCATTTAAACTGTACATATATGATTTATATGCATTATTTATTTATTTATTTATTTTACATGTATTATTATTTATATATGTATTATATATGTTTATTACAGGTATTATTTATTTATATATTTTAAAGGTAATTTAGAATTTTAAATATAAGATGCTTACTAGGCTTAATTTTATTTATTTATTTATTTATTTATTTATTTATTTATTTATTTATTTATTATTTTAGAGAGAGTGGGGAAGGAGCAAAGGGAGAGGGAGATTCTCAAGCAGACTAGACACCCAGCATGGAACCTGACACGGGTCTCAAACCCATGATACTGAGATCATGACCTGAGCTGAAATCAAAAGTTGGATGCTTAACCAACTGAGCCACCCAGGCACCGTTAGACTTAATATTTTTTATCTGTCTGGTGTCCCCTTAAAACTTACTCTTGGATCACTGCCTATAGGAAATGCAGAAAAAAGGAGTCTGCATATGAATGAAAGGAGTTTTTTTTTCTAACTATACATTTCTTGCTGTAAAAATTAGATTTGACAAGCAGTGATCATTCACTGTATAAACCATTACTTCATCTGTATTTTATATGTAGTATATATTTATTCTAATGGATTTATTGCATTCTGAATCTTACAACCTGTGCAGAAATATAGATTTATTCTTGTTTGAATAGCATACAGTAAATTGTCATATAATACATTGAATCTTTTTGCTGAGCACCTAATATACATTGGTTATTTTATTTTTTTTTACATTGTTATTTTAAGTATACCGCTGAAGTATCTCACCATAATAGACCTACAATCAAAGTATCATTATCTATATTCCGTAAGTGAGAAAACTGGTGCTAATTTCCCCCCAGCACTTTTCTATGATCACATGGCTATAAAAAGTGACAAGCCTGGGAAATGAGCTCCAATCTCATTTCAAGTACATGGTTTGTACATTATACTACTTCCTTTGTAAAAAAAATGACAAAACCAAATAAATGATAGAAAGAAAGAAAAAAATGTTAGTGTATGTATCTAATTCTTCTCTCTCGTTCTATTTTTCATAAACTCAAAACTAGGATTTCTAGGTTTTTAGTATAAAGGGAAAAAAAATGAAAATGGAAAATGGAAAATCCTACAGAAACCAGAATCCAAGACACCTTTCTCTCTCTTTCACTCTTTTTATTTCTTTTTGGTCTATTTTATTTTTGAAATTCTATTACAATAAAAAATACATCTCAAAATTGAAAATAGATACCTGGTTGAGGAACTTAAATATCCCATAAAATTTAAAGAAATTTTTGCACCCCAATCTCACTATGTTCAAGTAGACAGCAGGACTGAGTTATCCTAGTTTAGACTGGGTACTATTACATTGTCAGGAAAATAAGATATGCTGTATTCTTAGAAACGTTCATGAGAATAACTGTTTTGTCAGTGTATTCATAGAATTTGCTTGTAGCTTTAATCTGGAATGTTTTTGCCAAGTATAAACTTTTTTAAGTGTTTTACAAAAAGCAATTTCATTCTGAGATGGGACATTGATGGCAATTTACTTTTATATTCGTTCAAGGTCTAAATGATGTTGTATCTGTATAAAAGGAGTTCCCATTCTGTCATCTCACAAACAACTTTCCATTTAATGTCTGAGCTTTGTCTTATTAAAGAGGTTTCACATACATTTACTGGAACACAAGACTATCTAAATACAACTGGAAGTACGTTTCATTTGGAAAACAAAAGTTAAAAAACAACCAACTTTCTTCAGCTTTTATATCCTTAAGTGTCATCATCCTAGTGAAAGGAAGAACTCTGTGAAAAAGTTTTAGTAAAAAATTTACTTGATGTATTTTTTCAAATTCTTCCTTTAAAAATTGGAATAATTGCTTTCCGACTTCATATACTCAGACAAATGAGCCTTGACCAGACATTTTATATCTTCGTGGGTTGATAATGTCCGGACAAATCTTATATAGCACTTACCTTTCTTCCGAAAATGCTTGGATAACAATTTAGTAGGAAACTACTAAATATTTCCTTAACCATTTCAAGGTTTAGGATTTTTTGTTTCCTCTTCTTTTTAAAGTTAACATTAAACTGTTAGCGCTGGAGCTAATGCCTTTATATTCCCGGCCCTTTGGCTATTTCTTGTCCTAAGATTTATTGCAGTACAAACTTTGCTATTAGATTAATTTACAAAAGTGTTTTCTGCTTGGGTTTAAATTAAGATCGCTCAAAGAGAGGCTACAATTGTTTACTGAATTCTGAGTTGTAATCTGGAGTCAAATATTGTCATTGATAACCAAGAAACTGGCTTATTTCTTGAGGATGGCACCCACTACTTTTTTTTCTTGAAGGTGTGTACAAATATATATTTATATAGTTAAATATAATTATACAGTTAATGTACTATATAGGTATACAGTTAAAAAAACAGCTAATTCCCAACTCTTCTTCCTTATGCTGAATTAAAAATTCCTAACATAATCTCTGAACTCAAAACTACTTGGGTTTTTGTTGAAGAAAGAATATGCCTTTTGGGTAACACTCAGCTACCTGCAAATAGTACTCAAAGAGGTTTGGTGCGGATGAAGGGAGTAATTTTATGAAATCAAAGAAATATAGGCATTTTGCTATATACCATTCATAGATATGGAAATAATGTTTTGTGAATCTAGTTACATATTTTCTCCTTACATATTGTAATTAAAGATGTAATTCTTTATTGCCATAAATAGCATTCCCACACGTTGCTCAGTATGAATACCAAATTCTTTTCTGACTCTGAAAATCAGTTGGTCTTGGTTGATATTTTTGGTGTGTAGTGAATGTTATATTCTCTGAATACATATTTTGACCTCAGCAGACATTCAGTAGGCACCTTAATGTGTGCCAAGTCATGGCTCTCCGAGCCTTTCCCCATCGCACCCAGTCACAAACACACACAATAATAAACCAGAGTTTGAACTGATAAAAATAAAACCCAGCTCTATTCCTATTCTCTATTGCATGCCTATTCTCCTTCTCCCATAACTAACAAATCCCAAAACAGCATATCCATCTGGTATTCCACATAAATACAACATTGACTCTATTTTATTTTAATCACAAACAAAGGATGCTTCTCCACACCTTTTTTTTTTTTTTTTTTGATAGGCATTTGTTTTGGAAGCAAAAACAACATAAATAAATTCTGGGCTAAAAACTGAGCATTTTTGGTGATAATTATGGATCAATCACAACTAATATAGAACATGTTCAAATCAGATATTTGTTTCCCACTCAAGACATGACTATACATCTCTACTCTCCCCATGAGTTTTATTTTCAATTGTTTTATTTAATGCACAGTAGCAATGCCCTATAGAATACTATAGATTTAAGGTATTAGGCAAGTCTACTGCTAGTCAGCAAGGTTTGCCTCATTAAACAAATGCTCCTGACATGTTTATGTATGTTCTAATTAAAATCCATTATTAATGGGTTAGAACTTGCTTTAAAAATGGCTCCGGCATAAATTTCAGAAGTTTGGTTTTATTTTAACCCAAAGACATATTTTCTACATAATTTTCCATTTCTTTAAAGGGCTGTTGCCCCTAGTCCCTCAGTGATATTTTAACTATTGAGGATTTAAGTGAAGCCGTTCAGTTATTGGATTGGACACTATGATTTTGATGAGGTTGGCAGGGCATTTTCATAGTTGAAGGACCCAGTGCTGACCCTTCAGTGAGGTCATGCACCTCTTTATGGAGACATCTGAAAGCAGGAATTGTTCTTATTATTTCCATTGGGCTTAAGACCGTGTCTTGTACATATTTAGCACCCCATAAATGATGGTTGGATTAATGAGTGATGAGTACAGCCTTCAAAAATATCAAACCTTTCCTATCCTCTGTTTCTCATCCTGCCTCCCACTGAATTACCAGAAATGGTGTGGGGTTTTTTGTTTTTTGTTTTTCCCTCTGCTGGAAAATGCAACTATACGCACCCAGATGGCTGCACTCATGCAGATAAATCCATAACCTTCTCCTTCCTTAAATCCATTTTTAATTAACAATTGTGAATATTTAATTTTCAACGAAGCCTTGCCGAAGCTCCAAGCACCCCTTTCTCATCACTGAGAAACTCAAATGGTGATAAGATACCCGCATCCATCATGTTGGAAATTAGTGCATTCATGAGAGGTGTTACTTAAATAAACAAATTCATTCTATCTTGCAGTATTGAATAGTGTCAGCTGCAGAATCCAGGACAATTTGTTTTTCTTGCAAGATGCTACAGTTCACACGGGAAGACATGGAAAGCTATTCCCATACAGTTGGGCTCCATTATCCTCGCTACAGGGGTTCTCCAACCAAGTTCTTAAGATTGAAATCAGTTCTAAAGATTGAAAAAGCCAGGATGTGGTGGATTTTCAAAGAGCCCATCTGTGTGATGTTTCTCCTCCCAGCCCCCAATAGCCGTGATAACTAAATCTCCATGATGTGCTAGACGGCACGGGCTGGATTTTATTTGAATTAGGAGTAATCTTCTGGTAACCCCACAGGTGGCCAGAGCATGGTCAGCAAGCAGTGGGTTGATTCTTAAAGGATTTCAGCAAGGTGAATATTAACCGTGACTTAAACATGAGAATAAGCCAAGAGGAACGGGGTCCTTGTTGGTGTCATGTTGTTACTGTTCACTTCCTCTGTCACGAGCAGGTCTATCCTGTACCACAAGGCAAACACATGTCATTCCAGCAGAAACCAGGAGTTCCAGATGGAATGGAATGAAACTTTTTAAAACGTTATGATTATCACAATCTCTATTCTCTTCCCCTTCTTCAGATCCTTGAAAACTATTAAAATGAGATATTTTCAGCTCATTCATGGTCTATTACTATGAGATCAGGAGAAGTCTGATCTTAATAATTACAGGATTTCAGTTGGAAGAAACTTAACTGCAAAAATTACGCTTCTATCTTCAAGGAGCTTACGAGGAAAAGGGGCTCAATACTACACTTGCAAAGTCACAGCAATGGTTCAATGAAAATTCTTGCTTCTGCCATATTTGGCCGAATTTAATTTTTTGAAGTTTTTTTGAGATATAAATTACATGTAAAAACATTCACCTTTTTACAGGTGTTCATTTCTATGCATTTTGACAAATTCACAGTCATGTCATCATCATGATAAGAAAAACAGATGGTACCCAACGTGTCCGAAAGAGCCCTCATGCGCCTTTACCATCTCCCCACCTCCAAGAGCCTGGCAGCCCAAGGTCTACTTTCTGTCCCTGTAGTTGCGCTACTCCCAGAATAGTACACAAATGGATTTATACTGTCTTTCGTTTTTTGGGGTCTGGTTTCTTTCACAAAGCCTAATGCATTTGAAATCCATCCATCTCCTTGCTGCGTGAAACGTTTTCTTTCTTGCTGAGTCGTATCCCATTGTTTCACTACAACACTATTTGTTGACCCATTCCACAGTTGGTGGGCATTTGAGTTATTTTCAGTGTTTGATAATTATAAATAAAATTGCTCTACACACAGGAAAACAGGTTTTTGTGTAGATATAGATTTTTCATTTCTTTTGGGTAAGTGGGATTTCTAGGTTGTGTAGTAAGCATACGCTAACTTGGTATGAAATTGCCAAACTGTTTTTAGAACTGGTTTTACCATTTTCATCACCATGGAAATTTATTAAGTTACTGGTGCTCCATATTGGTAACAAAACATGATACTGTTATTTCTTTTTACCATCCTTATAGGCTAAGTGATATCTCATTGAAGTTTTAATTTGCATTTTGCTAATAACTAATGAAGTTGAGCATATTTTGACATGTTTATTTACAGCAGCATGGGTTCAAGTCTTTTGCCTGTTTAAATATATTTTTTATTATTGATGTATCAAGTACTTAAGAGATCTTTATATGTTCTGAAAACCAGTTAGTTACCATATATTTATTACATATGTGTTTTGTGACTATTTCCTACCGGTTTGTGGTTTCTTTTCATTTTTAATAGTTTTTTTCTTCCAAAGAGCAGAAGCTTTTAATTTTGATAAGTCCACTTTAGCAAACTTTTCTTTTATGATTCATGTGCTTTACCTGCTAAGAGACCTTTAACCACTGCCTAACCCCAGATCCCAAAGAGCTAGGAAAAGTTAATATTTACTACCTTGAGGTAAGTTTACAAGGCTTGGTGATGATGTCTGCACAGCAGGCATAAAAGAGGTAGCCTCTCGAACTGGGCTCGTGTCACTTGTTAGACCCAGAGAGCCCTGGTAGGAACGACCAGTCCAGAGTCTGACTGCCTAGGGATAAACACACAAGTAGACACAGTGTCCAAAAAGGCAGAGCACATTCAAATGCGATTCAAGTAAGGGTCAACAACAAGGCATCATAAGACAGGTGGATGGCGATGGGGTGAGGGCTGTAAGGATCCATGCACTGGAGAAAAGTCTGCCCCCTGGTGTCAGAAATCGAGCTAACATGATATTCTACCGGTAACTTGATGGTACTCATTTCTGAGAGAGAAAATGAACAAAACACAGCGTCCTGGCTCTCTCTTCCGGAGAAACCCAATTCCAGGAGTATTGAGGTGTCATATGAAAGCCTGTGATTTGGTCTTGATTACAGGATCACAAAGATTTTAAGGCACACTTTTGAGATTCCAAGACCATCTGGGTCAGAAGCACCTAGGAGGCCATTTAATATACAGATTGCTGGGCTCCATCTCAGGCTCATGGAAGGATGGCAATTAAGACTAATTTACACAAGCTTTCCAGGGGACTGCTAAATACTGCACTCCCTTAAGGGATTACAATCATCAACCACCAGAGGACTGGGAGACAGGGGAGACATGAGGAGAGGCAGCTGTGTGTTTTTCTACAGTTCCTGCCCGTGGACATGGATTGTTTCAGGAGCTGGAGCTATGTCTGCTTTTAGAAATAGAATCAATCAGTCATATTTCTGCAGAGGCAAAAAATGGAGGGAATTCATATATTGAACTAATACATCAATTGGCAATATATTACATAATACAGAACATAATATATTACATAGATAGAGATAGGTTGATAGATTGATGGATAGTATCAGCAGAGTGATTCGTACCAAAAGAAGATTCGGTAATTACAGAAACCATACAAATATGATAATCAGAGGGGTGCCTGGGTGGCTCGGTCGGTTAAGTGTCTGCCTTCGGGTCCTGGGGTGGAGCCCCGAGTAGGGCTCCCTGCTCAGCCGGGATCCTGCTTCTCACTCTCCCTCTGCCGCTCTGCTCTAGCTCTTCATCCGTCTCGCTCGCTCTCTCAAATAAATAAATAAAATTTAAAATATATATATAGGGGCGCCTGGGTGGCGCAGTCGTTAAGCGTCTGCCTTCGGCTCAGGGCGTGATCCCAGCGTTCTGGGATCGAGTCCCACATCGGGCTCCTCTGCTGGGAGCCTGCTTCTTCCTCTCCCATCCCCCCTGCTTGTGTTCTCTCTCTTGCTGGCTGTCTCTCATAAATAAATAAAATCTTTAAAAAAAAATAAATAAAAATAAAATATATATATAATAATCAGAACAATATTTTAACTGGAAAATTTGGGGGTTTGTTTTGAATTAAATACTTTATCTCATCATTTGAAGTGGCAACATCATCTCTAACGATGTATCAACAATTTATGAAGTGTTTAAGTTATATATGATACATAATTGCAATACCATGAAAACAATAAAGGTATCCCAGTAACTGAAACCTGACAAACCTTCTCAAACAGATGGTCCCATGCATTAAACCTTAATCACAATTCCAAAAAGCTGTTTTTTTTATTTTTCTCCCTTACCTTGGGTATTATGCAGTGCTTATTATCACATTTGTTTCTAATTTCCCGATTTTACACATTTAAAATGAATCTCTATCATGCAAGTGAAAATTTAGCCTATGCATATGGATAAAAATCTGAATAGAAATATACTTTGCGAAACAAAATAGCAAGCAATTTCAAATCTGCAACACAAAGTCCTACCTGAAAATATCAATTACAGGCCATTATCGTTTAAATAGAAAAAACTAAAAAGAACCACAGCCAATGCGGTTTAAAGCACAGGGAGGCTGTGACTTCTGAGCTGGTTCTATCAATTTCACAAGTGGAAAAGAGACCTTTGCCCCCGCGGGCTGTTCTGTCTCCATGTTCTCCTCCAGTAACTCACCCAAAATGAAAAACAGACTTTGGGTCTGTTCTAGCATTATTTACAAAGAATAAATCATGTTACTGCACACAAGCGAATTTGGTTCGGTTTGGTTTTTGTTGCAGCGTAAATTAACAAGGTGTCAAATGAACATCGTGACCCCATTTGGATGTCAAGCAAAGCACACGGAATTCGTAACTGAGAGCAGGGCGTCGTCCCGCAGCTCAGCGAAACTGGATGTGGAGAATTTCACAAACTCAGCTGCTTCTGGGGCACAGAAAATCTGTATCCTGACCGTCATCTGGTGAGAACGTTTCCACCCTCGGTGACTCACGCGCGTCTTCATGTCATGGTGCGTTCCCTGGCCGCGGGGCGCGTTCGCCACCTCTGCTTCCTGCGCCCCAAGCCTGGAAAATGCACCATAAAGAAAGGACCCTTTCAGCTGTGGGTTTTCTCCACACAGCACTACCCGGATTTGGAAAGAGCTCAACTCCTCACCTCCCCTGGGTACATAGAACAGCAGAATGGAAGAGTGAAAACTGCCAAAATGCTAATCATGGAGAAAAAAAAAATAACAAGATCCAGATGGGACAAAATGGACATATTTCATTTATCCTGGGAAACTCTACAGTATATCATTTGTGATGCATAATACACCCAGCCTTGGCCCTTTACAAACAAACACTACAGAGGCATATGCCACAAGATTATAAACAGAGTTGGCCATAAATTGGATGGGGCCGCACAGTCAGCGTTGCGCACACGGCTGCGGCTTAGTCAGCGGGTTCTGGGGCCGCAGTGTGCTCCCCTGGCTGTTTGTCAGCGGTAATCTCAGCTCACCCAGCGGGGCAGAATCCCAGCGGATCAATTCACCCTAATGAAACTCGGAGGTTTTTCACACCAGAGAAACCACAGATCACTTTGATACGGCCCAGGCTTACGCTGGGGAATCACGGCTATGGGGCGGGGTTTCTCAAGAGCTAGGAAAGCTGCTTTCAGCCTTTAGTGGGAAGAAATGGGCTGCTGAAAAAAGCCAAGATTCTCAATCTCAGCCCCTCTCTGCCGACTCGGGAAGCTCGAAGAGGGCTTCCCATGCAACTTCTGCGAAGTTCTTCTGGCTGCAGGAAACACACGGGGACAAACGCAGACTGGATAGGTTATTACGTAGGTGCATTTAGGAGCATCGCAAGTATTTCTAAGAGTTATTCTTTCAACCTTGCTCAGGAAGAAAAACGTCCTCCATCCTGGGGGGGGCGGGGGCAGGGGACATGCGTGATGGAATAGGACTAGCTGCTTAGGTTAGAACACTCCAGCAACATATCTTAAATGGTTATATATTCAAATTCATGTAGGCACAAGAAGGGATTTTCAAGAAGTAATATCTTCCTCTTTATGTGCCTAGGGTCACCCCTGGACCCCTGGCCTGTGGCTTCCATGTGGGTGGATTGTGTCCCGACAGACTCAGGGGTGGTTAGCTAGACCTCTGACTTCATGCAAAGTATTTCAATGCTCCCTTCCAGAACATTCATTCTAAAAGTCAAGGTCTATGTGATATCATTTGCAAACTGGAGCGTAAAGGGAGGGAATTAGAGGAATTGGGAAACCCATAAGGTTAGATCCACGAATCTGTGGCTCTTGCTGGCCAAGAACACAGAGGGCAGGGAGTGTTGGGTGGAGGGTCCTTACTCCACCTGCTTCTCTTCAGGGTAAGTCCAGACTGATGGATAACATGGAACCAAAGAAATGCCCTGCGTCTTTACACAATTTTTTTTTTTTAGTCATGGATTTGCCTCTTTATTAACTTCTGATTTAATTTTTTCGTCAAAAATGGCTCCTTTTTTATGCAACGTCCCTCTCATGTACCTGGCAAGGAATTTGCTCTGGACTGACAGAAGACACTGTCTACTTAATTGTCCTCTGTCCCCTCCACTCTTGGGTCTTGAGTCCTACATACTTTCTAGTGTAGTGATTCTGGGGAAGGCGGGACACTGTGGGTGCCTTGTCTACATCCATAATATGGAATTGTCTGAAGCCTGAGGAAATAGAGTATGAATTTCACATTGCTCCACGGTATGCCGCTTCAACTTTCTCTGGTTTAAACTTTTTTGAAAAAATGTTCTGTAACTTGTTATCATGGCACATTGTAGGAAAATCTAAATGTTAATAAATCTTGAAGTCCTTGTCCAGATCTTCAACGGACTGAGTGTTTGTGCCCCTCCCTCCCCAAATTCATATGTTGAAATCCTAATCTGAATATGACGATATTTGGAAGTAGGGCCTTTGAGAGGTGGTGATATCGGGAGTACGGAGGATTCAAAAAAGGGATTAGTGCCCTTAAAACGAAAGGCCTGAGAGCCTGTGAGCTCTCTTTCCACCTTGTGAGGACACAAGGAGAAGTTGGCATCCATACCTCAGAAGAGGAGTCTCCCCAGAATCCAGCCATACTGGCACCCTGGTCTCGGACTTCCAGCCTCCACAACTGTGAGAAATAAAGTCCTGATGTTTATAACTTCGTTACGGCAGCCTGAGTTGACTAAGACAAGACCAAAGTTTGTAAAGGAGACATGAGTCACTTGATGTCACACTCTAAGACCTTTCCATCAAACTCCCCAAAGGTGTAAGAAATAATGTCTTCTAATTTTTCCTACATCACGCTAATTCCCACTTTGTGCTCCTTCCTATTGGCTGTAAAAAGCAACTGCAGTCAAATTAGTTTTCCTGCCCCGATGTTTTCTCTATGCCCTCTGAATTCTATGGACTTTCATGGTGCTATGCTTGGGGGTGGCAAACATCTGATTCTTGGTCATTATTACTGCAGGCTGACATCTTTTGAGCCATGTTTCATCTCACCTGCTCCAGAATGTTCTCTGTGGCTGAAAGATACACTTCTTCTGTGCTCTTAGATTTCCAGATGAATCCAAGAATTCTAATATCCCCCCCATCCCCAGTGTGGTCTTAAGGATAAAGGATAAGGTACATAGAACTTCTCCCAAATTTTTCTCTATTTCTCTTTTTTCCTCTGCTTGTTCTTCTCTTCTCCCCATGTAGTAAATTTTTCTAGACTCTAGGGGTTAAAAATACTGCTCTGGTTTTGTATTCTTGTTTTCTTTCAAATCTATTTTCTTCCTGTGTCTTGCCTTTTTATTTTAAGGTCAAAAGCCAAGACTTTTATTCCTCACTCATTCTCGTCTTCAGCAGATAGCTCTCTTCAGGCAAGGCTGGCAGAATGCCTTTTCTAGTTTGGTTGGGGTTGGAATAGGGGTGAGGGTGGGCAAAGAACGGAGGTGCAGAAATAGTGGGAAAGTCATGGGCTAATAAATAAAAATATTTTCTCACCACAGTTACTTGTGAACTTATCTAAACATATTTTTAGGTTTAATCACAGAAAAGTACAAAGGATGGTAGAGTTGGTGGGATGGGGTCAATGAGTAAGTGAACCAAATTAATGAATTTGATTTTAAAAATGTGCTTTGAATTTAGGCTTTTGTTCGGTTTCCATAAACCAATTATATTCAATTTCACAGAAGCATAAACCACATGGAGCATTGAACAGACTAGATAATAAGTACAAGAAAAAGTGCAGATCTCTTTTGTTTTGGAAATTTGGAGCTTTGAAAGTATATAAATGACGCTTGAAGACCAGCCATGACTCCTAATCCCGAGCATTTGTCTTGGATTGTGGAGTCCTAATTCATTTTGGTAGCAGGCATAACTGTTTCTCTGTCTTTTCTTTAGAAACAGCTTCTTCTTTGTGCAACTTTTTTTTTCTGCTGATAATTAGGATCATTAATTGCCTTTTACCCTGGATGTTATTTAAATCTTAGCCCCATAGGCTGTGGAAGCACAGAGTTCCACTTCCTCCATGATAAAATCGCTGGGCATGAGCATACCTGTTGGCAATACCTCCAGTATAACAGAGGCCCAGCACCTGGTGTGGGAGGTAAAACAAAAGTTGAGATCTGGGGCTACCCAAAGCTCAGAAGGTAAGAAACAGAAGCAATTATATCAAGCAAATATGTCTCCATGCCATTGGCCTTTAGCACACTAGAACTGGGGAGCGGAGTTCCAAGACTTACTAGGTAATTTCAAGTTTTGCTCCTTAAATTTTCAGCTGGCTAATATCTGGAAGTTTATCGATCTGTGCTGATATAAATGAATGAATGAGTGAGTAAATAAATATCATGTCATGCTTGGGGGTAAGGCGGGGGGAAAAGGGAAACTAAGGTGTGTTGAGTACTCACTCTACCAAAGATGTTTATCTTCATCCTGGCAGCTTCAATAGGTGCCACACACTGTATTTTTGCTATTTAGTATTATGTGTTGTGCAAAAATATAGCTCCCGCCTTCACTGAATTTACAATCTCATGGTAGAAAGTTCAATCAAATCATTTTACAAGTAAGAGTGAAATTATAATCGTGTGAAGGGTAATAAAGGAGAATTCCCTGGCTACCTGCTCTGTAACGATTTCTTCCTGGAGTGTAGTTGGTTGAGACTGCTACCAACGTCTATAGGTAAACTCCACCTCAGTCTAAATACTGGCATGCAACTGATGGTACATAATAATAATAATAGTAATAATATAATTTGTTTTACTTTCAATAGCCACACTGGTTTTAAAATATTGAAATAGTTAAGAGTTGGCAAATATTTGATTCTCCAAGTCTGTTCGTGTCCACCTTCCCTGAATGTTCTACTCTCTCCTCAGGAATGTCCTGGATCATCCCAAGCAAGAGCACAACACAATCCAGCAACTGATGGATTGACACTTAACAGATTAGTGTCCCTTGGATGCTTCTCCGGTAGCTGGTATGCGTTTTGATTGATGGATTCCCATGCCCTGCTTGTTAAATATTTTTAATGTCACCTTTGGCCATAGAGATAAGTTTAAGATAAATTGTTCTGAAAGGGCATTGTATCTTCTAAGCAAAAGCCTACCGCTTCTAAGCAGAGAAGCTATAATTCGGAGTTAACTTGGAAAGTTGGTGTGTTAGGAAGGGTACACGGTGAGAGCAGATACACACAGGCCCTGTCGAATGAAGGATCATACTGTAGCTGTAGAATAAAAAGGTCAGTGTGGCTAAAGCATAAGTGGGATATGCAAGTGGGGAGATATGGCTTGAGAGCAAACAAGAATTAGGTAACTTAAGGCCTTAGAGGTCATGCAAAACTTTTGTGCCTTAAGAAAATGAAATGGCAATAATGCTGGTTAGTTTCACGCATCAACTCAACTGGGAAACAAGGTGCTCAGATATCTGGTCAAACACATGTTTGGGTGTGCCTGTGAAAGTGTTTTCAGATGATATTAACATTTGCCATGGTAAACGGAGTAAAACTGAGATTGCCCTCTCCAATATGGGTGGGTCTCATCCAATCAGTTGAAGACCCGAATAGGTCAAAAGATGTACCTTCCCCATAGTAAGAGGAAACTCCTCCTGGCTGCTTTGAGCTAGGGCATTGATTCCCCCCCCCCCCACCGACTTCAGACTTTAATTGAAAAATTGGCTCTTCTAGGGTCTTGAATTTACTGGCTTTTGGACCTGAACTTACATCATCAGATTTTCTGAATCTCAGGCCTTTGGACTCAAACTGGAACTCACACCATCAGCTCTTCTGGGTCTCTGGCTTAGTGATTACAGATCTTGGGACTTCTCAGTCTCCATAATTGCATGAGCCAATTCTTGTAATAAATTCATGTATACCTCCATATCCTATCATTTCTGTTTCTCTGGAGAACCCAGACTAATAGAAGTGAAATAACCCAGGTTTGAGAGACAGCACTGGCTAAGGGAGAGGATGCATTAGAGGGGATAAGAGTGAAGCCAAAAAGACAGTCAGGAAGCTAATGAGTTAGGAACAAAGATAATTTGATCTAAAGCAGTAGTTCTTAATGGGATTGCCACACCCTTCCATGACAATTTTAGAGAGTAATGAAAATGGTTTTGTTCTGTTTTATTTTTTCAAGGCCATGGCTACTGGTTAGTGGCACTTAATGGTAGGTGGGATCCAGGTCTACTAGGCATATCTTAAAATGTGCAGGATATTTACAAGTGAAGGGACAATTGTCTCTGTCTTATAAAACTTTGGAATGGCCACTTAAAAGCATAGGCTTTCATGTACGTTGTACAGAATCCAATTATGTTTTATATATAAACACACAGTATTTTTGTGTGATTTAAGTATACACTGAATTTTCTGGAATGCACCCCCTATGTAAATGAAGACATAACTGTATTTCAGTTTATTTGGGACGTTCCTAAGAGTTTTGGCCATTTTGGAAAGTCATATCCCTGAAGGTAAGCTGTACTTGACATTTGAGTCCAATACGGTTTACCTGCTATCAGCCTGACTTTGTAGCTTTCAAATCCAGAATGATTCTTCATGTGGACACACGCCCCTGACAGCATTGTTAGGTCTTCTTGTCCAGCCACACCTGATATTGACATATTGAAATACATATTGCTTTAATATAATTTTCTTCTATTTGTACTTCATATTATAATTAAAATATTTTCATTTTGTGTTGAAACTTCATGTGTAAGTGTGGTTATATTAAGTATGATTTTTTTTCAGTATAGTAAGGGAGGTATTATGAAATATTTTCTGTAAGTGGGAGGCATTGATCTGAGACAGCTGAGAATCATTGGCCTTGGGTTTACATTTGTATCGGCAGACATGTAAAAATGTGAATAGAGTCCAAAGAAATGTAAGTGGTAAAATTAACAAGAAATGATGAGTGATTGACTGTGAGTGTGGGATGAATGGGAAGTGAGGGAAGAGTGGGAGATGACTCATGGATTATGCTTGCATCAAAAAATAGATGGAGGGGCCATTTACTGTGTTAAGAGACCCTGGAAGAGGACTCAGCTTGGAAAGATCAAAACGAATTCAGTTTGGGTATACGTAGGCTAGATAGGACTAAGTGTCAGAGAAAAGGGCTAGGCTAGCAAAATAAATTCAAAAGTCATCACATATGGCCAAAGTCAGGCCATGAAACTCAAGATGAGATTTCATTTCCTGTCTACATCTGAGCCTTGGAGAATTCCAACACTTAATGACAGTTAACATTAAATTCGTACCACAATGTGTTAGAGAGGCATTAGTTATCATTCCCATTTTATGATTGAGAAAATTGATACTAATAGAGATTACTCTGACTGCAGCCACCAAGGGAGGAAGTGGCAGATTTGGGGGCTGGGGGTTAAAAAACAAAGTCTAAATCCATTTTCTTTGCCTTTTGAGTGTATCAGTGAATAAATAAAATCTCTGAGGGAATTTACTTTGGGGAACATATATCATAAAGTATAAAAATTATATTATAGTTGGGAGACAATTGTCCATGGATCTCTTGTGTTTTCACACATCTTGCTGGTGAAGCTTTGACTGCCTCTTTTCTGGCCATTATTAACAAGAATATCTGTCCTGTGAACAGCCTTGGAAGACAGAGATACTATCTCATGCTGGAACAGAGAGTAGGCACATTTATTGCACACTATAAAAGGATCTGAATTCTCTAAGCTTCGGGTTCATTGCCTGTAACACTATACCGTGGGTGTGTAGGCATCCATCTGGACCCACTTACATCGCCTCCATGGGGCTCAAAGCAAGGGGGAACTGGTGCAAATATGCTGACATTCACGTGGCTCACTGTGTTAGAAAGTAAGAAAATCCTTTCTTTCTGACCCAGCCTGATGATATGACAGTAGGCTAACTTGTTAGCTTTCAAGTAGAGTAGAAGCTTGAAAATTCTTGAGAATTACAGATACTCCTCACTTTACAATGGGGTTACATCCTGACAGACATATCATTAAATTGAAAAATCATTAAGTCAAAAATACATTTAATACACCTAACCTCCCCAACATCATAGCTCAGCCTAGCCTACCTCCAATGTACTCAAAACACTCACGTTAGCCTACAGCTGGGCAAAATCATCTAACATGAAGCCTATTTGATAATAAAGTGTTGAATATGTAGTGTATTGAAAACTGTACAGAAGATGGAAGACAGAACAGTGTGTAGGAACAGAATGGCTGTAAGTGTGTTGGTTTTTCACCCCCATGATCACATGGTTGACTCCATTGCCACTGCCCCGCATCACGGGAGAGCATTGTACCAACAAGGGAGCCTGGGAAAAGACCCAAATTCAAAGTCTGACCGAAGAGCAGTTTCTACTGAATGTGTCTCACTTTTGCACCATCATAAAGTGGAAAAATTGTAAGTCACACCATCCAAAGTCGGGAGCCATCTGTATACAGTGTATCAACTACTTATGGAATATGCTGGAAAAGGAGAAACTCAACAGGAAAAAAGAAGGAAGAGAACAGTGTAAGGGGAACACATGTCCCAAGGTGGCATGGAGGGTCCTAATTTTAAGCACCATGGGGAGTATCTCACATTAAGAAGACTTGGAGTGGTTGCTATGCAAATACTGGGGAAAGAATATCTCACACTGAGAACAAAAAGTCAACATGAGCGCTCTAAGGCCAGAGACTAGTCAGTAAGGAGAAGAATGGGAGTGAGGTCACAGAAAGAGCGAGATCCACTTCTCCCCCTCAGACAGGCTCTGTAGGGAGTTTGAGGACTTTGCTTTTGATTCTGAGTCAGATGGGGGGTGACCGTCAAGGCAGAGTAACGTGATCCAACTTCTATGTTAAAAGAATATTTGCCACTCTGCTGGGACTACAGGACAGGGAAGCAACAGTAGGAATAGAGAGGCAACTTGGGAGACATCTCTACTTCCTTGGCCAAGGGCTTTGTTACATTGTTTACCTACCCATTTTAGATCAGGGTCAGACAATCTTGCTTTTTTAAAACAAAAAAGTATTACAGGGTTACTTGCTACCTATTGCTCAAGTTGGAGTACATTTAAAATCCCCTCTTCATAACTGGGCAGAATTCAGTATCATTAGTATCCGGGAACAATGACAATTTTTTTCTGAATCCTTACATGATGTCATGATATTCAGAACAATAAGACTAGAGGCGACATGGACCGACAGCTTTGATGAGGGTGGTGACGGATGCTGAAAAAATAAATAGAGAGCATTTACCAACCGAGTTGGTGTTAACCATACCAGGTATCGTGGCTTTATTAAAATACTAATTATTTTGGGATGCTAATAAACAACATTAGCTCGGCAGGTGCAGGAGATGATTGTGAACGAGGGGATTGTTTTAATACAATCTACTCCTTCATTTTTGCCTATGTAGACACAATCTGATTGGAATTGCACTTGTGCACGTGGGCACCTGCAACATTATCTTTCCTAAATGCCACAAAATAGATTTTCCGCACTGCTCCAACCAAGAAACTTCATTACGGTGTCTCTGAGGAGCTGAGAAGCAGTGACTTTTGTCACAGAATCAAGCACTTGAACCACCTCTAAATCAGTGGTTCGCTGACTAATGTGAACCAGACCTTCGCCTTGGTCTTATAGCAGATTTGGATAGAAGGGTAGTTGTCATTAAATCAGTGCATGTTCTAAATACGTCTGACTGTCCCTTGGAGACAGAGCAGGTGGACCCCCCCCACCACCATGCAAAACATAACTGGGAACGAAATACAAAATGTCCAGTGAGTGAGTCGAAGGATGGGATCCGGAAGGAGCAGGCCATTTCCAGTTGGCTAGGGTAAGCAAAAATCCACAGTCAGCTGCGCACTACATGGATTGACGAATCCAAACATTTTCAGGTTAGGGAGAAAGGAAAATTTGCAAATGAACTGACCATGGATTTAACAGGTTTTAGCCTGAAGTGGTTTAAAATTTTGAAGGGCACTTGCCTCGGAAATGGGGGCAATCTTGAGACCAACACGGGTAACTTACAGACCGAGCCCTGGGTTCACGGACTCTCCAAATTACTGTTGACTATTTCAGCATTTTGCTAATTGGGTCACAAAAATAGGTGTGCTTCCTCTGAGAAAGCGTGATAGATATATACATCGCAGGCTCACGCAAATCAAATATTCTGTTCTCTGTCTTCTCTTATTAAAAATATTGAAATATGCCATACTCATGACACAATGAAAATATTCAAACAGCAAGGGGAAGCATATTCAAATATAACTTAAAACGTCTTTACACACTGAAGGTATATATTTCACACAGAAATATATGTGTTCAAATATTAATAAAACTACCTACATTTTCTACATTGTGTCTCAGAGGCTGTTTTGAGGTATATTACCAGGCATAAAGTATCCATTGAATGCTTTGCTATAATACTCTATCACAGGAAAACATTCTACCCTGGTGATTTGATAAAGGGAGACTCCAGTATGGTTTTGCCTTGATTAAGCTTGTGTCCCTCACCAGAAGAACATGACTGTGTATTCCCCGAAGCCAAGACATCACATGCCAGGGTTACAAAGCAGAGCTAGAAGCCATGGCACTGGTAAGAAATAGTCCCCAGTACAAAATCTCATACACATTTCCTCTTTCAGATTATAGAGATATATGTATATATCCCTTTTTACAATTAAAAGAGTTTCATCTTTTAACTTCAAGCAGAGAAAGCACTTTTTGGCCAACCAAAAGCAGGATGCCTTGGGTTTGAGCGGGACATGGGAGGCATGGCATCGTTCACAGAGACGAACTCTGCAGAGGGAGGAGAGAGGATCATCCAGGACTTTTCTCCAGCAGGAAAGCCCTTGTTATCACTCTGTCACTTACAAGGGTGATAGGAGAAAGTAGTAGTGGGTGTGGATGAGAAGAAGGCTACTTCCTCCATCCTAGCGGGCTTTGATAAGATGTTGAAGGAGTTCATGTCTAAGGGTCTTATTTTCTCAGAAAATTGGGAAGCAAAGTAGTTTGCTGCCAGTGAAGCAGGCAATGGGAAAGTCATAGGTTTAAGAAAAGAATTGAGGGCTCAGCACTGCCAAAGCAGAGAACGAAAGGGTAACCTTAAGAGGGAATGCAATAAAATTGCAGGACGGAATACACCCTCTGGGTGAGTTTCTGTTGTGTTTTGTAGTGAGTTAGAAGCACAATTGCAAGAGAAGAGAGCTTCAGAAATATTTTGAGCGTAATATCCATCCCTGAAAAAATTGTAGTCTTTTAAGGTAATTAATTATCTTGGGGGGCAGTCCTTAATTATATGCATGAGCACTGACACTTTTAATTAAAAAAAAACTATGTTATTACATCTCATATAAATGTAACTCTGATCGTTACATGAATTTACATGTGTAATAAAATGACATAGGACAAGAGAACTCTCACATACATTGTACCAACCTCGAATTCCCAGTTTCCATGTTGTCCTTTAATTCTGTCCGATGTCACCATTGGGTACAATTGGGTAAAGAGTCCAAGTACGGCCTTTGCAACTTCTTGTAAGTCTATAATTATTACAAAATAAAAAGAAAAAAACAAAACAAAACAAAAACACGGTCCTCCTTATAGAGCTGAACATACTTTTGGGTGTATTCAGCAAGCTGACATGACCCATGAGGTAAAAGTAAATTTAGCATCACTTTCCAAGCTTTCTGTGAGCCACTGTAAAAGCAAGTACTGCAATGATATTGTAAATGAGAACTCTAAGTACTTGTTAGAAATAGGGCACAAGGCTTTTTGTAGACACCCGTATGTAGTTGTTCCAGAGGAAAAGTACATCGCCCCCACTTTCTTAAGAGAGGTTTACTTTATTCATCACAAATCATGTAACAACGGCCTGCAACCACCTTTAATTGATTAGGAAGGAGTGGAGAATGTGATTTCAAGTACACAGGGTACAAAAGAACATAGAAACCGTTGCCTGAATACCAAGAACAAATATTGATTAGGAACTGCAATTTGTGTTTTTGAGCATAAGAAAAGCCCAGCGGGATAAAACTGCACAACAAAGAAATCTCAAGCCACCTTGCTATGGTGAGTTCCCTCCAACGCTGAGCAAACGAAGAAAGCTGGGAAAGTACTGTCACCAAGACCTCACCTTTGCATCAGCAACTGTGTGCAGAGAAGCCGACATATTTGTATATGGCTATTTTAAATTTCAGATCTCCTAGAGGATGATAGAAAAGATTTTCTTTACTTAACCAAATTTAGCCTTCATTGCAATTATTGCTCCAGATTTGAATTGCTGAATATGCTGTTCTATGCATACAACCTTATACCCATTTGAGATTCTGATGTTTTCTCGAAGAGCTAAAACGTTCTTCGGTACACACATGGTTTCTTAAGTTGCCTCAAAGAGTCTATGGTCGGAGGGGATGTTTTCATCATCTTAAAATATAATTGTTTTTAATTCATTTCCCTAATTATTTTTCAAGCCGTTAAAAAAAGGAAAATTATGATTATTTGATGTCTCGAGTACATTCTCACCCCATAAGACAGATGCACATTCCCTTAGTCAGACACTTCGTGTCTCCAGACGTGCTGAGATGGCAAAGTTGTCAGCTGTCATTTTGTTCTCAGTTTTCTGATTTGAGAGAGAGGAAGCTACCGTAAGTAACAGCTGGAGTGTCAACAGATGTAATTGCTGATAAATTACCAAACAGAGTGGCTATTTCTATGAAGTGGCAGGAAAACTGGAGGGGTTTCAAAAGATAATTAAAAAAAGAAAAGAAAAGAAAAGAAAACACACTTACCTTGAGCACAAAATAAAACAGTAAAACAGATTTATAGTTTTAAATACGGTCTATCCACTAATGATCCTACTGGCGGGAACCTCTTCCATGAACTTCAGAGTCATAAATGCAGGGCCTACCTGGATACCCACGTGGATTTCTTGCTAAAACACATCTCATGTCTAAGACAGACCTGATATTGTTGCAAAATTTGCTCTCACAGTTCGCCTACCCGTCTCAGTTGATGGTGAATCAGTTGTTCAGGGGAAACTCTAAGTCAGTCTTGAATCTCCTCTTTCTCTCTGCACTAGGGTTTATATTGACTGTACCTTCAGATGTGCCCAAAGTCCTACCTTGTCCCCGCTGACGCCACCTTTGTCCCAGCTGTCATTTTTCCTCACTTGGGTAACTTCAGTAACCTCCCTGCTCCACTCTATCCTGTCCTATAGTTTCTTCTTAGTGAAATAAGTCAGTCCCAGAGAGACAAATACTACATGATTCTACTTACATCAGATGCTAAAATGGCCAAATTCATAGAGTCAAAGAGTGGAAGGGTAGGTGCCAGAGGCTGGGAGGAGGCAAAATGGGGAATTACTAATCAATTGGCAAAGATTTTTAGTGAATAAGTTCTAGAGATCAGTGATACAGCATTGTACCTTTAGTCGACAGTAATGTATCATACATTGAAAACATTTTTGAGAGAGCAAGTGCTCTTACTACAAAATAAAAATAAATGAAAGTACATCCGCGAAAACAGACGTGTTAATAGAATATTTATTCATAAGAGCCAAAAGCTGGAAATCATCCAAATACCCATCATTGGAGGAATGCATTTAAAAAAAAAAAAAGCAAAGGTGTATTCATATAACAGAAAACTATCTAGCATTATAAAAATGAACTAATAACAAACACAGTAGCATGGATAAATCTTAAAAACATTTTATTGAGCCAAAAAAAAAAAAAGCCATATGTTTTACATATGTACCTACTGAATGAGTTTATTTACATGATGTTCTAGAAAGCCCAAAGTATTCTAATGTAAATAAATATTTCCTGTAAAACTTTAGGGGTGAAGGCAATATTCTATATCTTGATTGTAGTGACAATTACAAAGGCGTATATGGTTGTCACAACTTGTTGAATTATATGGGTTAGTTTCATTGTATGTAAATTAAGCTCCAGTAAAAATGGGGAAAAAATGAACTCAGTTTATTTACTATATATCAGGAAACTAAGAACTCCAAAGAATCAATAATATGTATACTACATTTTCTGAACTAATGCCATCAATATAGAAATCTATACTGAAAGGACAATTTATATAAATCCAACGAAATTCAAAAAAGTTTCTATTTTCTATTATGACTTAATAATTATATACTAGTTTATTAATACTTATTTAATATATATTATGTAATAAACTGTGAACTAAAGCAATTAACATTATGGATGTTACAAAGTATTTAATTCTGTACGACAATGGGTATATTACACATTTAACAATTTGTGGACTGCCACTTAGAGGTGCTTAAGATAAATTTATATATATAAATGTATTCATTATGTAACAAAAATGAGTAAAGTAAGTTTGCTAATTTCTCAACTGACAATCCCATATACTAAAAAATTAAAGGAAATACAAGGAAGAAAATAATAAACATAAAAGCAGAATATAATAAGCAAAAATATACAGATGACCAATAAATTCAAAGTTGGGTTTTGAAATACAAATATAGACCCATTTCCCACACATGGGGAAAAGGAGAGAAGGTACAAATACATTGTATTAGGAGAGATATAGTGAAAATTAAACCAAAGTATAAATGTACATTCAATATTATTCAATCAATTTTTAAACTTCCTGGACTTGACAATTTAAAAAAATAATCACCAAAATTTAATCAAGAATAAATGGAAAACGTATATTAGTGAATAATATTAAAAGGGAGAGGATTTGAGGTAAAAAATCTTCCATTCCTTCAAAAGAAACAATTTTACAAAATTATCAAGGATTAAATAATTCCTATTTTAAGAAAATCACCAAACTGGAAAATGGTAGTAAAAATTTAAATAATTAAAAAATAGATGCAAAAATAATCAATAAAAATCTTGACAAACTGAATCTGTTAGCTTATTAAGACTATAGAGTTTTCTCCAAGAATGCAAAAATAATTGAACAAGAAAATAATGATAAATATTACTACCCAAAGTTAACAGATTTAAAAGAGAAAAAAAATCAGAGCCTCTCAATAATCATAGATAATAATCAATGATTAATAATTATGAAAAAAATCTTAGGAAATAAAAAAATTGTTGATAACCTGATAAAAGGAAACTTCCAAAAACCTATAAAAATATTGAATTTGATTCTGACATATGAGACATATTCCCATGTAAGCCCAAACAAAACGAGGATGCTTAGTTCTTCTATCAACACGCAACCTTATACCTGTGGTCCTGGTCAATAGAATGAGAGAGGAAAAGAGGAGGCATCAACAACTATTATTGAAAAATCCAAAAGTCATTGTTTGCAAAAATCAATACATTTCCAACGAACCTACAGTGGAACATTAGAGAATATAATAAAAAGTACTATGAAAATAATTAAAATAATAACAGCAATAAAATTAACAATGACCACATAGGAAAGGGTCTAACGGCTTCCATCAACTCTCCTGATACAGGTTAGAAGAAATTTGGGAACAAACTAACATGCATCCCTGCTATCAGCAGGCTGGGTTGGAAACGCATAACAAACAATGGTATCTTCTTGGATGAGCATGGGATCCTCCATGGAGGGGATGGAAGGAGGCCAGCGGGGCACTGAGGGCGATAAGGATGCACACACTGGGCTCTTTTGCTAAGGCTCTTGCTGAATGCTCTGAATGCTGGTCCCAGTAGCACAGGATGGCTTTGCCTTTAGCTGCCCTAAATGGTATAAACACTCGGTTATGTCCTAGCCTAACCAAAAGCTACAATAACTCTCACAGAGAGATTCAATTAGCTTAACAAGTTACCAATTTGTTGAGTTTCTTGTACATGTAGTAATGTGCCCACAAAGCATCTCTTCGTGACCCAGCAGCTGTCCCATCCTCAATTCTCAGCGCCCATTAATCATGCGCTCTGCTCGCCGTGGTCTAAATTACAGAGCCATTTGAGATGGGAAAAACATTGGGAGAAATGTTGCCTACACTTCGAGAATTGAGAGGGCACAAATGGGAACGGGAGACATATTTCCGAATCAATGATAGGCTATTTCATTGGTGTTTTAATCACAGTGTCCTATAGCCGCATCGTTCTGTGTGTAACGCCAGACCACCCAGGCTATTTTTCACACAAGTGATGCATTCTTCCTTCCTGCATGTCAAATATCCTCAGTTGAATCAAAAGAGAATGGCAACGTTTTGTCTCTCAAAGTGATTTTTTGCTTGCACTTAAAGTGGGAAACTCTGATGTCTTTCTATGGAGAACCACCATAAACTGATGAAGCAAATATTACAGGTTAAGCTCAAATAACCTCGGCGTAGGATGTCAAGCAAGTGAGTTATCCTGCTTCTTGACTTCATCTTTTTTTCCTCTTCTAGTAGGGAGTTATGAAGAAAGAAAGCAAAACAATTCAAAATTGTTCCAATGTCTACTTCTTACCCACTCTGGTAGGGTGCAAAGGTTGACAAGCTGAATCAACAGATTGCCTGATTTTTCAGGTATCAGGAGGTGTGTTTTCCAGAGGAGCTGACATTTTCTCACCCCGGTGCTGAATCTTAATCCCAATGATTTGTTTTCCCGATTGTCACTAATTTATTTAGGAAGAGGGATGTCATGCAATTCTGGCCAATGACCTGAGGCCCCTTGGCTGGGGGATTCTGGGAAACTTATTCTTGCTCTTGAGAAGAGACACGAGTCAAGGACAAATTCTCCTCCCTTTTTCTAGCTTTGTGCTGTTGAGTGGTGGCTGGAGCTGCCACAGCTGAGTTGGGTCTATAGGACAAGTCAAAGCCAGCTGAGCAGGAAGGGGAAAAGCACGTTAGTCCCCACAGATGTGACTAAGCAGGAGAGGCAGCCAGTCGTGAAATGGCCCCAGCTCCGCAGCTCATACTCTGAGACACAGTGTGAGTGGGCTTCTGTTGGGTGTCGTTTTAGATTGTTTGTACCTCATTGTTTTTCCTCGTTTGATAAAACAATCTGGCTAATCAGACACATTATGCATACTGTGATTCAGGGGATATACGTCCGATCTCAGGGCCAAGTACCTGAGTTTGAATCCTGACTACATGTTTCTAACCTGGAGAACAAGAGTCAGTTTACTGAAGTCCACTCATTTGCTCGCTCAGTCACGAAGTTATAGGCTGCAGACGTTCATTGGCTCCATATTCTGCCCCCACTTCCACAGTCCTCAAAGGTGGGGTGATGGCAGGCAGAGCCAAGCAGCCAGCTTAGATCACTCTGAGCTCCAGGAGAGTTAGACAGACAGAGAGAACATTAGTTCACTTTCTTGTCAAAGATCCCAGACTTCTGGTTCTCTCCCAAGTAGTGATGCTGGACAGGTGATACCATGTGGATGCATGACTAGATGTCTCATTCTTCAAGTGTCTCTCTTTGCATTCAGTGGGAGAAGTAAAACCCAGGAATGTCCAGAACAGGTTTCAAGCATACAGGATCATGTTAAGCTTTTTGTACGTAAGGATTTTTTTTCCGAGTTGCATGTTAGAACTATCCATAGAGATGTGAGAGGTAACTATACACCAGACAGGACCTTTAGCTAATTGAACATAATAATAAATATATATATTTATATTATATATATGTGTAATATATATTTAAGATATATATTTATTTAAAATTAAAAAAAAATAGGACCTTTGCCTTTCTTTTCGTTTTTTCCCAGGCAAGCCACTGTGTCATACCACATTCAATAACATCATCAGTTATCTGCAGCAAAATTCCCCTTAAATACTCTTCAGATTGTCTGATAAGTTGGAGAGAGCTAGACTTTATGGAATCCAGAGTATTTCTTTCATTTGCTATTATGATATGGTCATTAGTAAAAGGAAATGGGAATGTCGTCACCAAGACAACCAGCAGGGGAAGATGGGCAGTTAGCTTGCTCAGACTCCTTCTATGCTTTTGTCTTTCCTTCTATTGTGGCCAAAAGAATGCAGAAAATTCCAGTTTTATTATTTCTTCTCTCAGGTTCGTGTCTTTATCTCTCATAGCGCCTCACTCTTTGTCTCAATGACTGATTGATTTGCACATAGTCGCCTTTACTAATATAAATATTCCTACTATTTATCTTTTAAATCTACCTTCCCTTCTTGTGCAGTAGCATTCTCAATAACGGAGTTGATCATGATAAACACTGTAACATATCTACTAGTTTATCATGAGAGTTGAAGGAGAGGCACCTGGATGGGTGTTTCTTAACTGTCAATTATTACTCAGCTATTAATTTTAACTATAGGTAACTAAATTCGACTATTGATAAATCCTTAAAAAATAAACTACTCATGTCCAATGGCCTCAAGTTTTAATGGAAAAAAGCAAGTTTTTGAATGCCTTATTTTAGTTGATAAGCCTTATAGTCTTCTAACGTTCAATCAAAATATATGTAGGGATAAACATTTTTTTAAATTTCTCAGATTTTAAAAAAATATATCTGGCAGAGGGCTAACCGTTTTAAGTTTTTTTTAACATCATGCAATGTAAAATAGTATATTCAATCCACTCTTAGGTATCCAAACAGAAATGAAAATAGGGAGTCAGGTACTTGCATGCCAATATTTACAGTAACATGATTCACAATAAACAAAAGGTGGAAATAACCCAAATGTCCATCAACAGATGAAAGGATAAGCAAAGGTGGTACATAGATACAATGGAATAGTATTCAGCCATGCAAAGGAATTAAGTTCTGATACATGCTGTAACAGGATGAACCCTTGAAAACATTATGCTAAGTAATATAAGCTAGACACAAAAAAGAACAACTATTGTATGGTTTCACTTACATATAAAGTATCTAGAATGAGGCAAACTGATAAAGACAGAAAGTAGAGGTTACCAGGAGCAGGGATGGGGGAATGGGTGGAAAATTATTGCTTAATGGGTAAAGAATTTCTGTTGGGGTGATTAAAAAAAGTGGGGACTAAGATATGGTGCCGATGTACAACATTGTGGATGTAATTCATACCTCCGAACCGTATGCCTAAAAAGGGTTAACAATGGCATATTTTATGTTATCTACATATTTAACTACAAAAACAAAATAACAAAAAATAGTATATTTGAGTAAATGTTTCTATTGGAAAACATTTTATTGTATTTAAGATTTTACTTGCAAAGTGATCTTTGTTAGTCTAGTGAGAAATGTGCATGAAATGCACAGTTCATTTGAAAGTGAGATACAAAACGTTCCAACCCTAGACATCTAATCAACCTCTTACAGCCTCTGCTTTGGTTAAAACCTGAGCCAGAAGCTTGTTTCCTCTTGGAGGGGTGGGAGCCTTTACAGTGATGACCTTCAATTCTTATTTTAATTTGCCTGCTTATCACCTCAGTTTTCTGCCCCGGTAAAAAGTAGAGTTTATTTAGCACCCCAACAAAAGGGATTTTTTAAATATAAATTGATTCCACCCATGCATTATAAGGATCAGATAAGCAAGACACGGAAAGGACAAGTGGTCCACGGTTGTGAACATGAGGAGTGCTCAGCAGGACAGAGGCTAAGTAACTCTCATGTAATTCTAATGAAAAGTGCTGATGCTAATATGTAAGTCCGTTCTAATGTCTACGTAGTGAGGGTAGTGAGGCTCTATTTCTCTTCTCTCATTCGCGTGGATATTTTCTCAACTGATCTTTTTCTCTGAGTTCTTCTGCGATGGAGCGGCTATGTAGGCACTCTTTCTCCCTCTGCAAGTATTAGCCTACTGTTTAGCCATGGTGACACTGTCCCTCAGCCTGCATCTACCAACAGTCTCTACACCACACCTCCCTCCAACCTTGCCAAAATTCCAACAGAAATCAGCATGATTACATGAAGACAAACACAAGGCTTTGCAACTTGGATTTAAGAGAAGAAAACTGGGGGGATGTCTACGATGAGAGGAGTCCATTCAGGGCCCTGAGACATTTGACTCACGAGGAAGGGACTGGAGTGTCTCCACTACTAGGGGGAGGAAAGACAATGGTTTGGAAGATCGTTAGGTGCAGGGTCTGATATTGCCAACACAAACTCAATTCCCGAGGCTAATAAGAATCTATACACCCCAGAAACCACAAAGACTTGACTGCAGAAAGCCCTCAAATCGTGGAAAAATCATGTCACTGGGAAAGAACGACATTTTCTGCCTGGCAGGTGATCTCATCACTGTTCTATGGATAGCTTCCAAGAAATAGCAGTTGGCTTTATTTCATTCCTATGTATTCTTCCAAGGTGATATGGACAGGGTCTACTTGCAATTTCACTTGCATCTAAGAATAGGTATCTAGACTAGAATTTATTTACTTTTTCATTCTTTAGAAAACAAAGGCACCAAGAAGTGTGCTGTGCTCTGAGAATTCTAAAAAGAATAAGACAGTTGCCCTGTCCTTAGGGATAAGTGGGGAATCAGACTTCTTGTAAACAGCAATAACTATAACTATATGGTATGTTGAGAAATGTGATGGAGTGTCTGGCCATAAGGTAATTTAGTCTAATTAACCACTTATGGAAGTTTAGGGAGAGAAGTCAAAAAGAGATTTTTGGAGGAGTAGGTAAGGTTTAAACTGATAAACATAAGAAGATCTTGAATGAATCATAGCAGTTGGAAGTTGGGTTGGGAGGGGGCTGCTGGGAGAGATCCACGGGCAGAGAAAATAACCCTTTATTTTTGTGGTGTTGATCCAAATAGAGTATGTTGTAAGGATACAGTTGAGTGTTTTTAAAAGTGCCATCTTATTTTCCACATTATTTTATTATAAGGGCTAAAGGATCTATAACTAAAAAGTCTCCAAAGAGAATTCCATTTTTCACAGAGAAAATTCCTGGTCAATGCTCTTTTCTAGTGGTAGTCCCATTGCAAAAGAAATTGTTCATTCCCTATCTTGGAGAGAGAGAGAGAGTGAGGGTGAGAGAGAGACAGAGACAGAGGGAGGGAGGGAGGGAGAAAGGAAGGGAGAGATAGAGAGGCAGAGAGAGAGAGAGGGCGCGAGGAGGAAAGGAATGGATTCCTAATGCCAAATGCTTTATGACCAGAGGAGAAGGAAGAGTATGTAACGTTGGCCGGCCATGGAAGGCATCGTCTTAACCTCACAGCAACAGGTAGAATTGACACTTATTTGGGCCAATTTTAGACAGAAGGGAATGGAGAATGATCCCTGACACCTTGGACTTACAGACGGGGTGAGAATATGAACTTCAAATGAATAATTACAAATTTTAGTGAGGGAACAAAACCTTTAGATAGATAGATGATAGATAGATAGATAGATAGATAGATAGATAGATAGATGATAGATAGGGAGATAGAGAGATAGAGAGATAGAGAGATAGATAGAGATAGATAGAGAGATAGAGAGATAGATAGATAGATATGATTTCTTATAGGGACATGAATTTACCTAATTGTAAGAGAGTCTCTGTAAGGCGGATGCAGGAGCTTGAGGTCTGTAGGGCAGGCAGCTGAGGAGGGAAAATGGATTTTAAATGGGTGAGAGAGGGGTGACTGGGAGGCTTAGTCAGTTAAGCATCTGCCTTCAGCTCAGGTCATATCATGATCCTGGAGTCCCGAGATAGAGCCCATGGCAGGCTTCCTGCTCAGTGGGGCATCTGCTTCTCCCTCTCCCTCTGCCTGTCACCCCCCTTGCTCCTGTGCTCTATCTCTCTCGCTCAAATAAATAAATAAAATCTTTAAATTAAAGAAAGTATTTATAGGGAATGTGTGTGTTGGGAGAGGGATGTAAAGTGCAGTTTCTCACTCCCACCAGCAGTTATGTTTGGACAGATATGTGAAATGTGGGAAAGGTTCAAGAGTGGCAGCAAGACTTCTACATAAAATGTTATCTATAGAATTTTGAGATTTGAATGATAAAAATAAACTTGTTTTCAATTAGTCAAAACTCTAAAAAGTGGCCCAAATTAAATACAAAATAAAACAAAATGTATATTAAATGGTAACATAAATACATAGAAAAATAGTCATATCAAATGCCATTCAAATTAATCTATTGTATCTAAACTAGAAATAAAAGCATTATAATAAAGAACAACTTCGGCTATACACACTTAGAAGGATGATGTTTAGGACAAAAAATTTCGGGGGGCCTGGGTGGCTCAGTTGGTTAAGTGTCTGCCTTTGGCTCAGGTTATGATCTCCAGGTCCCCGCGTCAGGCTCTCTGCTCAGTTGGGAGTCTACTTCTCCCTCTCCCTTTGTCCCTCCCTCCAGTCATGCTCTTCTTACTCTCTCTCTCTTTTTCTTTCTCAAATAAATAAAATCTTTAAAAAAATTTTTTTTAAAGTGCAAAACACTTTAAAAATTAAATTAAAAAAAATGAAATAGTTTTTTGTTAAAAGTGGTTTTGATTTTAAAAAAGTCTTGCTAATTTTATTTTTTGCTATTTTGAAACTAGTCCTTTTATCTTTGAAGGAGGATATAATTTACAAATTATGTTAATGATGTTAGGGGTCAAGATTTTCAGGGTAAGAAAAAAAGAAATATAATTAAGGGAAATACTAAGATATTAAAATCGAATTGAAAATACCAACATAAACTAATATTTTTTGAAAATAGATGTCCTTTTTCCAGTAAAAGAGCCTAGGAGTAACATTGTCCCAGTACAGCTGAGATCCCATAGAGACCAGTGTGTCTTCTTGTACCAATTCCCACCTGTGAAATTGGTTTTTTGGGGGGAAACGGGTGATTCCAGTTCAAAGACAGAGAAGGTACAAGATAAGCCTAGAAAGCAAGAAATATATATATATTTTTTAAATGGGGCTTGTCTTTGAAAATGACCTGAATGTCTACATAAGAGTCATAAGACACCTACATGAAATTACTAGAAATAGTAAGTAAATTTAACAAGATCAAAGAATACAAGATGAAAATACAAAAGCGATTGTATTTTTTTAAATCATGTCAAGGAACAATTGGGAATTGAAATAAAAACAATACCTAAAAATATTTAAATGTGTGGGATAGATTTCACAATATCCATATTCAATTGTATCTTTATATAGCAGTTGTAAACAATTGGGAAATGAAATTTAAAATTTCTCTTGATAATAGCATGAAAAAAATACTTAGGAATAAATCACAAATCAGGTACACTACTGTAAAAAATGCAAAAAAAATCTAAGTTAAAGGAGACCAAATGAATGTATACACATGTTAAGAAATAAGTTATCCAAAAATTGATTTATTGATTCAATGCAATCAAAATCATAATCTCAACAAACATTTTTGTAGAAACTGACAGAGTTTCTAAAATTTATATGGAAATCCAAAAGCTGAAGAGAACCTAAAGCAATCTTAGAAATGGAAAATGAAATTGAAAACTTAAACGACTCACTCCCAGGCTTACTACAAAGCCACTGTAATCAAGACACTGCTATATTGGCATAAAAATATACAGGAGAGGAATGGAACAGAAAATAGAGTCCAGAAGCAGGTGAGTATTATTAACGCAAATTGATTTTGACAAAGGTGCCAAAGCCATTTAATGGGGAAAGGGAAATTTCTTTAACAAATGGTGCTATAAGAACTGGATAAATACATGAAAAAAATGGATGCATCAATTTTAAAAAATTAATCTCCATCCTTATCTCCAATCATATATAAAAATTAATTTCAGATAAATCATAGTCCTTGATGTGAAAGTTAAAACCATCAAATTAGGAAGAAAGTAAAAGAAATTATCTCCACACTCTGGGTGTAGGCAAAGATATATATATATATCTTTTAATATACATATGTGTGTGTATACTATGTGTGTGTGTGTGTGTGTATATATATATATATACACACACACACTTTAATCTGTACATACTGAGCTCAGGAGTCAGGCACCATCCAAAGGAACAGCTCTGAGATAGACTGATGTGGAGATAGCAATTGAGAGATTTGAGACTGGCTGAGATGTGGTAGGGTAAGAGAAGCCAGCCAAAGCATAGTGACAAAGCAATATGAACACTTAAGTATCTGGTAGAGAAGACACTGACAAAGTCACCTGAGAAAACACATCAAAGAAGCCACTGGCCAACAGTCTCAGGAAAGACAGAAAGGTCCAGCATTACAGGGACTGAAAACAGGCAGCTGAATGGTTTACATCAAGATCATCAGCGATGTTATGGACAGCATTTCTGGTGAATCATGGAGCAGAAAACAGACTGGCACATCACATCTCTGTGACTTCTTTCAGTCTCCCAACAAAACATACTGTAAATAAACTTACAGGAGATTTTTTAATAAAAATGGATAAAATCATCATAGGGAGCTCCCCATAGATCACTCATGTGGGAAAATTGCAAAGGAATCTCTATGAAATATATGTTGTATGAGATAATATCATTAATTACACAATCAGAAAAAAAGGAACTGGATTAGAAAACATAAAATATTATATTCAAGGATGTGTCAAAACAAGTGGATACGAGTGCTCCCTTCTCATGCCAACTTCTCATATATACAGTTCTACAAAACCGACAGGTGAATGTTGCCAAAATGAAGATAAAGAAACAGGAACTAATAGAAACATACACCCTAATTTACGTGTTCCGAGTAAACTAGGAGATGTTATATATATTTTTTATTAAGATTTTATAGAAAAGAAAGATAAAATATTAAAAATGACTTCTACAGGGAAGAAAATATTCCACGTTGCTTTGCACTGTGCAGGTGTTTTCTAGATATTTTTCCTCTTCCCATCACTGTCAAGTTAATAATTTCCAGTGGGCCAAGCAGAAAGGAAAAATGAAATTAACTTCCAGAGACAATTGTTTTTACAAAAATCACAGTAAACACTAATAAAATACTAAGAATTATGATAATAATCATAATTTTAAAGCACATTTCTATTAAGAGCTACTGAATATTTAGGGAGTTTGGAAGGGAAATTAGGCTTGTGTTTGTTATCTGCCTTCCAGGTTTACCCTCCTTGAAATACCTTGCATTGTAATGGACAAATGGGGAAATACAGAATAATAAAAAGAGTATTAGCTTTGTGCAAAATCTCAATCTGGAGGTTAGGAAAAACATAATCAATGTCTCTACCATAGACTTATATCCATCTATCTGGCTGGTGTAAAGGTAAACCCAGAATTCTATCTGCTTGCTGAATCTCTCTACCAGACACCAGTGAATGTTCACGGTGTCTTTATATTTTCTTTGATGACTGCAAGAAGATCTGACAATGGAGAAGAGACGGCATGTTAGGAGCACACTCTGAGAAGGACCTGGCTTTGCTGGCCATTTCCCACCACTTGCTAGAAAGTCTCTGTGCCTATGGAAGGATCTGTGGCAGAGCTAAATGAAAGTAGGGTCCCTCAGGTTGGATATTTAGATCTATCTTTATATGGCAGTCTACTTGTTGGAGAGCCCAAGGGCATGACAACAGAGGGAAAATAAAGGAACTATTACAATAGGAAAAAAAATTCCCTTCATTTTGTCATTTTTAATATAAGAGCTAAACTTGAGTTCAAGGCATATCTGTCTGCAGGAAGATTTCATTTTATCATTTAATGAACCCAAATGGAAATTGTTTAACGCAAGAACTCATAGGATAGTTCATGCAAATGGAGGAAGCAATCAATTCAAAAGCGCTGTTAGACTAATGTCTTCCAGTGACTATAATAAACTGAGATGCAAAACAGACACCTACAGAAGCCCTAGTCTGCTTCAAATCACTGGGCCAGAGACGCATCACCCTGGCGAAGGGGAACCAGCATTACGGTCTCTATTTTTTCAAGTTTACAAGAGATCTTCTTGATGTGAAACTCATTTGATATGTTTCCCTTCTGCACAGAAGACAAACAAACACAGATACTAAAAGGCCTCTTTTATGTCAGAGAAATCTGATTATGCCAAGAGGTAAATTTGAATGGATTATTTCAAAAGGAGCCACGTGATATAGCCCAAATGTGTCCAGAGAGTTTTAGAACACATTCGTATCTTAATCTTGCCTTTTGCCGAGATTCCTAGTTTCTGTTGGTGAAATTCTTTGAAGCTCTTGGTTTAAATCCTGACTAAAGTTCAATGTCTGATTATTTATCTTTTCATCTGGCATCATGGTTTCCAAAATGTATTTCTACAGATTGTGCGCCATATGTTTTTGAGTAGAGGACTATTTTCCAGAAGTATTTGCTTCATATATTCAATAACAGAATTACTTGTCTGCTGGATACTGTGTAATTTTGCTATGCAATTATAATAAATTTTGAAAGCTGGCATTTCTCTCTTTTTGAAAGAATAGTTTCATAAATGGAGAAAGAGAATTGGTAAATTTTACCCGGTAGGACTGGGATCAGTGCCCACTGGTATAGATATGGCATAAGATGGATAGACTGGTTTGACAGTGGCATTGATCAAAAAGGGATGGTTGACTACAAAGGGACAACATGAAGGAATTTTCTTGGATTATGGAACTACTCACTACATGATTGGGGGGATGATTGTACCAGTCTGTATGGGCCTTTATAATCACAGAACCATCTACACAAAAGGAAACACTATATATTATCTGTCTACCTAAAATAGAGGTATAGTGGTGGATGCATGAGTACATACATTTTTAAACTCATTGAAGATTTAAAATGGGAATTTACTCGTATGTAAATCATATCTGAATAAAGTTGATTAAAGATATGATTTTGTCATTTCCTACATATTCAAGCCTACAAAAGCTATAAAGTGACTATTTGGTCACGTTTCTGTCATAAAGAGGAAAAATAATATTTTTATACAATATACACAAAGCAATTTTTAGCTTTGAACAACATCAAATATACGATCTCCTGTTTTACAACATATTAGTGACTTTGATTAAGACAGCCAAAATAATTGACTTGTGTTTAACTTTCTAATGTAATTGAATACACTAATCACAGTGGGGTGTTTTTTTTTTCCCAGATTAAGCTCTTTAACTTAGTCCTTACACTTCTTTTCCCCCCCACATTTCAGATCCTAGAATTATTATTGGAAAATAATCTAATTCAACTTTAGAATGCGAGCTCTATTTACATTAACAATTTATACTTCTATTTACATTACGTATCCTGAAAGAAATCAAACAATGAGTCTATTTGTATTGAGTATATTACCACCTGCTAGTAAAGAATGTTTTTTGTGTTTTTGCTTACATAGTCTTTTGATGACGTAATTTTTGTCCACCACTTTTTTCTTTCAGAACTACTACAAATCATCGTTTGTATGGGACACTAGGTGATTCGGCATCATTAACATTTTATATCACCAAAGTTCTTTATGCCATTAGATTACACGGTTTGGCACCTTTCCTCATTGCATTAAAGCATTTCCATATTGCAACATGAAAATCTCAATTTTTAAAATATTTTAGGAAAATAAAATAGTGAAAACTAAAATAAAGTAATTTAAGAAACCAAAGCTCTCAACAATAGGAAAAGAAAAAAATATATGGGTTCATAAAATAATTTAAATGAACACAATGGCAGACACAAGATGATAGTCGTGCAAAAAAAAAATTTCCATAGAAGGACAATTAGTCAGGAAACCCAATTGAGTAGGACAAGCATACATTTTTGGGAAAAGTTTTATCTGTTTAAATTTCTAGTTGGAGAATTATCAATTGCATACACTTCTTTAGGGCGGTGTTTGTCCCAGATTGGACAGCTTATGCTCATTACATTCTTGCAAGTACTAAATAACCATGATTTTACTTTTGTACATTTGCTGATTGAGTGACCTAAACATGGCATTTCCTCTAATTTTCATTTGTCTGATTATTAGTGAGGCTGAAAATTTTTTTTTCATGTGTTTGCTGGCTATTGGATTTCTTCATCAGTTAATGTGAACAATATTTATTGAGCACCTACTGCAATGAATGATGCATAACCCTTTCTGTCTTCTTGAAGCTTACATTCCAATGAATGCTTACTTAAATTCTTTGATGATTTTTCTACTAGTATATTTGTTATTAATATATTAACATTTAGAGTGTGTCGTTTGATTTAGTGTATTTTTTTAAAAGATTTTATTTATTTATTTGACAGAGATAGAGACAGCCAGCGAGAGAGGGAACACAAGCAGGGGGAGTGGGAGAGGAAGAAGCAGGCTCATAGCAGAGGAGCCTGATGTGGGGCTTGATCCCATAACGCCGGGATCACGCCCTGAGCCGAAGGCAGACGCTTAACTGCTGTGCCACCCAGGCGCCCCTGATTTAGTGTATTTTTAATCTTTATTAAATGTACGTAGTTTTTAAACCAATAATCTTTTCCCAAGATGAGTCCCAAAGCAGGCATTGATGCTTAGGAAGATGCTTCTTACTTATATTTATCTTGTAATTTATTTTTAATAGACTTTTCAGTCAATGTTGCCATAGGAAATATATGGATATATGTTATGACATTGATTTCTAATCTTCTCTGATGTTGAATTAATTGTCCAACGTTTTCATTGAATAATTCTCCCTTTCATATTGACTTGAAATGACTACTCTATTAAATATGATCTTATTTTAAATATAAGTGTCTGCATTCAAGATACTTCTTCGCTTGTATTACTTTGTATCAACTTAGTCTCTACTTATTTAATTGTCAAACAAAATTATATATTTCAATATTTGTTCACACCTCTTTAAAATAAACTGCCATGGTCCATCTGTTTCATTTATAATTTTCAGTAAACTTTTTTTTTTCCAGTAAACTTTTAAAACACTTCACAATTTTCTAAGAGAAATTGTGTTAGGATTTTATTTGAAATTATTTTAAAGCTATTTTTAAAATAAGAATGAATTGCCATTATTAAAGTATTTAGTATTTCCATCTAAGGGCTACAGCTGTCTTTTTAGTTCCGACTTTCAATATGTCAGTAAATTCTGTAGTCTCTTCATATTTGCCCCATGGACTGTTGGTTAAGTTAGTTTCCTGGTGTTTTGTATTTTTGGTTGATAATACTCATGGAGTTGTTTCTCCATTATATTTTCTAATTGATTATTAACTCTTTTTTAATGTTTCCAATTTAAGTCAGATTTCGCCCCTCAATGGATTGGACTAATTGAATTTTGTGATCCCGAAATGCTTTCTAATGCTGATGCATTTTGTTTTTCTTCTTCATTAACTCATAACATAGTCACTGACTTTAGAAAATAGTCCGGTTTGCTGTCATTCAAAGACAACCATTTTCAGTTTAGTTACTGAGAAAAGATTTATTTTTTAATTTGAAAAACTTAATATGCCAAAGCCTTCACACTGATAAACTTGTGTTACTTTTCAGCTTACAGATTTTCAGCCCAGATAGCGTAAGCTATTTATAAATGACAAAGCACCACAACCAATTAGCCCATGTGATAGATGTGATTACAAAAATTGGGATAAAGCTTTTAGGCGAGCAAATTAAAAGGAACTTTTCCTGGGCTTGACATCCCAAGTGCCTACAAAAGCTTAATGAAAGGTTCAGGGTGGGGAAGCATAAAGACACTTGTAAGGCTTCATTTGAGTCCCTACCTGTCCCCTCATTTTCCTCTCCTAGACACAGTTACTCACAAGTCAGCCATTGAAAGGGGAGCAGAAGCCATGCAAAGAGTTTCAAACACAATGGGAAATCGAGAAGGCCCTGTCTTCTTCCTCTTCTTTTTTTCTTTCTTTTTTTCCTGCTTCTGTTGAGTTTTCACTCAGCAAAATTTGTTCCTTAAGGGTTTAAAAAAAAATTAAGATTGCATTTTCCTGTGAATTCCAACTGAGACAGACCTGGACCTTTTAATGCGCTGAGTCCAGCCCGGTCATTCATTTCCTCAAAGATCTTTATAAACAGGCTATTGAATATATTGGTCTTATTGGAATAATTATCTTTCATCACACTCAAGCTCCTGTTTGCAGAATCTAGGGACGAAGTTAGAACAACAAGGGCAAATTGAAATGGAATCCAGAATGCGGCCTTTGGTTTACCTCAGAATAATAACCCTAACCTATGTCTGTTCAAAAGCCTAGGCTTTCTGCTAAAGCAAACATAGGGTAGGGGTGCTCCTGGCAATCACCTAACAAATTCAATTGCTCCAAGTCAAGCAGAGTCACTCAGGGGAAATTTCGCTTTATGTGCAGTTTTTGTGTGTTTGTTTGTTTTTTTCATAAAATCATAGTTGGAAGGAACATTTCATCCACCCAGACCGTAGAGTCCCCAGAAGGTAATCTTCCTAGGTGATCCTATGCTACATGTCTCTTCCACAGAAAGACAAAGAACTCTTCAGTGAAAAAAATTAGAGAAAGTAATAGATTTAAAAAATAAATATATGTTATTTGAGCCCCAGCTATTCCATTTGGCTCAATATTTTTTCTTGTCCTGGCCTGTCTACTATATGAAATCTCTCTACTGTTGAATTATAAGGCCTTCGTATTTGGTCCACGTGATCCTAGATAACCATCTCTATGGTCTGCTTCCTGACTCTCAAATGCAGAGCTGATTCAACATCCCTTAAATCTCCACAGTTTCAATACTCTATCCACCACTTCACCAGATGGCAACCATCCCCTGGCTCTGATTTGCAAATCTCAATAATTTCCAACTTGATTGCTCCCAGCCACCTCCCTTTGAATATCTTGTAGTTGCGTAGCACCCTCCAGCCCACAATGTCAGAGTCGATCCAGCGAGGGAAGGGAAATTTCTGCTCCCTACCTAGGAAGAATGACCTAACTCCAACCTCTTTGTTTGTTGACTCTACACATTTTTTTTTAATGCTCCTTGTGACCCCCTCCAAAATAATCAACAAAGAAAGAGGTAAATTTAATCTTACAAGAATATATTTTATCTTTTTTTCTAAATCCTCTTTTTCTAAATCATTTTTAAAAATGAATTTTCAGACTTAACGCATGTTACTTGGAGCAGCAATGAGAGTGAAAAGTCTTTCTTCTGGAGTTGATTTGATTTTTCAATCAAGCAAGCCTCATAAGACTATTATGTTTTAGGAAGAGGGGAAGTCATTACAAAAGAAAGGCAATGTTTCTCTGTGTTACTTGACAATAACATTTTGGTATTATTTGCAAAGTTATTCTAAATCAGAACTTCTGAATTGGGGTTGAAAAAATATAAGATTGTTAGAATAATTATAGAAAAACCCAGAGTGAGTAATTTAGTAAAGAAAATGATCTATTGGGACATACTATTTGTGCTTTAGAAAGCAGCCCTATCTTGGGCAACTGTTTTCCAGCAGTAATGAACATACCTAGTTCCTAGATCTTGGTCTCTAATACCATCCTCTTAGTAAAGTAACCAGAACTCCTTGGAGAAATGGCTGCTTCTTGGGCATGACAACATAAGAAATACAAGGTGCACTTGGAGCATCCTATAGTGTCAGAAAAGGATCTGCTCAAAGACAAACAAGACAAAGCAAAAGACAGTTCACGTTGATGAGAGTATGTCAAAGGAATATGGAGGCCAACTGAAAGAGCTCACAGTGGCCAAGTTGATACTGTTACAGTTAAGTGACTGAATAAATACTGATTCAAATCAGCATACTGATTTGATACAGTATCTGATACAAATAAGTGATTGGATAGATTTTAAAAATGGGGAAAGAATAGACAAATTTCCACTGCAGAAGAATTCCAAATAATTTATGTAAACCCTCCATTTTCAGGAAGGTGGAGCATAGCTCCCCACTCTTAACCTCTTGGCTGCGGGTGCTGACTGCCTTCCAGAGAGTGCTGTATGGATAGCAAGAGAAAACAGGATTTTACAGTGTAGGAACCTGACAAACCCTATTCTTACCCAGATTTCCATCGTTTTACTGTAATGTCCTATTTCTGTACCGGGATCCCGTCCAGAGTACCACATTACATTTATTTGTCTTGTCTCCTTAGGCTTCCCTTTCTTGGCTGTGACAATTTCTCAGAGTTTTTCTATTTCTTTTTTGGTGACCTTGACTGGTTTGAAGAGTGCTGGTCAGGTATTTTTAGAAGGCCCTTCTATTGAAATGTGTCTCATATTTTTTTCATGATTACACTGGTGTGGGTTCTTGAGAGGAAGACTGCAGACGTAAAGTGCCATTTTCATGGCATCGTATCAAGGGTACATATTTTCAACAGGACTTAGCACTGTTGGTGTTGACCTCGGTCAGCCAGCTTAGGTAGTATTTGTCAGGTTTCTCCCCTGAAACGTTATTCTTATCACTCCTTCCTTTTCATACTGTCCTCTTTGGGACAGCCCACATGTAAGGAAATCGATTGTTGGATGTATGAGAATTCTCTGTACTGTCTTCACGATTTTCTGTAAATCTAAAACTGTTCTAAAATTTAAAGTTTACTTTAAAAAATCAATCAGCTCTACTACTTTATATGATAATCCCCATATACTGTGGAAAGTGATGAGAACCCGAGTTCAATAGAATAGTTTCTGCAGAAGAAATATTATTTATTCGGTCTATCTAACAACCTAAAAACTTGCTACTGCAAAGCAAATCAATGAGAATCTTTGATCACATTGGGTTGTGCCTCCATCATACATTTAGCTCCAGGAAAATAAATTCTAAGCATGAGAATGGCAAATAAAGATTTTCGCACACAAAAAAATGTTAATACTGGCCTGAAGATTAGAATAAAATTGGTTTTATACAGGGCAGTGGTCCCTATGCAGAGCATTAATATTTGTGTCCAACCCACCTAAACTACTTAGCATGATTCTTATTTTAGATTCATTGTGTGTGATGGGGTTCAATGGCTAGAGATATACCAATGTTCAATAGTTTTGCCAATAGCACTGCTAAGCTCCTTCTTCCTTTGAATGTATCAAGTTAACTAGCTTTAACCTCAGCGCATATAGAAAATTCTAGCTTCTTAAACGTGTTTAAAATGCAATGAATCTTTGCTCTTTCATCTAGAATTTATACATTTTAAAAAGCATATGTAAAATGTGCCCCTTTCCTAGCAATTTTGCCTAGGTAAAACCATCTCAAATGGAGTCCTTTTCTAGTAAAATTTGAAATTCACACAGGTTAGCCTGTCTTTTCTTTTCTGGATGATCAGATATCCCAAACTGTCATCTTGCATATTAATTATTATGTTTTCCAAGGATATGAAAGAGCAAATATCCTAAAAACACTATTGATGTAACGGATCATTTATATTCAGAAAACACTGGAAAACACACCAAAAAAAAACACCCCATAATCTTCAGAATAAGAATCAGAAAACACACAGCATGTTTCATTTGCATTAGCAAAATTTTAGGGGGTTTCTAATCCCTAATTCCAGTGATAATATATTCAGCAGTATTACCTTACTGTGTCATAATGCGTTCTGTTATATAGTTTGCTTTCTAAGAATCCTTTGTAACACCTTCAAGATTAAACTAGGGTCTGTTCATGCCACAATAGCACATTAAAAAAAAAAATTATTACCAGAGTTCATGCAATGCAAACTGGAGGACAAAGTGATGTTTTCAAGCTTTGAGATGTCACATATGTTATTCTGTGTACTGATATTCTTTAATGTGCCACTCAAAATGTGAATTTCTTAACTGCAGAGTAATGTTCTGATCTGATAGACTCTGAACTATTCGCATATAGGAAAAGTAAATATAAAGATAAACGATATTTTTCTTCTTTTGTGATATAACACGAAAGAGATAATTCTTTTAGTTTCCAATTTTTTTTCTTAACTCTTTAAGTTCTGTTTCTCATCGTCCACCCTGTGTCCGCATGGTTTGTAAGTCTACGTATTCATTGGGTCATTTCTTATTTATTCAGTTCATTTTTTTTTTCCATTTAAGGAGAAAAGTATTAAAAACTCTTCCCCCAGACAGTATGTATTAAAAATTATCTCCATAAGAGCTTCAGGTTAAAAAAGGGCTTGTAATTGGATGTATAATGTGCACCTTTGTTTTTATTCCCATGTACTATTGATAACCAGATCAATGCTTTTTGGGGGGGAATGTAACTGGAAAGTGTAATGAATCCAAAATCTCATTTAGTATTCATGAGTCCAAAGCCAATTTTTCTCTTCCGGTTCATAAATTGAGTTTAGCACATAATTGTGACAAGCTATAGACATGCATTATCCATTTTTATGAAAAATATAATGCTTAGGGGAGAGGGGCTTATACAGTTTCTGTGGCTTTTGTTAACAAGCATATGAGATGCTGATCTTTTTGAACTAAAACCTCATGTTTAAAAGCAAAATTACATGCAAGCTTACAAAAAACACCACCTTCAAAAAAAAAAAAAAGAAAGAAAGAAAACACTAAACCTCCAAAACTAACAACGAAACTTTCCAAAATAAATCCAAGCCATAAACAAAAACTGTCTCATTTATTAAACTGTAAATTGAATGAAGAAACATTAAAAGATTTGAGCTGACAGACCCAGTGATCTCTTACTGCTCTGAGCTGCAGTGCAAAAGACAAGGAGATATTGAAATGTCAGTAAAAATTCCATTTTGCAATACTTCTGCTAAACAAGAAAAGGCATTTGTCTTTGGCATCGAATTATTTAAGAGGCAAGAGCAAAGGTAGAAAAAATAATTGACTCTATAAAAAAAATGTAATTTAATTGACCACACTGGCTGCAGGGAGAAAGGTCTAGCAGCAGCTGTAAAGTCTCCTAGAGGAAGCTCTTCCAGTCAGACTCGGGACAGAACTCATTCATCCAATAAAATATGAGTGAAGAGCATTACCTCATGCTGGAAAGTTCTCATTGGCTTGTCCAAGAGAGGAGAGAAAAGAAAAATCCTGGCAAATTTAATCTCATTTATGTTTACATATATTTTAGTTGTGATGGTTTCAGCCTTATTGTTAAGAAAGTCTTGCTCTGGACAATGTCAATTACTTCTTTGGACTCTCTTGTTTGATTTAGTCCCATGAGCAAGACAGCTCCTGCTATGAATTTTCTCCTAGTCAGTGGGAGGAAGAGAGAGTAGTGCATTTCATTGGGTTGTTATAACAGTAGAAATGACTAAACCTGTTTTAAATAATATGTACCATTATGTATAATTATCTGAATTGAAATATACATTTGGTCACTTAAAAGTTCTATGGCATTGTTACAGTATAAACAAATAAATATAAACATATAAACATGTAACTGTGTTCTTTGAAAATCTCGTTTTGAATTTTTTATTTTTTGTTTTCATTCAAGTGCTTCTCTGCTCTCTACGAAAATACTCTTTTGCTTCTTATTGGCTTTTCCCAGATTTTCCAACCTAAAGCTATCAATTATTCATACTAAAAAAAAATTAAGCTGAAGTAGTCTCCAAATCCTCCTTTTAAATTCCCCAAAGCGGTGATAGTTCTTGAATCTCTAGATAACTGGTTCTTTCACACTCACAATAGACCATCCTTCTTAAATCACTTAAATGTGCCAATAATGATTTTATTCTTTATTAAACAATCAAACTGAACCAGAAACTCTGGCTATTTTAGGGTGTTGTGTTCTCTATATACAAGTGGCATTTTTTTTTTTTAGCACAATTATATTTTCACTGGAGACTGATGCCACAGTCAATACCCCTCCAGATCTTAAACTCTGAAGTGACTGTCGGCTGCCAAAGGCCAGAAGCTACAGAACCATTCAATGTTCAAGAAAGAAGATCAGGTAGGTCAGCATGCAATATCCGACCATTAAAACATAAACCTGCATAACTGCTCCAAAGAGAAGATTCTGTCACTTAACCCAGCTCGTGCCAAGAGACATTTCTTGCTATGTTAGTTCTGACACCAAGAGTCCAACTGCCAAGTCAAACTGAGTTTGAATCAATATACTCATTTACACAGAGCTATAACCAAATGGAAGATCTTACATTAGAAATGTGAAAAGAATGAAATTATCATTGTTTATGTTCAGAATACTGCTTGAAGTCATTTAAAAACTAATGATTGTCACTACCAATAGAACTAGAATTTCTGGTTCATATCACCCCCCATTTATGAGCAAGAAGGTGAAATGGGCATATGACAACTCTTTTTTTTTTTTTTTTTAAAGAATTTATTTATTTATTTGAGAGAGATTGAGAGCACAAGTGGGAGAATGGGCAGAGGGAGAGGGAGAAGCAGACTCCCTGCTAAGCAGGGAGCCTGACCCTGGACTCCATCTGTGGACCCTGGGATCATGACCTGAGCCAAAGGCAGACGCTTAACTGACTGAGCCACCTAGGCGCCCATGACAACTCTTTTTAAGTTCTAAATTCCAAAATAGTTCTCTGACATATCAGGGACAATATATCTACCTTGAAAAATACAAATATATTCATTCTTTGATTCAGCAGAATTTACTGAGTTCATACTTGTAGGTAGAAGAATACAGCACAGGGTCAGATAGGACAAGCAAGTCCCTGCTCTTAAGGAAGATCTGAGGAGGGGCGCCTGGGTGGTTCAGTTAGTTAAGTTTCTGCGTTTGGCTCAGGTCATGATCCCAGGTCCTGGGATCGAGCTTCACATCAGGGTCCCTGCTCAGTGGGGAGTCTGCTTTCCCCTTTCCCTTTCTCCCTCCCCACTGCTTATACTCTCTCTCTCTCTCAAATAAATAAAATCTTTAAAAGAATATTTTGGAAAAAGAAGATCTGAGGAAAGGTAGCAATAAACAAGTAAATAAATAATAAATAAAACAGATAGTAACTGTGATAACTGCTATCTATGAAGAAAATGAAAAAGGAAATTGTACAAGGGAATGATTGGAAGATTGTCACTTTCAATCAGGTGGTCAGAGAAGGCCCTCTGAACTTTGATTCTATGTTAATTTTGATCACAAACCAAGGAAAGATTTTAAACAGGAAGCAAAGTATCATTTCTTCTTCTTCTTCTTCTTCTTCTTCTTCTTCTTCTTCTTCTTCTTCTTCTTCTTCTTCTTCTTCTTCTTCTTCTCTTCCTAAAAAGCACATTTACTACCTTGGAGAGAATGGATTGTAGGTTCAGGGTAGGGCAAATGTGGCAATCCTAAAGCAACAGACCAAGACTGGTAGCAGTAGAGATGAAGAAAAGTGGCAGGACTTGGGCTATATTTTGAAGGTAGAGTCACTGCTGCACTGAATAGCATGGGTGTGGAGGGAAAGGGCAAGATTAAGAATTATTTCTAGACGCAGCAATCATTTGCAGCTAGGTGGATGACAGTACCTTTTACTGAGATAGGAAAGACTGGAGAAGAATATTTGAAGGTAAATTTGAGACATTCAAATAGTAATTTCAAAATGGCAGCTGAGTCTACAAACAGAATTCATCAGAGAGGTGAGGGTGAGATATACCTTTTGGGGAGTCATTGCTATATAGATATTTAAGGCCATCGATTGGCAAGGTAGAACATAGAGCTAGAAGGACATATAGCATAGAACTCAATGCTGGAGCATTCCAGCATGAAGAGATCAGACGAAAATGCGGGGACAAAGCCAGAGAAAATGATTAGAAGTTGCCAGTGAAGTTGGAGAACTCATGGAAGTTCTATTTATCTATTTATCTATTAATACCATGTAATAAATCAATTTAAAACTTCATGGATACAACAACAATCATTTTATCATTATGTCTCATGGTTTTGGGGGTTGACTGGGCTTAGACAGGTGGTCTTCACTTAGGGTTTCTTTTATAATCAGATGGTGGGGTCATCCTGAACTCAGCAATTACATTCAAATTTAAGGTCAAATTTTAAACCAATGTGATCTATTTCAGACTAATGTGATCTATTTACTTATTAGCGTGTTTTTATTAAGTGAACTGTGAAGTTTGGAGTTTAGAAAACTTGAGTCTTACTCAAAAACTTTCTTCCTTTTAATTAATAACCTGAGAACCATTTGGCTTAACTACTCTGGATTCTGTTTCCTCATTTGTAAGGAGTTGTTTCTAAAGTTCCTTTTATCTTTAAACTTCTGCCATTTTCCTTTCCAGTCTCCTTTTTCCCTTTAGCCAACTCTGCCACTGTTATGGCGAAGGTTTCTGATTTCCAAATTTGAACTCAAAATCAGGTATAGCAATGTTAAAATAGTTCTGGGATCCTCAAATATTAAGGCTTAACCTGCAAAAAAAATAGTGCGATAGACCAAAGTTTATTTTTGCTGCCTAAACTTCTATTCTGTGTGGAAAAAATCCTTACTTCCCTTTTAGGCAATTGTGACTATTATCACCTCCACATTCTTCCCATAACAATTGAAGTCTGAAAAGATTAGATGTTATTAAAATTAATATCTATCTATTTATCCATCTATCTTTCATCTATGTATTTACTCTGCGCCTTAACCCAGAAAGGATTAAACTGAACAACAACAACAACAACAAAAAACCCCAATCAATGTAAATCAATGATTGCAAGTTCAAGGGCTATTTTTTTTTAATTTTAAACCCAATATCTAACTGAAATAAATACCTATTAGTCATGGATATCAGCTATCAACTGATGAAATAAGAATGTTTTTAGTTACTTGGGGAAGGACAGAAATTTCTGGAATTACTCAGACTGCTATCTTTTCAACTTAAACAGAAACACAGTCCTGCTATCTTCCTTGCATTCCTAATTTTGTCTCACATTAATATAGATGTTCTTTGTGTGCGTGTGTGTGTGTGTGTGTGTGTGGTTCTTTCCCTTCCGTATAAATCTGTGCAAACTGGAGATTTAAGTCCAATCCCTTCTCTATAGGAGGTAAGAAGAGATAATGAATTACGGTTTCCAACAAAGAAGATTACTCAGAGCGTCTTTGGGAGAGAAGTGGGGCAGTAGGCTAGTCTTTTATTAAACACATCATATCTAGGACCTCCCTGAAAAATCCTTTCCCTCATCTCTATAAATTTAAGGAGAAAATATCTAAAATCTGGAAAGTGTGAAAACTGTACTGTTGTCAGAATAAGGCACAGATCACAGAAAGCCATGAATAAAACCCCTCTTTCTGCTGCAAAAATATCACATGGTTTATTTGCTTAAAAACACATAAGCAGGGGTTGCATGAGGAATTAGGGTAAAATGCAAGGCAAAAGGAAAAGCATGCCAGGGAGATAGTTGCCAATGACCTAAAACAGATGCCAAGTTAATTTGGGGGCCAATTTGTCAAGCGTTCTCTTTGAACTGCAAATTTCAAAACTACAGAAATTTCAGCTTGAAATATCATGCTGTCTCTGGGAAAGATCCCTCAGATAATCAAGGTTATAATTATAGTGGAGGTGATGAAACATGTTCTATAATCTATACTTTAGTTGATGCTGTCTATTTAATTCATCTAACTGTGGGTTGTTGGTTTTTTTTTTTTTTCTCTCTTTACCCCATTATCTTTCCAAATTTTCTATAAATTTCTTGGACAAGTCATTTATGTCACGTTGCCCATGCTACTGTATAAAAGAACATCAGTGCCAGGAACCAGAGAAAATTTGCTATCAGGGGACTGGCAGCCTGCAAATCACTGTGACTGGTAGAAACATTCTTGCTGTTGTTAACAAATTGTGTCAAAAGCACATACAATGAAATTCAAATATGCTAATGGTACAAATCCAATTTGACATCCCAGAGCAGATTCATGCCTGGACCTCAGAACTAGCACTGGGATATATAGAGCTATTTATCTGCTACTTTAGTCATTCATTGGTCTAAGACATTTTATCGGAAAGCTACCTTTTAAGGTAGGAATGGAAAAATGGGGGTGGGGAGAAGCTTAAATTAAGATGAAACTATCAGGTATTCCTAAGACACTCTCTAAGCTGAAAATGCTCAGGGTAGTCACAATTGCAATGTTTCCATGGCAGAGTTTGATAAACAATTTTGAATTAATCAAAAGACCAACTCCCTGCACAGACACTCTGCTCCGTACAATCAATCCCACTTTAAAATAAGAAACAGAATGCTGATCTTTCAAATCTGGGATAATTCCTCCTAATTCTGCAAGCCAGGATTGTACGTGGATGGTTCTGTTTGTCCTAAATATGGTCTACACTCAATAAGGACAAAATTGTGGGTTTTGTAGCCAAATGATACTATATATGTAGAAAGGAACTCATCAATAACATAGACAATATAAGATGCTTGAAATAAATGGGAAGGTAGGATAGGAAGGAAAGGAATATTTATTAAGAACTTAGAGCATGAAAGACATTTTCTCTGTGAAATACCTACCTCAGATTTTCATTTAATCACTCATTCCTGTCTCAGACCTTATTCTTTTTTTTTTTTTTTTTTAAGATTTTATCTATTTATGTGACAGAGAGACAGCCAGCAAGAGAGGGAACACAGCAGGGGAGTGGCAGAGGAAGAAGCAGGCTCCCAGCCGAGGAGCCCGATGTGGAACTCGATCCCGGAACGCTGGGATCACGCCCTGAGCTGAAGGCAGACGCTTAACGACTGAGCCACCCAGGCGCCCCTCAGACCTTATTCTAAACGCTTGTGATACAATAGCGCTTTGGTAAACAGTTTAAAAACAAACAAACAAACAAACTCTGATCTGATGGAGTTTATATTTTGGAAAGAAAAGATAGACAACATAATAAATATAATAACTAATCTTAATACTATGTGAGAAGCCAAATAGTGCTATAGGAAAAGAAGCAAGAACTAGAGTAGCCTAAGGGAATTCGAGAGAGAGAAAGTACAATGTGAAACAGGGTGTCAGGATCGGTAGCATGGAGAAAGCAGCGTTTGAGGAAAGGTGTGAAGGATGAATCACATGGATGTTGAGGGGAAGAATATTCCAGAAGAGACAGAGAGCGCATGTTCTCAGGAGAGACTGTGCCCAGGATACTGAGACAGTGGTGCAGGGACAATAGGGTGGATGGGCAGGGGGTGCAAGGGATGAGGTCAGAGGGAAACGGGCTGTGACCCTTAAGACTCTGTAGACCCCTGTAAGAATGCAGGGGGTTACTCTAAAGAGAATCGGGAACTCTTAGAGGTTTCAGTAGCGGAGTCATGACTGACATGTTTAAAAGCTTACACTGTGAATAATAGACTGCAAATGGGTAAGATGGAAAGAGCAACATCATTCAGAGGCTTTTGAAAGCATGTGGGTGAGAGTTTAGAGTGACTTCAACCAGAATCTTAGTGGTAGAGATGGTATGAAGTGGGTGAATTCTGGTCCTATTTTGTAGACAGAGATAGAGGGCTTCCTGACTGAAAGCATGTGGGCTGGAAGACAAAGGGAGAAACAAATGACTGAAGTTTTGTCCCAAACAATTGGAGTGATTTTTTTTTCCCGCTATTTAATGACATATAGGAACAAGTTTGACAAACGCAGAGGGTTTAATCCTCGCGTGTGTTGTACTTGAGATACTTAACCAGTATAATACTGACTTAATACTTGTCTGACAGGCAAGCTGTTGGACACATAAGCCTAGAATGCAGGAGTGAGGTCTGGGCTAAAGTTATAAATACTATAAATAAACAGATAAATAGGTAAATAAATAAATATAATAGTAATAATAATAAATAAAATAAAATGGTACGATGAACCTGGATGAGGTCGTCAAGGAGAGAGGATAGCCGTGAAGGAGGGGAGACTGAGGATGAAGCCTTGAGTCACTCTGAGGATAAGAGGTTGGGGAGGGGCGTAGGATTCGGAGGCTGAGAATGAACCCCTAAGATCACAGGAAATGCAATAGAGCACATCGCCCAGAAGAGCCCAGAAGAGCAAGGAAAGTATTTCAAGAAGAATAATGTGATGAACTATGTGAAATGTCGCTGATAGTTTAATGAGATTAGAATTGAAATTTGAACGTTGGATTAAATGAGATAGAGATTGCCAGTGACCTTTATTTAAAAAAGAAAAAAAATTAGCAGAGAGGAGGGGAAATCTTTCGGGGTAGGCTTCAGAAAGAATGGGAGGAGAGAATTGGGGATAGCGAATAATGACAACAGCTTCGAAGATCATTTTTACAAAAGGGCCAGAAATGGGAGCTGCTGAGAAAGATAAGTAGGGTCAAAGGAAGCTTTATTTTGTCTGTTTGTTTGTTTGTTTGTTTGTTTGTTTAATATGGGAGAAATGGTAATATTTGATATGCCCATGAGAATAATCCAACACAGAAGAAAGAAGCGATGGGGTGGGGCCGAAAGGAGGGGGCGTGGTAGACAAGCCGAGGGGCTGACTTGGCACAGCACTTACCTGTGTTACCTGGAGCTAACACACCTTCCCCGGGCCCAGATGCTGGAACGCAGTCGTTGAGAGTCTGCGGAAATTCTCTTCTGACTGCTTTAGTTTAAGGGTGAAGAAGGAAGCAAGCTCAGCAGCTGAGAATGAGGAAGAGGGAGGAGGTTTCAGGAAAGAGGAGAAAACATAAAATAGTCACTTACGAGAGTCCAAGAGTGAACAGGCTTGCCGAAATCGCGAGTCCTGCGCGCCTGTGGTCACTGGCCACGAATTAGAGGTGCGACCTGCCAGTGAGGTTTGTTGGTCTCAGGCCAAGTCCAGACACAGAATGAACAGAATGCACGGAGAGGGTTGTGATCCCTATTTTTCTAATAGTTAACTTGACCTTTTGCCAGGGGCCATACTCATTCGTTAAAGCCAGGAGGAGAAGGCACTTTTATTTGTATTCAGTTTAAAGTGTTCTGTCCCTTCCCAGTATTTAGCAATGCGTGCAGATGGTGAGGTCCATATGGGATAAAGTGCCTCTCCGATGGTATTTCTCCCCCCATCTCTTCCTCACGTGGCCTGGTGTAGGGGGTGTGGTTTATTTTATCTCAGGGCAGTGGTGCTGTCTCCTCCTTCCTGTGCTGTCCTAGAGGCTCCTGGGGGGCCGCCTGCCCTGAACCCATGTGTAGGCAGGAATGGCCATGGGAGAGCAGTCTGCACGTAGCTGCCATATGGAATTGGGTGCTGTATTGGGGGTGAGGGATGCTCTTTCTCCTCTTGCTCATTCCCCATCTAGAACTCTGGATAGGAGCCGTCCCCCAGGCTGTCCCCCACCTCTCCGGAGCAAGGTCACAAATTAGCAGCACAGTGGCAGGAAGTGTGGGGGTTTCATTAGACTTCCTGAGCCACTGCAGTGTTCCTTTTGTATGGACACCGATCTGGGGACAAGTGGGTCGCCCCCAGGACCATGAGGCAGTGAAAGGGGATTTTGCAGCAGAGGCTGGTGGGCACTGGTTGGCGCTGGATGAAGAACGAAGCCTGGGCTCCATGGTGCAGCCCGCAGGAGCCTCTGCAAGGCTGGCTCTGTTCGGAGCGCTGCCAGTATCCGGCCAAGCAGAGAGAGAGTTGGCTACGAGAATATGCCCAGCGCAAATGCCAGCATTCACCTTGTTATTTGCAAGGAAAATCTGTGAATAATAAACACATTTCTAGGAAAGAGGTGCAAAAAAGGAGAACCAGGAAATGCACATGTGTGCAGAAATGATTCATGATACTAATCATTGCAAACTACATATGAATGGTTCTTAACTCTTTGGGGGAGGATCTTTTTCATCATGCTTCACCTCCTCTCCACCCTTCCCCTGCATCTTACTAACGTCACTGGAAAAGCATAGCACTGCTTTCCTGGAGATTTGGTTCTAATGGAAATATAGGTAGAGCCCAGTGAGTGTCGATGAAGTGAATGAGCAAGTGAATGAATGCTGGAGGGAAGGCATCATGGAAAGTCAGCAGCAGGTTGAGCTAGACTCCTGAAGGATACTGAAGACAGTGGAACACATTCGTAGCAGCACCAGGAGCACAGGAACTAGAAAGTATGAGGCACGTTTGAGTGATTGCAAGTAGTCTGCCCCTTGCATAGTGCAATGGAAAGCCCACAGGACTTGTACACATGCTTTGGTAAAAATTCTGCTTCTTTCCCCAATTCTCCATGTGGATTTGCAAGAGCTAGTTAACCTCTTTGCATCTCTGTTTCCTTGGAGAAAAATGGAACTAATTTTATATTATCTTTCAAGATTGTTGTGAGGAGTAAATGAGGCAATTCAGATACATTGTTTCATACCTAGCATGACTTCCTAAGTGCTACATGAAAAATAGTAATGGCAATGAGGTTTGGCATAAAGTTGGGGATGAAATCAGGGCAGAACTTCAAAGTCATGATAAATATCTAGACAGGATGTGATGCCGTGGATGATGGTGACATGGAGAAAGGTTGTGAACTATGGATGTTAGCACCGATCTCATCCAAAGACCACCAGGGAGATAGCTTTGGCCAATTTCTCTTTGCAGCAAGGGACTCTGGGGTGCTTTAGTAAGAGAATGGCAGGATTTATAGGATCTGGGTTTGGGTTAGGTGATTTTGGGGAGGACATTGAGCTTTTCTCTGGACTGGATGTTGTCAAGAAGTGGGGGCTAAATTGGGTTTCATAATGAATATAATCCAGCAGGAGAGAAGATTCAAGGATATAGATATAGTAGGTAAAGAAGCAGTCACACATATTAGCCAGCATATGAGCTTTTTGGTCATTTCTGTGGTTTGGACAGCATTATTGTTTTTCTCTGTGTTCAGATAAGATTGCAAAGTCATCTTGATTTTGTCTTGATCTATCAGGGTCCAGAGCAGCCTTGAATGATATCGACATCCTGTGATGTTGTGTATGTTCAACAGGAGAACATCAAGGTCGAGCTGTGAGGGTCACATAAGCTTGCAGCCACACCAAGACCTGACCTATAGACCAGCCCAGGTCCGCGATGTCTGGGCTGCTTCCTCCTTATCAAGAGTAAGGACAAAGATGTTTGCTTTAGGAGATATATATATCTATATAGATATCTATATATATATAGATATCTATATAGATATCTATATATATATATTGATTGCAGGGGATAAACCGGGACTGGATCTTTTTTTACCAGATGAATGAAAATGAGAAATCAAAGTAGAGAATACAAGGATGGATGGCTGAATACCTAGAAAACTGGATGACTTGTCTATTAGAAATAGTTTGCAGGGACTCCTAGGCTATGTGGTTGGTTGGACAGGCATTCTACATTCTCTTTAGTGCTTAGAATTCATAATTCTATGCTTCCTTTAACATGACCTATCAAAGAAGGGTTTTCTATCCTGACAGTGGTTTTAATTACCTGGAGTCATTCCAATTGTCAGTTTAGAAGAATGCTTATCAAGCCTCCTTCTCCAGAGCCCTAGAGTCTTCCAAAACTTCCTGAGATGTCATAACAGACTAGTAAGGGAAGAAGAAATCAGTAGGGTTCCCTTCCCGCCCCACCTCATACCAGCCAGGATCAAACTCCTTAGATTTCTATCATATATCAGAGTTTTTGTAAGATTGTTAAAGAAAACAAAAACCAAAAACCAAAACAAAACATGCATTGTTTCCTGACATTTCATTGCATATGCTAACTAAAAATCTCCATTCTGGGCAGAGTTAATTGTAGGCAGGTCTGTCTGTTACTTCCTAGCAGGCTGTTTCAAATGTAAATGTTTGTCCTGACTTCCTCTTTGCCTATGGTTATAGCTAGACCTTGCTGAAAAGTGAACAATTATTCAATCTCAGCATTCATAGCAACAATCACTTCGATAGCTTTTTGCCTCATTATGCTCCCAGTAAGCTCGATTATTAAGCAGAATGGTTTAAATGAAGAAATGATTACAACATGGGAAATGGCTTTTCAGGAGTATTTGCTTTATAAATTCATTGGTCTTCCAGCTTGATACTAATATTTTATCTATTAAAATATATATCAAGGCAGGCAGCCTTCTTGAGCTGTTTAAAAATGGAACTATTATGTTGTTTTTCATGCTTTCACATTACTGACACTTAAAATACATTTAATATATTTTGTGCAAAAAAAAGGCAGTCTCTCCACTGTTGATCCAAAGTGTCACTTGTACATAGCCTGATTGTACACTAGCCTAGGCCATTCACCAACATAATCGTAAGCGTATATTATAAATATTATGTTGCTTTGGGCTATTTACTCTGGTGTTTGTCACCAAGTTTCTATATTATTATAAAGTACCTACAGAACTTCATAACTGAGCCATATTCTCCTTTTATCTAAAATCAGATAATACAGGTTTGCTTGGATGTATATTGTGACCAACAGCCATATCGTAACTCTGGTGTAGCTTCTGGCAAGATATTGTATTTTTAAAAAGCGCTTGGGTCCCTGTATTGACTTCTTGCAAGCAATGTCATAATCTCCAGAATAAAACTGGATGTATTCATGGTGCATATGAAGTTATCTGTGATCTGGACCCATGATAGCCTTGGGTCTGACACTGTTAATTGCTCACATCCCTGACACTGTTAATTGCCATCTGAAAGGTGAGCTCACTATCAGGTCACCAGTGTTCTCTTTTTCTTTTATTAACACAGTGAGCTAACCCAGGCCTCCCTTGGCTTTATGTTTCATTGCCTCTTTCTTTCCTAATGCTTTTCTTCTAGAACTCCTATAAATAAGTACCACTGCAATACTCTATTCCAAGGGTGTATTCCTATCTTCTAGCTTTCACTGACACGTGACTGAGAAAAGCAATTTCTCCCTTGAGTGGAGGCAGATGTTTCCTTTACACCCATACCCACCTGCTTACAGAGGTTGGTTCAGTGCCCACCTGGACTCTAGGACCTCATTCAGATCTTCCTTCCTTTAGCTCAGTGTCTGCCAGTTCCCGAACTGCTTCAGAAAAATGATTCCCACATTTTGCAGTGAAGGAGCAGCTTTACTTGGAATGCTTCCCGTGTGATTTAATTAGGGGAGGCCACCAGCTCTAAAAGCAGTGTGTGAGTGGACCAGAGGCGGAAGATCGGACTAGAGCAAAACAATGAGAGATGTCATGCAAATTCCCTCTCTGGATAATTTGAACAACTCAGAGAAATTATTGGGAATCCAAAGGCTAAAAAAGGCAATGTAAAATGCCCTATTCTTGGAAATCCTTGCCTTTAAGAATAAGGAAACCAAAGACAAATTGGGGAGGTCTGAAAATTATCCTTTGGCCTTACTGTCTGCACAGGAGCTGTGGGACGATGAAAGAAGAATGATGCTAGAAACATTAAGGTGGAGAAAGGGGCCACCCATGGAAAAAAAAATGCTTGCGATTACGGAAGATTTGCAAGACAGATCTGGAGAGAGAGAGAGAGGAGGCCTTGAATGCAACAGGAGCAGAAATGAAAGCTGAGCAGGGGTGCACACAGGTCTGGTTACTCTCCAAGAGTCTTGAGAAGGGATAAGCTGATTTAGTAGATGTTAAAGCCAGAAATGGAAACTGGGCCCCCAAAGAAATTTGTCAAGACAGAGAAGTCAAAATCTCATAAATAACGTGGAATTACTCCCCAGAGATAGCCCAAATACAGGCAAGAATTGAGAGTCATTCTCTTAAAGCCGACTCAAAATAAGAGCTATCAGAAAATGACCCCTTGAAGACTGGGGACCTATTCCAAGGACTTCCATAATACTTGGGATGATCTGAGAGTTATAGAAAAAAAATACCAGCATGGAATTAGTGAAATAATTTTTCAGCTTGAAATATTACATGTGGGGATATCACTCTTTGCCTACTGGAATCCATCCACGAAATGTATGGAGTCAAGTTTATAAAGGCATAGAGATCAGACACAATGTCTTGAAGGTGTTGAGTATGGTCAGTGTTAGGTTGAACCTAGCCCTGATTGGATGTTAGTCAAATGGCCACTGTACTCACAGGGTATTACTTCTACATATGTGTTGGTAGATAAAAAATGCTGATCAAGATTAATGCTGTATATACAGAAATTGAGTCTATATTCCAGGAGGAAAAACAGTGAAAGGGTAGTGGGCAAGGGACAAAGTCTGTCTTCTTCTAAAGCCTCTTTGAATTCCCACACTATCATATCCATATACATCATGTAGCTAGAACTGGGTCTCACAGTCATTCTTTCTGTGCAAGAGCCTAAGAGGTAAGTAGTTTTTAGCAAAATCAGTCTGTTAATGACTAAGATGGGGATCATGGATATTGTGCTAGAGTAAAAATTCTGTGAACAATTAGTGCATTCAAGTGAAATTAGGACCCCTTGACTCCAAATCTCTCACTATGAAGAATCACACAAGACAAAGCTTAGAAGACAATGTTAGCAAAAGATATGTCAGAGCCAGAAGACAAAGAGAAAGGCAAAGATAAGGAGACACCCAGATCTAGCACAAAATGCTAGTCTTGCATGAGGTCAAAAAGTAGGGTTGGGTGTCTAAAATCCAGCTGAGCTTTCCCCAAAAGAGTAAGGACTCTAGGGGGAGAAAAGGCCATTGGAGACATAGTGGACATATCTCACTATTGCATAAAAGTATGTTCAAAAACATTTCTCAAAACCCAACCATTAAGGAAAATTAAGTAAAGATAGTGTCTTATAGAGTGGACAGCTGAGTGACTGGTAGTTATCAAGCCCGAGGGGCATGAGTTACATATCCAACAACAGCAGCCCTCTTCAGGTAATGTGCTAATGGTGATTCTCCAATGATGGGGCTGGGGGAACCCTGCTTTGGAGGCATAAAGCCACTGCAAGAGTCTGTGGCTGCAGGAAGCTGTCATGAACTAGAGTAAACAAGCCTTCCAATCAAGAAAGTGTGTGCAGCGGGTGGGGAGGCTTGTTACTGCGAATTTTCCACACTCTGTGGGGCACTGGGACACCAACTCCTTGAAGTTCAGAGAGAAACTAGAAATGAAGGTATTTTGAATGTGGTAGATGAGAACAAAGTCTGAAGAACGGGCTTACTGCCACTGCAAATTTTGAACTCCCCAAGATAGCAGGATTATTCTAATGTTACACACTGAGAGGGAAGGCTTTCTCTCCAATATAGGGAGAATTTAAATAGCGCCATAATTAATTCCGTGGTGAGATGCTTCTCCCTACGAAATTTTAATTCAAGTCTTGAAGCCTAGACCCCCGGGATAGAATGAATGGCAACCTGGTGAGCCTGAAACAAAGACTTTCCTTGATTTTATCTCTCCTCTGTTGCTCAGATATCATTAAGTCTTAGGCAAGAAGAATGTGGGTCTAGTTTAATTGTGTTTTTAGAACCTTCCTTTTGTTTGGGGTAACTGCTATTAGGGCTGAGGATTGGTTTATTGTCTTCTTTTTGTGAGTGTGTGGCTTAATGCTAAGATATTCCTTTGTTCCTTTAGACTTTTTATAAATAGGAGCACATAAGAAACTTGGCAGGAGTAATCCCATCTCAAAGGCACTGCAAAGCGACATCCCTTCCAGTGAGAGACAGACAGGCATCTACTCAGAAGTCTGATTTAGGGTTCTGCTTTCTGGCTGAGAGTTAGCAGTCTTCAAACAAGAGCATTGGCAATGATGCTTGCTGGACTTCAACTTGAAGATTTTGGACATTTTTTGAACTTAGTATTTAAAGGCAAGATAATTGTGTTTTGAAATTTATTTTGGCGTTAACTTGAGAGTTTGATCTTTGATTTCTGTGGACTTAGATTTGCAAGATTTAATTTATGACATTTTCATTTCTCTTCCTGTGGTAATGAGGGGTGCTTGTACTTAAATTTGGGAGATCTCTATAATGCTGACAAGTTATTAGAATGTTTTCATGCTGTCACTTGATTTAATAGCATAACACATGGTTAAGTTATCTTATGAAATGTGGCTGAACGTACTTTGAGTAAGAAAAATGAGAATAAGAAATACTCTTCTGCCCTAGGGAATGGCAGAGTCTTCCCTTAAATATATACAAGTGCCCCATTTCAGACATCTGTTGGGGCAAAGTTAAACTCCTAGGAGCAGAAGGAAGGCCAAACAGTAACAGGAATTAGGGGAATGGACTCAAGAGAGATAAGTGGGACAGTATTCATAGAATGGGGCTTGGCTCTTCTGGGAGGAGTACCCACATGGCCAGTGGAATGCAGATCTGAGAGTTGAATGCAATCATTTAAGAAAACAAAAAGCTGAAATGTAATTGGGAAAATTTCTAGTTTTCTGACCTCATTTTCCTATTTTCATCTTTCTGTTTCCACTAGACTAACACTCCTGGTCTCACTCTCCACCTCTTATTCACTCTCCTTTCTTAGAGGAAGAGATTATATATTGGGGCAAGGAATTTAAAAGAAATATGTGGGCATTACTAGTCCAGCTTGAGGTGTATCGAATAGTAACCCCCTCCCAAATTCATGTCTACCCAGAATCCAAGATTGTGACCTTTTTTTTGGAAATAGAGTTATTGCAGATATAATCAAGTTAAGATGAGGTCATACAGGATTAAGGTAGGCCTTACCTCCAAAGTCTAGTGTTCTTGTAAGAGAAGAGAGAACACACAGAGACAATAAGGAAGAAGGCCATAGAAGGATGGAGGCACGGCTTGGAATGATCCATCTACATGCCAAGGACCACTGAGGATTGCCGGGGCCACCAGAAATAAGGAGGAGGCAAGAAAGGATTCTTTGCTAGAGCCTTCAGAGGGAGCATAGCCCTTCCAACACACTGATTTCAGACTTGTAGTTTTCAGGGCTGTGAGGGAATAAGTACTTCTTATGTTAAGCCACTGAGTTTGTGATACTTGTTACAGCAACCCTAGGGAAGAGCTCCATCATCTTTCTGTTTTGCATCAAGGTCTGTCTGTAAGAGGTATGCATTCTGGTCTGTGCCATGTGGTCCTCTAGCCATGTTGGTGATGAGGGTTGGATCTATCTAATGCAGGACTGTAATGTTTATGAGCCCTTTAACTTGGAAATCAGAAGTATAAACTCCAACTATCTTAACAGTGATAGTTAATAATCTCATCATCTGTATAATCCACATTTATCTCAGTGGACTCAATTCAGAAAGGAATTGAGTGTATAACAAATAACATACACTTATTACATACTGTATTAAATACAGTATGTAATTATTTTGTTGTTTATTGCCCTCCTAAAATTCTAACACATCACAATATACAGCAAAACTCCCAACATTGATACATGCTACAATGTCTTCTTTTCCCCTAAATTAGATGGTCCCTATCTTAGTCAGATCAGGCGGCCATAACGAGTTGCCACAGACTGGGGAGCTTAAACAAAGCACATTTACTTTCTCACAGGAGGCTGGAAGTCCAAGATCAAGGTGCCCTCAGTGTCGGTTTCTGGTATCTCTTCCTGGCTTGTAGATGGCCATGCTCTCCCTGTGTCCCCACATGGCCCCTTCTCTGTGTACACAGAGACCTCTTGTGCCTCTTCCTTTTCTTTTCTTTTCTTTTTTTTTTAATTTTGTTTATTTATTTCACAGAAAGAGACAGCCAGCGAGAGAGGGAACACAAGCAGGGGGAGTGGGAGAGGAAGAACCAGGCTCCTAGCGGAGAAGCCTGATGTGGGACTCGATCCCAGATGTGGGACTCGAGCCCAGATCGCTGGGATCACGCCCTGAGCCAAAGGCAGACACTTAACGACTGCGCCACCCAGGCACCCCTGTCTCTTCCTTTTCTTATAAGGATACCAGTCCTCTTGGATTGGGGCATCACCCTTATGACCGCATTGAACTTAGCTGCCCCCTTAAAGGCCATGTCTCAAAACGCAGTCACATTGGGTGCTAAGACTTCAATGAGTAAATTTTAGGGTAACACAATTCAGTCTATAACAACCCCCTTGATTTTGATCTTCTGAAGTCTTTGTCTTCAAACTCACAGGTATTTCAAAGATGCAAAAATTACCTTATTTTCCTTGACACTCTTGCACACTTTTTAACGACTTTCTCCTCAAGCCTAATGCCCCAGAAGAGCTCCCTACTCGTTCTTGGGAGGGAGACAGTTTTCTTTTCTTTCCTTTTCCTTATAAACTGAAGTCATTATTTGTGCCTCAACAACCTGCACCATGTTTATAACTTGCCCTGGACCATCTTTGTGGCCTAAAATCCTGAATTTACCTGCCTTCTGTATACATTAAAAACATCAAATCTGTTCTAGTTTTAAGAATATATTTTATTGTTTTTTCTTGCATCTGGGCATTTTTATTGCTTTCTCCTTTCATAGAACATTCTCCCCCCTCTTCACTTGTCCATGGACATGTATAACTCTATTCAGTACAATTTTCATTAAGGTCTATAAAACACTACCCTTGCAAGACTTCATTAGTATTCACTCTAATTAGTTTAATTTAATTTAGTAGAGGTTCGATAATTAATTTCCAAAAAATATAATTAATAATTAGCATTTAATATATGAAAACATTTAATGAGAATTACAAGGATTCCAACATAAACTATTTTTGTAACAAAATGGATATATTTTCCAATAAAACTGAATAGAAAACATGGATGGACCTGAGGGTACTATGTTAAGTGAAATAAGTCAGTCAGAGAAAGACAAATACCATATGACTTCACTCATATGTGGAATCTGAAAAACAAAACATAAGAACAACAGCCAACGAAACAAAACAAAACAAAAACCAAAAGCAGAAACAGACCCCTAAACAGAGAACAAACTGATGGCGGCCAGAGGGGAGGGGGTGCGGGGATGGGCAAAGTGGGTGAAGGGGAGGGGGAGGTGCAGGCTTCCATTTATGGAAGGAATAAGTTGTGGGAATAAAAAACGCAGCCTAGGGAATATAGTCGATGGTATCATAATAGTGTTGTAGGGTGACAGAGTGTAGCTACCCTGGTGGTGAGTGAGGCATAACATATAGAGTCGTCAAATCACTGTATGGTCCACCTGAAACTAATGTAACATGTCTGTAAACTATACTCAAAAAATATTTTTTAAAAACTGAAATGTATTGCCTAAAAGAAAACCTATACCTTAACTACTTTCTCATCACAATTTGTGCTTTTGTTCTCTCTTTATAACCAGTGGGGTGACTACAGTGCCGTGTCCTTCCAGTGCTGGTGAATTTGTGAGGGTAAAGAGGAAAGAAGAAAGAAAGAAAGAAAGAAAGAAAGAAAGAAAGAAAGAAAGAAAGAAAGAAAGAAAGAAAGAGAAAGAGAGAAAGAAAGAGAGAAAGAAAGGGAGAAAGAAAGAAAGAAAGAAAGAAGAAAGAAAGAAAGAAGGAAGGAAGGAAGGAAGGAAGGAAGGAAGGAAGGAAGGAAGGAAGGAAAGAAAGAGAAAAGAAAGAAAGAAAAGAAAAGGGGGGAGGGAGGAAGGAAGGAAGGAAGGCAGGCAGGCAGGCAGAGAAGGTATAACAACAGTTGTTAGGTTTTCAGTTCTACCAACAGAAATGATTCCATTCCATCAGGGAATGGCAAAAACAGTGCAAAGGAACTATCATCAGGTGATAAACAGGCGTTGGCTGCATTGTAAACTGACCCAGTAAATTCCCTACTTTGATGTTATGTTTTCCTCTCTCTTCCACTCTATTTTTTTTTAATGGGGAGGTGGCTGTCCTGACTTCAGACTGAAAAGAAGTTGGAGACACTGTCTTAAAAAGTGCAATTAATCTATATACGGATTATATCATGATACTCGAAAATATAAAGATACATGTAAATAAATAATTAAACCATATGCAGATGCTATCATACTACTCAAAAATATAAAGATGCATGTAAATAAATATATTTTATTTGTATAAAAAGTTTGTAGGACGCCTGGGTGGCTCAGTTGGTTAAGCGTCTGACTCTTGATTTCAGCTCAGGTCATGATCTCAGGGTTGTGAGATGGAGCCTAGAGTCAGACTCCACACTAGGCGTGGAGCCTACTTGGGATTCTCTCTCTGTCTCACTTCCTCTGCCCCACCCCCCCAACATCTCTCCCTCTCTAAATAAATAAATAAATAAATAAATAAATAAATAAATACATTGTAAATATAAATATATGATGGTATTATACACCTATTATGTTCGTACATGAGTACATTATATTATTTGCATCAGATGTTGATTTGTAATTGGAATAAAAGGTTCCTTAGAGGTAAAATAACTTACCAGGAATGGTTCTGCCTCTACTACAGCACGCTCACACTGTATTATAATCACTTATTCATCTAGTTTCCCCTTCTTAAGAGAAAGAAGGAATCATGCTTTGTCTTTAGAATTAAGCATTTTTTAAATTTTGGTTTTTTTAGTTTTTATTTCAATTCCAGTAAGTTGACATACAGTGTCATGCTAGTTTTGGGTATACAATACAGTGACTCAACACTTCCGTACATCACCTGGCGGTCATCTTGACAAGGGCACTCCTTAATCCTCATCACCTGTTTCACCCATCCCCCCACCCACCTCCCCTCTGGTAAACATCAGTGTGTTCTCTGTAGCTGAGAGTCTATTTCTTGGTTTGGCTCTCTCTCTTTTTCCCATTGTTCATTTGTTTTGTTTACTAAATTCCACATATAAGTGAAATCATATGGTATTTGTCTTTCCGTGACTTATTTTGCTATCATAATACCCTCTAGCCCCATGCACATTGTTGTAAATGACAAGATTTCATTCTTTTTTGTGGATGAGTAATATTCCATTGTATATATATCACATCTCCTTTATCCATTCGTCAGCCAATGGACATTTGGGCTCTTTCCATAATTTGGCTATTGTTGATAATGCTGCTATAAACATCAGGGTGCATGTACCCCTTCAAATCAGAATTTTTGTATCCTTTGGGTAAATACCCAGTAGTTAGCATGATGTCTTAACGTTTACAACAAAATAGGTGTTGGATAAAAATTTTGTAAGTTTTAAGGGAAAGAAAATGAATGAATGATCTTGGCAACTTCATTTCCAAATATCTTGATTGCTTCCAGACGTGTTGATATTAAACAGCTTTACCATTTTGAAATGGAACCCAATATCCCTTTATACTTTCCACTAACTCTAAAATTTAAATATTACTAGTGACACACAATAAGATATTCACAATCTCAATGAGGCTTTTAGACAACATCCGCTTATGTGGCTTTGCAAATTCTACCTCATATTTACTAGGAGTATACTGTAAGATGAGTCACTTAAGCCAAACTGAATGGATACCAGGGAGAAGGGTATGAAAGTTATTGTCTCAGTAATGCTATTGGTGTCCATTTGCTTTGACCTACAATGTTTTCATTTGGGAGGGACCCACGGAGAAGGTTAAAATGAAAATAATACCTAGATAGATGCTTCTGTTTAAAGCAAAGAAGTCACTGCTCATAAACTTCATAGGACACAATTGAGGGAAAATAACCTCTGCAAAGAAAAGCCATTGCCAAAAGAGACATAGATTTAAATATAAGTACTATCTGCTAAAGGGAGGCGCCATCATGAGCCTGTGCCAGCCTTATTCTTACTAATGCTTATAACAAACAAGGATGGACTGCCAGGTGACCTAACCAGGATTGACTGGTCTGTGTCTTTGAAGTAAAGGCCCAGAAATGTGCACTAAGAGAATGACCGGGATAATGAGATAAGTACATTGGAGATCTGAAAGCAAGATAATTTTATTAGAGCTGGAATAGAAGACTTACATAGGATATCAAAATGAAGAATATTAGCTGACCAGGGGTGAATAAGCTAGGAAAACCACAGGACATGAGAACATCAGAATTGCTGATCAACAGCCATCCACAAAGGATTTAAGGGGATTTCGATGAAAGACAGCTCAACATAGCACAAAATGGTGGCTAATTATAAGAATTAAAACTCAGCCGTCAGGCCTCACATTTCTGCTCCTTCCATGACAAGATTTGGAATTCTAAGCAAGTTAATTAGAGTTTGGTTTCTTCATCTGTGCAACGGAGAAAATTTTATATATGTAATACTTGTTATAGTTAATTGATATGGAGATTAAATGAGATAATACCTATGAAACTCTTAGCACAGTGCCTGGTACTTATAAAAGGTCAATAAATAATATAGAAGCATAGACACATTACGGTTATTATTAGCATACAATCTTAAATCAGGGAGCTACTTGGACACCAGTTTGACATATTTAAAAAAAATAGAAAAAAAGGATTTTGTTTTTTCTGTGACTAAGAGTACTACACAGTAAGATTCTGTATGAAATTGACACAGAAGCCAAGTCAAAGATTGAGGATTTTAAAATGACATAAAATCCTGGCTCCATTGTAAAAATCTATCAGGTTATAATGAAAAAGCTATGTTCTGCAGTTCACCAATTGAAATATAACCCGTGGCCCTGTGACCTCAACGTGAGTTAAATTGTACTCCATAAATCATGGATCACATGTTATGTAGAACAGTTCAAAAAAATTAAGTGAAATAGACAAAATCCTAATGCCATGTGCTTTGGTATTAAAATCCCTCAACTCTTACAGTTGCATAAGTGCAAGATAATCTCATGTGTTATCCATATATCAGTTATAGTCCATTCCATCAGACCTATAGTTGTTTCAGGGATAAGTATTACCTAATTACCAGGCAAACGGGTAGTTTTTGTGGTTAGGAAAAATTTTTTTTGCAGTAAATATTTACTTACAAAAATTTGAATAGGGGCAACTATAATCAGGTTTAAATAATATTGAGATTCTCCAGGGTTATATCCAGCACATCTAGGTCCTAAAGATGTGTCCCAGTTACTTAGTCTTTTCTCAATCAGCAGATTAACATTCATGCTAACACTAAAAAGTGGCTATTGACTCTCTCTGTTATTCTCAGTTCTGCCTTGAGTCCTCAGATTGACCCAACTCAGACTGACCCAACTGACCCTACTCAAGTTCTGATCTATTCTTGATGATTCTGGGTTCTGAACTTGTTTTCCTTTACACTTACAGCTTTATTTGTTCCTGATTTCATCTCAGCATCACTGCCAATGCTGTCCTGTTGTGTTCTTTACCAGGAGATGGATTTCTTCTTTGTCTCCACTGCTATGAATTACTCTTTGTAAATAACCCAAATAGTCCAGCCAGGATTTGAAAACTTACACCTCACCACCCACCCTTGAAGGCAGATGTCCATGACATTTTCTGGGGAACCAGCTCATGGGGAGCCTTCAACTTGAGGAAATTTCTGGATATAACTTCTAACTTCAAACTTGAGGCCCACATTATTATAGTGATGAAGGTATTGTAAAGATTCCTCTTAATACTCGTCCATTAGTTTAGTAAAAGCCCCACATATCTGCTCTCACAAGAAGGTCCAAAGCCCCTCTTACTCTTCAAATTAATGTATAATCTATAATTATGTTACTCCCTTTATTCAGGCTATCACATAGCATCCCTTCCCTGTCATATCTGGACAGAAAAGATGTTTAGTGGATAAATAAGAATGTTTCCAGTTGCTTGTTTCTTTCTGGACTACAGGAAAGAGTGCTCTTCCACTATAGCTCAATCTTTTCTTGGCATTCTTATCAGTCAATTTTGGATCCCTTGACTTCAAATCCTTGAAACTTCCTACAATTTTTTTCCTGAGAATTTGGGCAAGAGCTCAAAGTTAAGTGTGGGGAAATCAAGCTCTATGTCAGACCAGGTGGTAGTGTCAATGCCATCACCGTGACATTCCTGGATTATTGGATTTCATACCTTCCAGCAAAGCCACTGTTTCCTTCCAGATTCCAGCTAGACATTTTCTTTCAGCCTCTGCTTGTGCTTACAGCTATAATTTTCCTAGTTTATAATTAGTCCTCCACATTCACTAGGGAAAAATGATGGAGGAGAGGGAAAGGAATGGTCATAATGCTTCAATTCTAAAACATGATCAACTGTAAGAAAGTGAGAAACATCACTGATTTAGTATTAGCTTTGGAGGAGGAATCTTATAAAACATATCACAGATTTTTTTTTTTAAGATTTTATTCATTTATTTGACAGAGAGAGAGCACAAGTAGGTAGAGTGAGAGGGAGAAGCAGACTTCCCGCTGAGCAGAGAGCCTGATGTGGGGCTCGATCTCACGACCCTGGAATCATGACCTGAGCCGAAAGTAGACGCTGTACCAACTGAGCCACCCAGGCATCCCACAGGTGTTTTAAATGTGCAAAATATCTTAGCATGGAAAAAAACGTTGTATCTGTAGATTGTTTCTCTTTTACTGGGCCGGGCACTGTGTTGGCACATACTACATGCATTAACTCACTTATTTTTCTCAGTGGTCTTGCCTTGCATCTAATTTTAAGCATTTTGCAAATGAAGAAACTGAATTTCTTTATATCTAATGAACTTGCTCAAGGTTACTGAGCTAGTAAGTGAAAGAAAGGCCTATGTTCTTTAAATTCAACTGCCAAGCTCATGTGTTCCCTCCTGGAGGTATGGTAGATGAAACGCCCTGCCTCCCAGCCTCAAGGAGTGCTGGATGGGACAGAAGTTTTGATGATCTCCTATAATCCAAACTGCTTTCTCCAACAGCCTCTAAGTAACTTACTCCCAAGGTTACACCTTTTCAGTGCCTGAAATAAGTATAATCCTCAAAATTTGAATCTACCGTCCACCCAAACCACAACATTTTGTTTACTACTCATGGTCTTTTTTTGTTTTTTGGTCTTCCTACTCACTTTCCTGATCTCTTGGCCCTTGAAACCCCTTGTTTTCTTTCCATTGATGGATCCCATGTGTGTTTTCACTTTCTTTTCTACTGAACTTGAATCTGCTGGCCCATCTCCCCAAGTGCTCCTTCACCAGCACGCTTGGCTTCCCCCAGCCCCCGTCCCTCTGTCTTGCCAACTCAATTCCCAATTTAGAATTGATTTAATCACTTTTCACTCTGTCAAGCACAGTGTTCAGAAAAGCATGCCACCATTCAGACTGTGTGTATCTTTACACGTGGTTGGCGTCCCCCAACTTACCTGAGCCTCCAGCACTGCTAAGAATCTATTTTCTACTCTCCCTGGTTACTTCATCGTGCTTGTCCCATAGTGGCTCTTCCAAACTCTAATTATTCTCACTAGTTCCTTATTCCAAGCCCATATTGTTCTTAGTATCTGATCTTGTTTTCTACCTTACAGAGAAGGTAGAAGACTGAAGCCCCTGCTTTTCAAAACTCATCCTCCTCCATGGGCTTATGTCAGTTCTCCCCGATATCTGCAGGATTCACTCCTTGAACTCTTTCAAAGACTTGGCTTACATGCCATTTTTTTGGTCTCATTTCCAAGTGCCTTATTTAATTCAAAGCATCTCCTTCCTCTTCTCATTTGGTCTTCCTGGTTGTTCTTAAAGCAATCACTCTCTAATATACTGTCTAATTTATTTACAATGTTTGCTATTATTGCTTACTTTCCTCAGTACAATGTAATCTCCACTAAGAGCTTCATCTATTTTGAACACCAATGTATTCCAAGCATCTAAAACAGTACCTGGCTCATGGCAGGTGTCAATAAATACTCGTTGAATAAATGAACAAATATGCACAAGTATTTTGGTTGCTTGCTTTCTTCCTTGTCCTTCCAGAGGAAAAGGTTACTTAAACCAGGTTTAGATAAGATTGATTATGATAACTGTTACTCTAGCAGAGATCAGGGAGAAGATATAATTTACATAATTCATGTCTGAATTATGATGTTAAGGTTGCATACTTGACTCCCAGAATGAGAAAGTTCTCCTTGTGACTCCTTCTACCCAATTCAAGGGCAGGGAAAGCATTTGCTGACCCCCTCACCTCTGATTATCTCTCAATAAATCTGGACAGAACACATACCTCTGCTCTACTCCATCTCTGTCAGTAATGCACTCCCCAAACAACTGGCCTCCAGGTTGACCCAAAGAGACTGAATTCTGCTATATTTCATTTTCTTTGAGAGCTTTGGCCAAGGTTTTTTGTCACTGCAACTGAATTCTGTGCAGCTGATAGTCTACCAGAGACTTCGTTGACACCAGCAAGTATATTTCTCTTTGAGCACAAGTTGGACTTGAGTCATAGTCCCCAGTGAAGAGAACTCGTTGAGTGTAGAGCAGTGATATAATCAATATCCCCTTTGGCTAAAAACGGTTTGCCTGGAATCCATAACCTACTGGAAAACACAATGCAAACACCTGCTGTCTACCAATTTCCTAGAACAGAATATGATTGCAAGAAATACTTTATCAGATAGAGAATATTTCCAAATGCTGAACTTCCAGGCTTTATCAAAGAAGCCGTTCTTAGAAGATCCATTGCATTTACCCTGAGGGCTAAGTTCCACAGAACAAATACATCTTTTCTTAATGTTTGAAAATACTATCCTTGCTTGCCTTCTCCTTCTCCTTTTGATGGACAATAGCAATTCCTGACACACACACACAAACTCAGAATAGTTTTGTTCAATTTACTCGTGGGGCTGTCTAATTCTTCCTTTGACTCTTACTCTTACCTGGGGTTGGCCTCATTTGGCTTATTTCAAACCATCTTTTTGATTTTTAAGTAAAATATTGCATGAAGTAGACGCTTGATTCTGTTTTTTATATTAATACATTTTTTTTTTTTAAAGAATGATGAGGGGTGCTTGGGTGGCTCAGTCAGTTAAGTGTTTGCCTTTGGCTCAGGTCATGATCCCAGGATCTTGGGATAGAGTCCCGCATTGGGCTCCCTGCTTAGCAAGGAGTCTGCTTCTCCCTCTCCCTCTGCCCCTCCCCACTACTTGTGTACTCTGTCTATCTCTCTTAAATAAATCAATACAATCTTTTTAAAAAAAGAATGATGATTCAATCTGCAATCTGTATTTCATCGGCAACAATATTGGAAAGGAATGACTGCCATCTGCTTGTCTGCTGTGAGGGTGGGGATTAAAGCAATTTGTGGTTAAGGAAATTAGATATGGAATTGTGTTCTCCATTGTTTTCCTTTAAGGAGCCTTTTGTAGCTCCCATTTCTCCTCTTTAAACAAACTATTGGATTAGAGGTCCCACTTCACTTAGGCTGCGACAAGGCCAAACAAGCAATCAGTCTCCAAACTACAAATGGATTGTGTCACTAAAATATGGTTGTTATCTGCTTTATGTGAATCCCTAATAACTTGTTAGGCAGAAATGACATTCCTGTACTGGTTAACGTGAGCCTCCTGTCATGACATTTCTTATGCAAGAAAGAAATGGTGGTGGCCATTTGGGGTGTTTTGCTCTTTTATATCTCTTGTCCTTTCAATTTCTCTCTCCTATTTTCCTCATGCTTTTCTCTCTGATCTTTCTGAGGCATTTTGTCTTTCAATCCCTCCTGTTCACGCTCAGTCTCTTGGCCTTCTTGCATGGCTTTTGTTCCCTCCCTACCAAGTGTCAACCCACCAGTCCATAACTACACACTCACCAGCAATGTCAGCCTCTTTGCCTTCTGCTACAAATTTCTATGTAGGTGCCATTCCTTTGTCATCTACTCCAACTCATTTATGGTTTGAGTTTTCATCTGGATATGCAACAATGTGTGATAATTCTCTTCCAAATTTTCACAATTTTTTTAGTTCTTTTGCCTCATTTCCAACCACATTCTTTCACTCTCTGCAGGAAATTTGTTCTTGTTCGTTATAGAGAAATTAGAAACCATTGCACATGCATTCCCTAAACTTGCCAGTAATGTAAACATTTGTCCTTATCTTCTTTCCATCTCTTTCAAAGGGCACGTTGTTCTCCCTCTAGCCAAGTCCAATCTTTCCACTTACGCTTTTGTATTTTTCTTCACCTTTCTTAGACATTTTTCTCCATCACTAATGAATGAAACTCGTCATTTTCTACCACTTATTCTCCATTGAATCCTTTTTGAATATGTATTTGAAAATATTCTGTGTATAAAAGAGAAATTAAAACAATCTATTACTGTTTCCTCTATTTTTTTTTCCTTTTTTGTCCATCTCAACTAAGCTTCTGAAAGGTTAGTCCAGTGGTAAAAGAGTTTCACAAGAAGCCAAGTTCTGGCATGAGCCCATGGCGATAAGTTGTAAAGTAGACTGGAGGCAGATGGAACAGGATGAGAAGAATAAAGAAATGGAAAGGCTATTATGTTAGATGGTTGCCAAAGTGAGGTTGAAGTCATCTAAAATAAAGGCCCACCTTAACCAGGAGGAAACACTATGACAAGGTACTAAAATATTAGTAAAGTATCAGTAAATGAGCAAGAGTGATTAGAAAGTCCATGGGTGATTTATGAGATGGGTGAAGAGGGGTTTGTATAAGGCTCCAAAGAGCAGGACTTTTACTCCACAGACAAGGAAAAGTAGTATAGATTCCAGAATGGAAGTCAGAGAGATGCCAATCTAATTCCCAGATGTGAGGTCCATGAGATGTCAGAGAAAAAAATGGAATCCAAATGAAAGGGTTGCGGGGAAAATAGTTTTGCATGGCAAAGTCTACTTTCAGTTACGATCACAGAGTCAGTATGTTCAGTTAACAACTCACAAATGAGGGAGAAATTGATAACCAGATCAGGGTCTCCCTAAGGCACGTAGAGGATGAGTACTGAGCAGAGTACATTAACTGACAATGTACACTGTCGATGAGTAGAAAGACTCAGATCTTAGGCAATAAACAAGGATAACAGACTTGAGTAATGGTGGACTAAACTGGCCACATACTTCTAAGATTTGCTGTAAGAGTTTCCTATTCATCTGGGAAAAACCAACTACGGCTGGAGTTACTGTAAAAGGGGTACTCAGTGAGGAGCTTCTGATTTGCATTGACCGTACTGGCTCTGATGACAAGGCTCTGGGCATGAGATTCCTACACTGAAGCCCCCTCCATTGTGATGTGTGTGCTGAAGGGTTAAGGAGGAGTTCTAATGCTCAGAGGTTGGGTCATAGAAACTGAGAGAATCTCATCATGAATCCATGCTTCATAAATCCACAGGAGCCACCAAATACGAGCATCTCCACTTATAGTACTCAGTCTTGCTCTAATTGACATATCGCACAGCGGGCTGCATTACCTGGGACTCTATTCAGAAATCCGGGAGTGATGATTGCTGCACATGCAATTATAGAAATGCTCATCACCCCTTCACCCTCTTTTTTTTCCCCAATAGAGACATATTTTTGTTAAAAATACAGCCGTTTCATGAACTTAGCTTGAATTTGTTCCTGATGCATTCACTGATGGAAAACAGAATTAGGCCAATGTTATTTCTGGGTTTGATGTGCTTTCCAGACTTGTTAGGGTTAGCTGGAAGTAATCTTACTCCCTATAGTGTTTAGATGTTTAAAAGTGCTTTGCTGCACACACGGAGCAGCTTTTTACTGTGGCTAATCAGAAATAAGCAAAGGGACAGATTTACAGTGGGAAAGATAGGGAATATAAATGAAAGAGCTCTGCTTAGCCATCCTGAATATAAACATAAAGTTAAACCAGGATGCATGGTACAGTAGCCATGTTAAAATTTCCAGTTTTCATTTAGGTATGATACATCAGGTAGACCCAGTTACTAGTATCAAACCTGCTCTAAAGCATATTCCGTTCTCTCTCATCTGCGAATTACGCTCATGCAGATGTTATGTGTCTTACAATGGAAAGACTTCCAAAAGGGGAACGTGGTTTTCTTCATGTCAAATGTAACAAACCCAAACCAGGTAAGTCAGCTTTGCAGCCTGGAATCCTATTTGTTTACATTAGGTTGGCTTTTCTCATCTATCTTTCACCAGTAATATTAGACTATACATCCATTCCGATGATGTATAAATGGAAAATTTTCAGGGTAAGATCACATGGGAACCTCTACAAGATCACTCTAACATGCTTTTTCTCTTATTTTTTCCTGCTGTGATTTTGGAAGGCTATACTTTTCCCTGTTAAAATGATTAGTGCTTTAAGTGAATGAGATCACTTACTGAAATAAAAGTCCAGCCAAGCCATATTCTCATATCGTGATCTCATACAGGCTTAGCCTCAAGAGAGGCCCCTTGAGAGATTTTGCAAAGTTGTTCATCCAATTGTTGTATGCGGCCTCTGTTCAAAAAGGAAACATGGTTGACAAAATCTAGTAAAAAGGGCCCCTGGATGCCAAAAACAATATAAACGCATGTGTGCCTTAATATACGCTGCTATCTTGCACAAATAATCTCCCTCTGTTGTAAAGCCCATGATGCATGAAACACCTGAATACTTATGTAATTCTCACCGCATGGTGAGAGGCCCAAGACGCTGAGCTCTGTATGTAGCCCTGAGCCTACAAACAGACCATGGGGCATCTGGGGACCCTGAGACCACCTCTAAGCCTCACTTGGCTTCAGAGCTTTTGAATTGCTGTTCCTCTGACATATATATTTTTCAATTTTCCAATTACTATCCACTCACAACTAGAGGCAGTGGTCATTGAACAAGTCTTAGGTTCTAAGTAGTTCGAAAATGATCATGAAAATATGAAATATATTAAAGTACTAATTTTTGGCTTACCTGCAGGATTAATCTAGAAAACACTGCACTATAAATCTTTTTTTTTCATTAACAATATTTATTCAGTGCTTAATTTGACAATGTTATAGGCAGGTCTTGGTCATGCATTGTCCAAGCACCACAGTAACTTCCAGGCTAAAGCCTGCACCTAAGGAACAGACCCCATCTCGCCATGTTTATATCTGATACCTTCTTGGGCATGCTTCTTTTTTTTTTTTTAATTTTAAATTCCAGTATAGTTAACATACAGTGTTATATTAGTTTCAGGTACAATATAGTGATTCAACAATTCTATTCATCAACCCAATGCTTATCATCTATCTTTCCTTTGTATTAGAATAAACTTTGCATAAAGTAAAATGTGTAAAGTGAAATGAAGTGTATAATTCAATAAGCTTTAATAAATCAACACACTCCTGTCCTATCTTCATCAATGCATAAAACACTGCTAACACCCAAGAAAATAGTTCAGTTTTTCCATCATCAATTTCACCCCCAACAGCCATCATCACTTTGATCTATTGTCATAGATTAATTTTGCTTGTTTTTGGACTTCTAGCAAAACGGAATCCTACAGTATATGCTCATTTCTTCTGGCTTCTCTCAATTAACATAATGGTTTTGAGATTCATCTGTGTTGCTATGGGCATACCATGAGTGGATTCTTTATTTTCACTGTGTAGTCCACCATGGTATGAATATCTCTGATTTACTTATTCTCCTGTTGATGAATGGTTGGTTTTGTTTCTTGTTTTTGATATTATGAACAAAGCTGCTATGAAAAAGTCTCATACAAGTCTTCTGGGGATGTGTTTTCATTTCTCTTGGGAAAATACTCAGGAGTGAAATTGATGAAGTAGTTTAGTTTTTATAAGAAATGGCCAAATAGTTTTCCAAACTGGTAGTACCATTTTGTGCAGCTATCTGTGAGATTTCCAATTGTCCGGACCCTGACCAACATTTGGTCTTTCTAATCTAGCTGTTCTAATGGATGTGAAATGGAATTATAGTCTGGCTTTAGTTCTCCTGATAATTAATGATATTGAGGATTTTTTCATGTGCTAATTGCCTGTTCATATACCTTCATGACTGTTTTTTACCCATATTTGTTGGGGAAGAGGTATTCTTTGCCTCTTCTATTGCTGTGTTAGTGTTCTTGCATATTCTGGGTAAGATCTTTATTAACTATGTATATTTCAAATATATTATTTCATTTTTGGGCCAGTCTTTTTAATTTTTTAATAGTGTCTTTTGATGAATAGAAATTTTCACTTTGCATTAAGTTCAACTTGCCAGTGTTTTATTTTTTGCTCCGTGATTCTTGCATCCTCTCTAAGAAACTTCTGCCTACTGCAAGGTCATAAAGATTTTTTTTAATGTTTTCTTCTAGACATATTATAGTTTCAAGTTTTACATTACTCTTACATACCCCAAATCAATTTTTGTGTATCATATGATAAAAATACTAGATTCATTTTTAGTGAACCATTTTAATTTTTACAGAGCAATTAAAAACCTATATTTTTCTCATTGAATTGACTTAGTGCCTTTGTGAAAAATATCCATTGACATGTAGGCCAAGGCCTAATATTAAATTCCTTACTCTGTTTTACTAGTGCTTTTTGTTTATTTCTATGCCAACACCGTGGTCTTTCCATAATTAACCTTATAACAAGTTTTGAAATCAGTAGCATAAGTCCTTCAATCATGTTCTTCTTCAAGATTCCTTTTGCTATTTCAAATCTTTTCCTTTTCCATAAAAATGTGTATAATTAACCTGTTGATTTTTATGAAAATGGCAGTTGGGATTTGAGTTGGATTATGTTAAATTCATAGATCAATTTGGGGGCAATTCACACATCAAAAATGTGTCAGCAAATCCTTTTTGTAAAGAACTAAAGAGTAAATAATTTCGGCTCTGTGGCTGGGCCGTACTGTTGTAACATCTGTTGTAACAAATCAACCCGCCGTTGTGGGATGAAGGCGGTCAAAGAAAATACACAAACACATGGCATGGGTGTGTTCAAACACAATTTTACCAAAACAGGTAATGGGTCGGGCAGCCTGTGGGCTGTGGTTGGCCTTGCATTAAAATGTTGCGTTTCCTAAATCTATGGACATAGTACATTTCTCCACTTATTAGTTATTATTTACTTATTTGCTACGGAGACTTGTGGTTTTCATTTAGAGGTTTTGCATCTCTTTTCAATTTATTCTTTAGCTTTTTGTTTCTGATGTTATCAGAAATGGAATATTAGGATTTTATTTTCCAATATTGGCTGCTGGTCTAGAAAAAATACAGTTGATTTTAGAATATTGAGCTTATATCCTGAGAAGTTGTTAAATAAACTAAGTTCAGCAATTATTTTGAAGATTCCAGATGATATTCTAGGTAAACAATGATGCTGCCTGTGGGTAAAGATAATTTTATGTTTTCCTTCCCAATCGTCATGCCATTTATCATCCCTTTTCCTCCCCGTTACCCTGGCTATGACTTCTGGTACAGTGTTGGATAAAATGGGTGAGTGAATGCATCCCAGCATTGTTCTTGGTATTAGGGGGAAAATGCCAATATTTTATCATTAATTTTAATTTTAGCTGTAGGTGTATGTAAACGCCTTTTAGCATAGTGAAGTTTCCCTCTATTCTTAGGTTGTTGAGAGGTTTTCTCATTAATGGATGTTGAATAATGTCAAATATTTGTTTCTACCACTATTGAGGCCTTCCAGTTTTATTTGGAACAAAGTTAGGCCAGAGTGATCTTATTTTGGTACTTTATCTTAACCACTGGCTTCTTTATATGGCATCTAATTTGACGAGCTCTGTCATTAACTATAACATGTAGATCAAATAATTTAACATGATAGTTGGTATGGTTGAGTTTAAATCTTGCATCACGCTATTTGCTATTTATTTGCTCTATTGTCCTTTCTATTTTTTTTTTTACTTTAGAATAATTTTTTTTCTGTTATTTTGAAGTAAGTATTAATTATGACTTTATTTTTTCTCCTTTGCTGGCTTATTAGCTGTAACTATTGTTTGTTTTATTTTAGTGTTTGCTCTAGGTTTATAGTATACATCTTAATTTATCACAGTCAATTGATCTTTTGCCACTCCGACATTGTGTGTGAGTATATTTCAAGTTCTCCCCTCCTAGAACTTGTTTTTTGTTGTCATACATTCTATTTCTTCATGTACTATCAACTCCATAATTTATTCTTATTACTTTTCAGATGACCACTATGAGAAATGAAAAATGTTCTTCAAGTAGAAAAAAATTATACCAAATGGAAATATGAGTCTACACAAAAAAATGAAACGTCATGGAAATAATGACTAGAATGATGAATAGAAAAAGAAATTTTACTCATTTTCAGATATCTTTAAAAGACCATAGACAGTTTAAAACAAAACAATAACCACATATGAAAACAATCACACAATGACTGGTGGGTAAACGGAAATATTCCAATTTAAGGCAATCAATATTGTACGTAAAGTAGCATTATATTATTTGAAATCAACCACGAAAAATTAAAGATTTACACTATAAATTCTAGAACAACCAAAAACATAAAAACACAAGACTATAACTAAAGACAATGATCAAGAAAAAATGTAATCATACAATATGTCAATGCAAAAGTGAGTCAAAAAAAAAGAAAGGAAGGAAGGAAGAAAGAAAGGAAAGGAACGAAAAAAGAAAAAAAAGGAAAAGCAATAATATGCAGATGGGTATGTAGTAATCATACAGCAAGAGGAAATATGTAAAGCAAACATAGTGATAATTACTTCAAGGATAAATTATACAAACAATGCAAATAGAAGTCAGATTGTATATATAAGAAAAGAGTGAGTCCCTGATGTATCTTTTGTGCAAAAAGCACATAAAATTATCAGGAATAAAATGGGATATTTATAATCATAAAGAAGTTAAAACTCAAAAAGACAACAATTCCAAATGGATATGTACCTAATAACAGAGTTTCAAAATACATAAAGGCAAAACTAATATAATAGAAAGAAAAAGTCTATATATATTATTAGTTATCACAGTCAGCTCACAGTAATTAATACAAAAAATTGGTAGAAAATCTGTAAAATACAAAAGACTTGAGGAACATTATTGATGAAATTAATATAATTGATGTTTATAAAATACTCCACCTATCAATAGTTGAAGATAATTTATTAAACGGACACAGAATATTGGCAATGATAGATCATATTTTGAATGGTAGATCTCAACAACTTTAAATATTTGAAAACATAAATCATATATTTTTTGAGCAAAACAGAATTAAAGCAGAAGTCAATAACAGAAAAATATCTGGATAACCCCAAATATTTGGAAATTTAACAATATACATCTGAAAAATGCATTTCTGAAAAAAGTACACACATTACTTCTAATTGGATCATAGAATTACGTATAAGAACTGAGACTCTAAAACCTGTATACATCAACTTAGGAAAAAAAAATCTTACAAACTTACATAGAGTAATATTAGTTAAAGCAGAAAGAACACTAACCACAAAAGAAAAAAGTTGATAAATTGGACTTTGTTGAACTTAAAACTGTTAAAAATATAGAAAGACTAGCCACAGACTGGAAGAAAATATCAGCATAACACATATCTGATAAAGGATTCCTATCCAGAATATATAAAGAACACTTCCCAATCAATAAGAAGGGGGGAAATTACTTTTAAAAACCAAAGATTTGGGGGCAGCTGGGTGGCTCAGTTGGTTGGGCAACTGCCTTTGGTTCAGTCGTGACCCCAGGGTCCTGGAATCTAGCCTCACATCTGGTTCCCTGCTCAGCAGGGAGTCTGCCTCTCCCTCTTCCTTTGCCCCCTTCCCTCACTCATGCTCTCTCTCTCAAATAAATAAATAAAATCTTTAAACACACACACACACACACTAAGATTTGAACAGACATTTTAAAAAAGAAAATCAGATGACCAGTGAGCACATGAAAATATGCACAAAATCTTTAAGAAAATGCACATTAAAACCACAATGAGATGCTATTACATACCTATTAGAATAGCTAAAATAAAAATGCCTGATCGCATCAAGAATGATAGAGCAATAAGAAGCATTGTATATCGCTGGTAGGGATACAAAATGTATAATTCACTTTTGAAAACACTTTGATAGTTTCTTATAAAGTTGTACATACTTGACTCTAGGATTCCACCATCCCATTCTGAGCTATTTACCCCAGAGAAATGAAACATATGTTTACATAAAGACTTGCAGTCTACTTTTCATAGGAGCTTTTTTCCCAATAGCCAGAAAGTGGAAACAACCCAAATGGCCATCATCTGGTGAACGGATAAACAAAGTGTGGTATGCACATATAATAAAACACTATTCGGCAATAAAAAGACACTAGCTATTAATGGTACACAACCAAGCGCATGCATCTTGAAAGCATTATGCTGAGAAGGAAGCCAGACACAAGAGATTTTACGGTCCACAATTCTATTGAATGAAATTCTAGAAAACGTAAAACTATAGTGACAGAAAGTAGATATGTTTGCAAGTGGCTGAGGGTGGGAGTAGCATAGTGACTCCAAGGGGGCACAGGGTACCTTTTGGGCGATGGAAATATTCAATAACATTATTCTGGTGTTGGTTACTTGATTATATGCATTTGTCCAAACACATTCCATGTACTGTTAAGATTGGTAAATTTCATTATATATAAATCATCAATAATGCTGTTTAAATTAATACAGCTTCAAAATTGTAGAAAAAAAATACCCTAAGGTATTACCTGGCAAAATAGCAATACAAAGAGAAAAGAAAAGAGAATTTCTGTAGAGTAAAACCAAAACCAGAATCGTCTCCCTACAGATTAATGACTTAGAATGGCCTCAAGAACTACCTAATTTAAAGGTAGGTGAATATTAAGGGGAGATCTCTATTTGAAATTCACATAAGGGTGTGTGTGTGTGCGCACGTGCGTATGTTTGGGGTGGGAGGACCGTTGATGGAAAGACTGAGATACCAAGGGAGCGAATGGAGAGAGGATGAACTGGACCCCTGCCCTAGAAGGAACAGTGCCAACAGGATGGCCAAGTCTAGGCGCTTGGGAAGGCTGGCCAGATTTGCAGCCTTGCTTTGAAAGCTCTGCTTAAAAGTGCGCCTTGTTTGCAAACAGTAATCCATCTCCCCAGGTAACACACCCTCTGTGTAAGCACCCTTCCTCAGGAATCAAGGAGGTGCAGATATGCTGCTAATATGCAAAGTATTTCATTTAGTAAAGGCTTTCAGTAGGCTCATTTAAAGCTCTCCTACTGCTATGGTAATAGATTGGATCTATATATTGTTTCCTAACAGTTGCTGTTTGCACTAAATACAATCAAATGGCAACATACCTCTAAAGTAAACAAAGAAGTTTCTATTCTCTTCAGTGTTCTCCAAACAAAATTAATCTTACCACTGCTTCTTGGATCAGGTTATTTTCTCCCACACTGCTTGGAGGCCTTCTGAGAATACCAGAGGCCCTTGTATTCCCTCTTAGCAGGCAGGAAATTATCATGGGAGGGACAATGACACAGAAAAGACTGTCTCCACTCTCCCTTAACAGCAGTCATGCGTGCTCCATGGTTTAGTCCTTCCCTTCTTTGCTCCTGAGAACAATGGGTGGTCATTATTTTACTTCAAAACCCTGGATCTGGAGGATAAACAGAAGTGGGAAAGGCATGGTAATGAAATCGTAGAGCTGGTTTGGGGAATGTTTCTTGATTTTCCCAGTGATCTGTTACCTTCTCCATTGCATTCACGTGCCAGATCCATCACAGAGGCAAATGGCAGGAGCGTCTAAGAATTGTTGAAAGCAGTTGATAGCAAATGACTGAGAGTGTGTTGGTCTGATTCTTCTCCATTCTGCAGGGGAAAACAGGATGCAGATCTGGCTTTGTGTGGTGACCTAGAATTTGTACAAATTTGCATGTCATTTTATTTCTATTTCCTGCAAATACTTCCTGATTTCTCCAGATGAAATCACATCCTCCATCAGCAACTGTCCTTTCCCACCCAAAGAGTGAGCAAATGAACAATAAAAATCAAGTTATCCCTTCATTGTAAACCAAGTTTAAATTTGTTTTTCAGTTTATGAACCAATATTTACACAGAGTTGAATCTAGTTGACTGTATCGGAGAGGATTCGAATGGGACATGTTGGGATCTATACTAGGGTGACAGAGGATTTATTTGAACATACCAGATTACCCTCAGATAACTATTTTCTTCTGCCACTTACATGCTCCATTGATGTCCCTGCAAAATAATAATAATAATAATAATAATAATAATAATAATAATAACAAAAGCAAAATGTTTATGGTGACGCAAACATGATTGATATGGAGATCTATTTCTCTTCAAAAACCTGGAAGGCCTTCCATGTCAGGTGCCCAGTTCTTGCTCCATTCGAACTCAGAATGTCATTTGAAATCTCCTAAAACTTTCCAGGTGAAACTACCAGTATTTGGGAGAAAAGAAAAATTATCTGATGATGAAATCATAGAATCATTGAATTTTACTGTGTTTAGACCATCAAGCACAAGTCTAACACCATGACACTGCGATTTATAGAATTCTAATGGATTTGCCCTTGAATGTGTAGCCCATGTCAGAGTTGGGATAAAATTCTAGAACTTTTATTCTCAGTATGTTGCCTGCCCCATTGCACTAACAGTGGGAAATGGAGCAAGAAAGACACTGACTACATGTATTGATAAGTACATGATATATAAACAAATAATAAAAATAAATGGGATATATTTAGTAAATAGAAAAGAGCTTCTTACATAGCTAGTCAGAGAGCTTCGTGAAAAGCAACCTTTTTCCAACTTGGGCATTGAAAGTAAGAGAGTAGTTCAACTCAGAATACATGACAACATGGTTTGTCTCTGATAGTTCACTGGACTTCCATACTACCCCAAATGGCTCTTCATCTTCACAGTCTTGTTTCACCTTCTCGTAACCTAGAGAATTCAAATGGGACATTTGTTCCAGATTCACCAAATGCTTATGACACACATAGCACTGAACAAACAAGAATTTGTCCCTGTCCTTGTGCTGTTTACAATCAAACTTTTCAAGGAACACCCGTGAACAGTGCAATGTAAGTTCTGGGGCTCCATCTCTAGGGATTCTGATCAAATAACTCCACGTAGGCTCAGGAATCTGCATTTTAACAGGTGTCCATGTGACTTTCAAGTAAGTTTCCTGAAGGTGTTGCTTGAAGTAGCCCATGTGCTCAGATAGTTCAGGGATAGGAATCCTGAGAGCCACATCTGTATTAGTCTGGCTTGGGTTGTCCAACAAAATACCATTGGTTAAGTGGCTTTAACACAGAAATGTATTGTCCACCACTCTGGAGGCTAGAAGTCTGAGACCAAGGTGCCAACATGGTCGGTCTCTGGTAAGGGCTTTCTTCCTGGCTTGCAGAGAGCTACCTTCTTGCTATGCACCCAAATGGCCTTTCCTAGATACATGTGCACAGAAAGAGTGAGCGAGCTCTCTGGTGTCTCTTTTTATAAAAGTACTAATTCCTACTGGACCAGGGCTCTACCCTCAGGACCTGTTCTAAACCTATTACTTCCCCAAGACCCCATCTCTAAATACCATCACATTAAGAGTTAGAAATTCAGCATATGAATGGGAGGGGTACATAATTCAGTCCATTGGAGCATCTTCAGTATATCCGCTCATTGTCCCATCCCATTGACCTTTATTATCTTAGAATTTGGGGAACCCCCCTGCTGGTGCTTCAATGTTGTGACAGAATTAGAATCTTGGACAACTTAAACCTGCTCCCTGAAAAGACTGATGCATTTTTTAATGAAATAATGACTGCCTTAAAAAAATAGTTCCAGGGCACCTGGGTGGCTCAGTTAGTTAAGTGTCTTCCTTTGGCTCAGGTCATGATCCCAGCGTCCTGGAATTGAACCCCCTAGCCAGGCCCTCTGCTCAGCCTTCTTCCTCTCCCTCTGCCCCTCTCCACCCCTGCTCATGTGCACGCCCTCTGTTTCTCAAAGAAACAAAATCTTCAAAAACAATAGTCCTGAATTATTTAGCTCAGAGTAAAAGTAACTATTAGATAACATTAATGGCCCCCCACCACCGATGTGATGTCTTCATTTAAGAACTCTAAACAGTGAACTTTCTAAGGGGACAGGTGGGGGGAACTATGAATTCATAGCATTTTGCGTTCCACAGAAACATCTAAAATCTCTGCAAATGTCTTCTACCAATTTGTATGTTCTGAGTCAGTCCAGAGGAAATATCATCAAAGTAAAAGGGAAGGAGACTTTGCTGCTTTCTAGCTGTCACCCAGGCCTTTCCCTGTTCTGAGAAGAGCAGTTAAAATCTCAGCATTGAATCTTTGGAAGTGCAGTGCAATGTCTCTCTCTCTCTTTCTCTCTCTCACACATGAATATAAAGATATTACAAGTGTTTAGGAGCAAGAGTCGGCAGAATGATGTAGCATTTTTGGACATTACACATCAGATTTTTCTATTCCATTGCCTTGGATTTTTTTAACAGTTTTACTGATGTATAACTCATATACAAAACAAAAACAAAAACAAACACTGGACACATTAAATATATATAATCTGTTGGACGTAGAAATATGCATGCACCCATGGAACCATCACGGCAATCAAGGTAACAAACATTCATCACCCCCAAAACTTTCCCCCTGCACCTTCATCATGTGTGTAAGAATATTTAACATGAGCTCCACCCCCTTAACAAATCGTTAAGTGCACAACACTGGATTATTAGCTACAGACACTGCTTTATACAGAAGATCTCCGGAACTTGTTCATCTTGCATAACAGGAAATTGCCTAGAATATTGTAAAACAAATTCTTGCTTATAGATAAAAACAAACAAAAGTCTTGGCTTCCTTATATTGAGACATATCATGATGCAAAAAGGTACAATGTTCCTGGTCTCCAAGCTCCTTCTGGTTCAAGACCTCTATTCATGATGACACTTGACCCTTCGCTCTGACAATTCACCCTGTCCCCTAATCCCAATCATATGGTTCAGGTCAGTGCCACCTCTTTCTTCTTTATTATCTGACTCAGATGGCAGTCTTCACAGTTTGGTGTTTCCTTTTGTACTGAATACAGATATAAAGTCTTTATTCCTTTTGCATGGTAAGCATTACTTTTGGCACACAGCAGGTGCTCAAACATGTATTTGTTGAATGCATGAATTCACTACTTTGATAGGCAATCAGGACAGATGCAGAGGGCATGGGTTAAAAAAGTTGCATGCATTTTTGCTTAGTTGTGTGTATTTTTCTCCCTCAGAAATGGAATGCATGGAAGTATGTTGGTCCTTCTCAATAAGAACACCTGACAGTATGTCACAGTTCGGTATCATTGATATGTCAGGTTTAAGGAAATTAATTCATTTGTTTATCAGATTTTGATTCTTGCACACTTGCCAGTGTTTATGAGAGAGAGAGAGAAAAGCTGATGGACTTGATCTTCCTGAGAATGGTTTTATTTTTATTTTTTTTTATTTTTTAAGGATTTTATTTATTTATTTGTCAGAGAGAGAGAGAAAGAGCACAAGCAGGGAAGCAGCAGAGGAAGAGAGAGAAGCAGGCTCCCCGCTGAGCAGAGAGCCCAGTGTGGGACTCGATCCCAGGACCCTGGGATCATGACTGGAGCCAAAGGCAGACACTTAATCGACTGAGCCACCCAGGTGTCCCCTGGGAATGTTTTTAATTCCTATATGTGTCTCTAGGCTAAATAAAAGGAAGAAATGGGGGTGATTACAGGCTCTTACAATGTGATTTTTTAGGTAGCCACCATACAAAAGAGTCACGGACATGTTTTATTCCTTCCAATTTCAAAAGATAGCAGCCAAGTTCATTGCAAGCTAAACCCTTTGATACAAATGGGAAATATTTTAAAACATACTGGCTTGGAGTTCTCATCCTTACCAAACTAGCTGACCATTGTATTCAGGCATATAGGAATCATTACAATTTCACCTAGAAGAAAAAAAATTAAAGGGATAAAGTATAATAGAACCAACTCCAAATACCATCATGGGGTTTTACAGATAAGCACATAAGGACTTGAAGGCAGGCAATTATTTCTAGGAAACCAACAAACAACAAAAAATGTTGTCAGTGCCCTTTACAATTAGGGTGAACCTATCCCGGTTTGCCTGTCCTGGCAACATTTTTAATAGTGCCTCTCTTCACCTTTAAAAATGTTCTAGTTTGGACAACAAATTATATGACAACCTTATTTGTGATTTAAGAACACCTGCAGCTTAGAAATCTAGGAAATTCAAGATGTATCTAAGTAAACAGCAAAATACATCCCTTAGTACCAATTTTTAAATTTTCAATTATATTCTGGAAAATAATTGTCCTGAAATTCAGAATAACAACTTCCACTCTCATTCCCCATAGACGACTGGACTTAACATATTCTTTGGGCTAACATTGCATCCTGTGGTTGTCACACTTTGAAAATGTGTGTCAAATCAAATGCAGGGCATTAAAACAGTGATAATCACGGGATAACTATGGGAAAAAACTCTAGATACTTGGAATTTCTGCTCAAGGGACCTGGATTCTGACCTAAACTCTACATAAACTAACTTTGTGGCCTTGGGCCATTCATAGAATCTTTCTAAACAAAAATTTCCTGATATGTAAAAAGAGAGGAAAAAATTCTCACTGCCTGTTTCACAGAATGAGTAGCACCAACTAAGAAAATGCATCATGCCATTGTCATCATTCTATCGCATCTAAGGCCAGCCTGAATGCACCTTACCTGTGAAAATAGACAGCTATGAAGCCCACCAGAACCACATTGGTTCAGAATGTGATTGGGCTGCTAGAGGTCCTGGCTTACCAGGTAACTTACCTTGGAGAACATACTCCACATGCTCAATTCTTAGTTTGTGTACAAAATGGGTATAACTATACTAAACCTTATTTCTCATGTTTGTGAGATAATGCAAAACATCTCACAAATAAACACTAGCTTGGGTACTTGAGAGCAGGACTACTGTGAAGGTGTTTTCTTGCAATATAAAGCAGGTGGTAGAACCCCAAGCACTTCTAGAAGTCTGAAACGTATCTATACATATAGGAGACCCAACGAAGTAGTGGCGTGGGGGTGGGAGAGGTGAATCCAGATTGTTTTGGAAACAAAAGAGTAACAAACTCTATAGGCTCTATGTGTTAGTAGTTTGGGTTACTAATAAGTAAATTCCATCAATTCTTCTATATTTTATAGTAGCCTATATCCAACGTTATCAAAACTTTAGTGTGTAATATATTTAAACGGTTATTAACTATGAAGACAATTTTATATGAAAGTAGCCACTAAAATGAAAACAGGAGAGTGTTAGTGATTACAGAACTTCACTGGCTAGATTGAAGCAGATGGAAGGAGACCTCGGATCTGATCTTCAGAGATTTAGTGGGATTAGGAGAAAAACAAAGTAGCAGGTGGATTTGCAGCAACATGATGTTCAAAAGTTGTCACTGTGGTAGAGAGGATAACTGTAGTTGAAAACCCTCATAAAATTCAACCACAGTTATCTGGTTTAGCCTGTTTCTTGCCTTAGAACAGAGAAGCCTCACATTTTTCATGGACAAGAAGTGATTGCAGATTTTCACACATTTCAGAGTAAGGTTAATTGTAGCATTAAAGAGAGGAGAAACAAAATACAGTCTCGTTGCTTCATGGAAACTTTTATGAGATGTAACTTGTTTTGTAGCTTTTTAAAAAATGTTGTTTCAGCTCTTTGTTAGACAAGCTCTGAAACATTTTACCTATTATATGTTAAACATTGGATCTTTGATAATTTACTTTTTATGATCTGAGAATGGGAAGGAGAAAGATATTATAGTTAAAGGGGTAAATAATTCATTTTTCACCTCTTTGGATTGAGAACTGTTCTGAGCGTATACCTAAATTGACAGTTTATTAATCAACATTGGCAATTTTTGCTGGATGTTCTCTCATTATTCTGCCTTCTTGCGTATTAGCTATTATTGACACATTCTCTAAGATGGGCGTTAAAATGAGAACAAACTCAACCTGACAAGAAAAAAATAATTAAGGGGGAAAAATCAGTGTAAAACCTTATAAATTGTAAAAAGATTACTGGTAATCAAAGTGTCTGACTTTCTCTTTATGCAAATATTATTGCAATTCATGCATATGCAAATAAAGATGCTTCTTTATGACAGAGATTAAAGACATACAGTACAGTGATTAGTATTCTTTGTATACATTCAAATACAGCAAGATTGATATGCAAGCAAAATGAATTACAATCAGGAATAACACTCTATTATTATCATATCACTCAAAATCCATACCAAAGTACCAAGTAGGCAATATAGCATTCGGGGCAATGTGGGAATGTGGTACGGCATTAACAAGACACAGGAAAATTTCTCTTTTAGCAAGATGACTTTATATCACTCGTGATATAAAAATCTATAAGCAACAAACAAAATAAAACACAATGGAAATTATAATTATTTATAATTATATTATATAATTATTTATGAAACAAAACCAGTTTTGCATACATTTGCAAACTTTGGGCAAGGCTGATCTTTTTAGGGCTTAGCTCCTGAAGATCAATGCTAAATTTTCCACAAAAATTTCCATTGCAGAAGACAACTGTAACTGATTCCATCTAGTATTTTATGGGGAAAAAATCCTATAAAATCCAAGTTAGATATTTGATTTGGAAGCTGTTTGGAGGAACTTACTCTTTCTTTAGGGCAATGATATTTAAAAACATGGTATGCTTGTCTACTAAGAAGGAGTAATTACTCCAAATCTTTCAGAGTGACAAATTATATTGCATGCCAAGATTAACATAAAATATAGTCATATACGATTTCCTTTTGAATATTGGGCCACAATAGCAACTATGGTAATAATCATTTATAAGTATGAATTAATAAAATATCTTATTCCCATATTTTTAAGTTAAAATTTTGTTTGAATAGAATAAATATGGTATTTCTGAAATCCACTTCCTTTAAAAAGGCGTACTGTGGAAAGTAATTAGTTTAGTTCAGATCCATTGTCAAATAATTTAAAACATCCAAGCCTCCCCATAACTTAATTTAAATGGACCTTGAGTTATTGCACCTACTTTGAAGTAGTTGATAGATCTATGCTACCTGAACTAATCCCTACCTGACCTCTGACTTGAGATTTGGAAACGTTGGAAGTGCCACATGGAAAGATGGGAATGCAACAAGAATTATGTTCTTCATCCTCAAACTTCTTCTAGAGTCATCAAAAAGAAAAACAGTAACATCCCAAATAACGAATGCATGAGCTTAGAAGCCAGGTAATAAAGACAAAGAAAGGAGACCATAGAAGTTTAATGAGTAAAATAAATATTCTAAATAAAAAAAATGTATTGCTGAGCTAAGTTCTTAAATTCTGCACTGTCACTGGAACAATTTCACATGGGTAACTGCCCAATCTGGTCAACAGGATTGATTATTACCATTTTTATATTTATATGTATTCAGAAAGTCAATATATTTCCTTTCCAAACACTGGAAGTGATCAGTATTTAACTTCCTTGTATATTGATGGTGGGGTGGGGGGGAGGGATGATGATAGTATCAACACCAATATCATGGTTATATAAAGTTAAATAACCTTCATGAATTATCTTTTTGATCTTCACAACAACACCAGAAGGGACCAGGACAGATTTTACCATTAACCTTAGTTACCTAGGGAGAAAATTGAGATAAATGACTCACCAAGGCTAAACGTCAAGGCCACATGGCTGAGGCAAGTGACTGGAACCTGGGTATGAAAGCTCCATTCCCAGTACTCAATGGTGGATACCATATAGTCACTTTCTCATTGCCTCATGCTGAAATAGACACTTCCTCTGTCTTAAACTTTGTGTAAGAATACAGAAAGTGAAGCTTAGATGATAAACACTCACTAGTATTTCCTCTATTATATTTCAGTCTGTAATTATCAACACAGAAGTCTGTTTGCACTTAAAAGGCAATATTCTATTTTTATGAGAACCATTAGTAAATCATTGTTTTATTCACCACAATAATGTTGTTCGCATTTCATGCTAAAACCAAAAATGCTGGTTACCTACTTAGTGTGAGCTCTGAAATCAAGTTATAAATTTTTACTAAAACATAAGCCTCATTTTCTTTTTCTCTTTTCAACAATGGCCTTCATTGCCCAGTTAATGGAACTTAATTTTGCTTATTTTAATTTAATTTTACTTTATTCTTTGCAGCATTATTAAGATAAAATTAACAAGTTCAATGTATATATTTAAAGTATACAATGTCATGATTTGATGTATGTATACATTATGAAATGATTACCACAACCAAGTTAATTAAATTTTAAAAATTAAAAATAGTTATAACTTTTCGTGATAAGAATACATAATATTTGCTCTTTAAGTAAATTTAAAGTATACAATATGGTATTATTAACTACACCACAATCCTTTACATAGATTACCAGAACATATTCCATCGGTGAATTGAGGTTTATCCCCAGGTGGAGAGCTCCAGCCTGCCCTTCCTGATACACTACCTTAAGGATTTTGGACTTTCTTAAATAGCCCCATTATGTGAGTACACCCTTCTTCAGCTGCTTTGAGTGTTGACTACTAACTCTCGCAGTTGCACCTTCTGAGAATCACCCTCCTCAGACAAGAGCTACCTAGCATGTTGTAGCATAGCAGGAGTGAGCTTCTCGCCCATTACCAACCCATGCAGATCCTGTGATTACATTGGGTCCATACAAATAATACAGAGTAATCTATTCTAAGTTGAATTATTTAAATTTGCTTATATGAGTGCTGGTCCACGATGGTGACATAAAAGTCTCCTGAATTCACATCCTCCCATGGACCAATATATATATTGAATATGTAGCTATACATGAAGAAATTCCTTCTGATAGAAATCCAAAAACTAGCTGATTTATTCCTACAGATTAGATAAATGAGAAAATATCCAGATCAAAAAATGGTGCTCAGTGCAGAGGGAGAAGAGACAAACTGATAGTCTGATAGTCTTTCCCTGAAAGATGTCTGCTTGCATACTTTAAAATATGTTCTTCAAGTGTCTGACTTCAATCAGCCTACATCTAGGTCCAAATTGAGATTCTCCCTTTTGGGACACTGAAATTTCATAGGACAACCCCATGTGCTGAAAGTCACTAGAAACAAGGAAGGAAGCTTGGATAATCACAAAGATTTAAGAGCAAACCAAGAGGTTGGGATGAGTGTAGCAATAAACTTTATCTTCTATATGAGCCACCCTGTCAAGACTGGGAGAGACAGTTGTTGTATCTTATATGCAAAGAAAAATCAAGAAACAGACGAATCTGTTTCAAACAAAAGAATAAGATAAAACACCAGAAGTCAGTCTTAATGTAATGGAGATGAGTGATTAACTTGATAAATAATTCAAAATAATAGTTATAAAGATGCTCACCAAGGTCAACAACAGATGAATAAGGAATAATTTCGACAGAGATAGAAAATACTAAAAATGCTAAAAAAGAAATCACAGAGCTGAAGATTGCAATGACTTTACTGAAAAATTTCAGTAAAGATGTTCAACAATAGACTAAATCAAGCAGAGGAGAGGGTCAACAAATGCAAAGACAGGACAATGTCGTTCATCCAGAGAAACCAAAAGCAAAAAGGAGTGAAAAAGAGTCCACATAGATGAAAGGACTTGGGGGACTTCATTGAGTGGACCATTATTCCCATTATATGGATCACAGAGGAGAAGAGAGAGAGAAAGGGGCAGAAATCTTATTTAAAGAAATATTGGCTGAGAGCTTTTCTACCCTGGGAGAAGAAACAGATGTCCAAATCCAGGAAGCACAGAAAGTTCAAAATAAGATAAATCCAAAGAGACCCACACTGAGACACATTATGATTAAACTGTCAAAATTTAAAGACGAAGAGAGAGTTTTAAAAGCAGCAAGAGAAAGACAACTTGTTATGCACAAGGGAACAATCAGCAGATTTTTTCACAGAAACTATGTAGGCCAAAAGTGTGTGACACAATATATTCAAAGGGCTGAGAGGAAAACAAAACAAACAAACAAAAAACCCCAATAATCAAGAATATTCTACCCGGCTAAGTTAGCCTTCAAAATTGAAGAAAAAAATAAAGTCTTCCAAGCAAGTGGCTAAAGGAGCTCATCACCACAGAACTGCCTTAAAAAAATGGGACTTCTTCAAGGGACTTCAAGGAACTTCGAAGGAACTTCTTCAAGTTGAAGTGAAAGCATATGTTTCACTCATAAAGGTGAATATATATATATATTTTAATTCAGAATACTCTAATGTAAAGGGGTAGCTAAACTACATATAAATGTACTATGGAGGTTGAAAAAAGTATTAAAAATAACTAAACTACAATAATTTCTCAACAGAAACAAGAGATAAAAGATGTAAATGGTGACATCCAAGTTTTAAAATGTGGGAAAGAGAATAAAAATGTAGAGTTTTAGTATGTTTCCAAATTGTTTGTTATCAGCTTAAAAATAGACAGTTACAAGTAAAAGATGATTTCTATAAGCCTCATGGTAACCACAGTTCAAAAACCTGTGTTAAATACCAAAAGATAAACAGAAGGAAATCAAAGCATACCACTACAGAAAATCATCAAATCAAAGAGGAAGAGAGTAAGAAAGAAAGAAAAAAAAGAATCACAGAACAACTAGAAAATGATTAACAAAATGGTAATACTATGCCCATACCTACCAATAATTGCTTTAAATGCAAATAGACTAAATTATCCAATCAAAAGACACAAAGATTTGAATAGATAAAAAAAAAAAAAAAAGACCCAACTATATGTTGCCTACGAGAGACTCATTCAGCTTTAAGGATACACAAACTGTAAATGAATTGATAGAAAAAGGATTCCAAGTAAATGGAAATGAAAAGAAAATAGGAGTAGATATTTATAACAGACAAAATAGACGTTAAGACAACGACTGTCATAAGAAACAAAGATGGTCATTATATCATAATAAAGGTATCAATTCATAAGAGGCTACACCATTTATAAATATTTATGAACTCAACACAGAAGCACCTAAATATATGAAGCAAATACAGACATACCTGAAGAGAGAAATAGCAACACAAGGATAGCAGGGACTAACCCCACTTTGGCATAAGTCTTGGCAATGATTTTTTGGATTTGACACCAAAAGCAAAGGCAACAAAAAGGAAAAATAAAGAAATGGGGCTACATCAAAGTAAAAAGCTTCTGTACAGCAAAGGAAATCATCAACAGAATGAAAAGGTGACCTAAGGGATGGGATAAAATGTCTGAAAATCATATATCTGATAAGGGGTTAATATCCAAAACATGTGATGAATTCATACAACTAACTCAATAGCAAGAAAACAATCTGGAAAAAATGAGCATTTGAACTAAATAGGTATTTTTCCAAAGAACACATACAAATGGCCAACAGGTTCATGAACGGGTGTTCCATATGATTCGTTATCAGGGAGTGCAAATCAAAATCACAATGGGGTATCATCTCACACCTGTTAGAACGGCTATCATCAAAAAGGCAAGTGATAACAAGTATTGGCAATGATGTGGAGAAAATAACTCTTGTCCACTGCTGGTGGGAATGGAAATTGGCACAACCAGTATGGAAAACAGTATGGAGGGTCTTCAAAAATTTTTAAAGAATGACCATATGATTCAGCAATCCCACTTCTGGGTTTATATTTAAAGGAAATGAAAACAGGATATTGAAGAGAGATCTGCTCTCCCTTGTTTATTGCTGTATTCTTCACATTAGCCAAGATATGGAAACAACCTAAGTGGCCTTCCGTGGATGAATGGATAAAGAAGGTGCATGGATATACACAATGGTATATTATTCAGCCGCGAAAAAGAAGGAAATCCTACTATTTGCAGCAATATGGATGGAATTTAAGGTCATTATGCTAAATGAAATAAGCCACATAGATATAGACAAATACTGCATGGTATAAGAAATATTTTTTTAAAAAGCAAAGAAAAGTCAAACGCATTGAAACAGAGAGTAGAAAAGGGATTGCCAGTAACTGGATGGGTATTAGAAAAGGTCAGCGAGGGGCGCCTGGGTGGCACAGCGGTTAAGCGTCTGCCTTCAGCTCAGGGCGTGATCCCGGCGATCTGGGATCGAGCCCCACATCAGGCTCTTCTGCTATGAGCCTGCTTCTTCCTCTCCCACTCCCCCTGCTTGTGTTCCCTCTCTCGCTGGCTGTCTCTATGTCTGTCGAATAAATAAATAAAATCTTTAAAAAAAAAAAAAAGAAAGAAAAGGTCAGCGAAAGGTATAAACTTTCAGCTACAAGATGAATAAGGTCTCGGCTGTAATGTAAAAATGGTAACTATAGATAACATTGTATTGTATAACTGAAATTTGCCAAGATAGTAGATCTTAGATATTCTCACCAAAAAAGAAAAAAAAAAAGATACAGAAGCGAAGTGATGAATGTGTTATTTAACTAGATGGGAGGGGAATTCTTTCACAATCTGTATATGTATCAAATCTCCACGATGTCCGCGTGAAATATCTTACAGTTTTAGATGTCATTTATACTTCAGTAAGGCTGAAATTTAAAAAACCTTTAGTCACAGTCCTATATACGAGATTTCCAGAATGTGCTCATCTTCAAAATGAAAGTTTAGTCTTTGACCAATATCCACACTTCTTCCCTACCCCCATCCCCTAACAACCAGTATCTTATTCCCCATTTCAGTGAGTTTGCCCCCTTTTATTAGTTTCCATGTAAGTGAGACAATGCATTGCTTGTCTTTTTCTCTGCCTTATTTCACTTAGCATAACGTTCTCCAGTTTTGTCCCCACTGTCACAAATGGTAGGCTTTTCTTCTTCATTAAGGCTGAATGATATTCCACTGTGTGTGTGTAAATTTCTCTGTGTGTATATATATATATATATATATATATATATATATACACACACACATATATGTATATTCAACCATCAACAGATACCAGGTTGTGTCTGTATCTTGGCTATTGTGAATAATGCTACAATGAACATGGAGTGTGAATATCTCTTCGTGATCCTGTTTTCATTGCCCTCGGATATATACCCACAATGGGATTGCTGGATCGTGCAGCAGTTGATACTTTGAGAAACCTCCAAACTGTTTTCCAGAGTGGTGCAGCAAGCTACAGTCCCACTAACAGTGCACAAGAGTTCCCTTTTCTCTGTATCCTCACCAACACTTGTTACCTCCTGCCTTTTCATAATAAAGCGAAACATAGTAAATGTGGATTCAGAGGTTGTTTTAGTCACTTTTCTTAGCTTTTCTACCATGCACATGCTGGGGAGATAAAACTTTACCTCGACCCTCTCAGGGTTTTCAGCGGGACCTGAGAATTACATTGACATAAACGAGATGAACAGGGGAAAAGCACCCAGATTTATTTTATGTTTTTGGTAATGGGAGCCCTCCAAGGAAATGCAGACTGAAGGGAGTCCCAAACCTAAATGTTTTTATATCAGATTGAACCAAGAGAGGATTTCATTGAGAAGTAAGTGAAATATGTAGGGGAAACTAATGGAAGCGCAGTTTGGTTTTTGTTTGTTTGTTTCGGGGTTTTTTGTTTGTGTTTTTAACAGGGTCTGTTTGTACAGGTTTCTCTTGGCCTTGACTCCCCATTTCGGTGATAAGAATGTTTCTTTCGTCTTGGCATAGGGAGGGCACCTTTCATATAGGAGTTTTATCTCCCGCTTTCAGGAAGAAAAGGGAAAGTCAAACACTCTTCTCAGATTTGCTTTTCAAATGTTTTTTTTTTTTTTAAAGATTTTTATTTATTTATTCGACAGAGACAGAGACAGCCAGCGAGAGAGGGAACACAAGCAGGGGGAGTGGGAGAGGAAGAAGCAGGCTCCCAGCAGAGGAGCCTGATGTGGGGCTCGATCCCAGAACGCCGGGACCACGCCCTGAGCCGAAGGCAGACGCTTAACCGCTGTGCCACCCAGGCGCCCCTGCTTTTCAAATGTTTTTACCTCAAAATGCACCTGATGCCCAAGTGGCACTTGTAGAAGTGGCAGATGCTGGTATCTTTCCTGTGTCACACAATGAAGAGTTTCTAGTTCATCAGTTAGTAGATAAACTTGAATATCGGTAGAAAATGTAAAGAATGTAATTACAGCCAACTTCTAAAAGGTATATTGAATACTTAACTGTGTATAACCTGTATGTTAATAGTCTGACTTTTCTGTTGCATGGAATCAGTCACTTAGAAGACAAGGGTAGAAAATAACCAGAAAAACCTGATACAGACATTCTAATCACAGGCGAGAGGGTGCTATAAACTCAGGAGAGTACAATTATTCTGAAAGAAAAAACAACCAAACAAACCTGAAATTAGCTATATAGATAGATGATTTCTAAACAGAGACTAAATCGAGCCTCTCTGCTCCTTAGAAGCTGTTTTGTGGTGGTATCTTAGTGCTTGAACTTATGATTTCAGAATCAGTGACGTGAACGAGCAGTGGATAAACAGAAGATATTGAGAATTTATAGTTAGGGTGAATCTTTAGCTTTGTCTGAAATGACCAAATGGGTTCTTCGATAATGACATGTTTTTATTGTTTATTTGATTGGATTTTTTATTTGATTGTTTCACTTCTTAATTAATTTTGGTGTTGAATCTCTATATATTTACTAGAAAAGTATTGATTTTTTTTGGTGTGTGTTTTACTAAAACATGTGTAGTCTTTAATGAAACGGCAAATGGGTAGCTCATTTTTCGGCTGGGGTATTGTTCTAATTCCAAAATTTCCCAACTCTTGAGAACACCTAACGTTTGAACATAATATATCATACCAAAAAAACCTCACCACCCACTGATTATACAACAGCAATGACTAGGAAACCGGAAAAGTAATAAAAAGAACTCAATAAGCTTTTTATGATATATCCGAAATCCTTTTTCTGTACTGGTAAGTCAAACATCCTAAGGGAGAAAATCATAAAGCAAATGAAAAGCAATGTGAAATGTTACATGTTTGATGTTAGACTCTAAATGTGGGTACATTTTAGCACATTATAAAATCTGATCTCAAAAAAAAAAAAAAACCCACAGGTAATGTGTATAAAAAAAATTAACCATTTCTATTTCTCTTCAAAGGATTTGTGTGTTAAAAGATCCCTAAAACTTGGAGGACTTTTATGAATCCTATAGTAATAAATATAACTGAATTAAGACCTACAAATGATATTTCAGCAACAGAGGACTTACTCCTGTGATTACTAGGTATATCACTTTTACAAGTATATTTTTATTTAGCTGTATTTCCTGGCCTTATCTTTAAAATTTATTGGTATAGATTATTATTTTTAACAGCTCTGCAAAGAGACAAATCAACTGGAGTTTTATGATTTGAAAATTATTTTGCTCAAGCAGCTTTATGTCTGTAAAAAAGTGAAATTTCTTACAGTGAAATCCAATGATGAAAATGGGCTTGCTGACACTCCTGGATTAATGTAAGGAAAATCTATACACACTCAGAATAATTTAAATGACCAATAGTTGTACTTTTTCTCAGACTTTAAAATGGGAATGATAACATACCTTCTGTACTCACTCCTCAGATTTGGCATGGTACTTTCTATAAATCACTTCAATGATGTAGGTAGCAATAATGTGCTTATAAATCTTAGCTTGTATCCCCTTTGAAAAATTCTAACCATGTGTCAAATTCCCTCTCCTTCCCCCAATTGTCTGTAATATCAAAACCATTCTGGAACATTCAATTTCAATTTAATTGGTTGATTAATAGAACCTTCAAAGATCTTTATTTCTGTCTACAAATTTATGGTTTGAATACAGTATTGGTCTTCCATCTGTATGTACAGAAAATTAATTTCTAAGCTAGGCTGATGCAAAGTAACTTTGCACACTCAGCCAAGGGAACTGATAAAATGCTGTGGGTACGTTATTTTCTATTATGTAACCTTGTCAAGTAGCAAGCAAATACTCCGAGCCACTCGAAATCACAATTGGTTTCTATTAAATTCTAGTAATTCACATTTCATTTATTGGGATTAATACGGATTATGTCTCCTTAAGGTGGCTTTTATATAAACTCACCACCTGTTGTTGAGGGAGAGGAAGTAATGATCACATGGCTAATTCTTAGAGTTGATTTGAAGGTGTGGTAATAAAGCTACCTATAAAACTCAGCTTATGAAATTTCTAAATACTCATATTTAGAGTCCAGTTTATGCAATAAATCATCTAAGCCAGTGTATTACTAAGTCACAGAGAAAATGAGGGACTAAAGAATGGTAAGCAACAAATGTAAAAATATTGTAAAACCCTCTAATGAAAATAAGGTCCAGGCTGAATGTTGAAGAAGACATAACGTTTCACGAGGTTAAAATTTACTCAGGCAAAGACTTAAAAAAATATTTTTAAAAAAATTCTTAGAAGACTAAACACCGAAGAAAACAGAAGATAAAGGGGGCAGAAAGAATGGTCCAAAGGTAAAAGAGAAAAATGAACACACCAACAAAAGCAAAGAACAGGAGGTATCTCGAAAAAATTAAAACAGGTAAGGTTTGCAACGGTGCAGGCTACAAATGAGAAGCTGATAAAGAGAAAGGAATTTCTTAAAAGAGTGACAAAAGTAATGGAGACACAAGAGAATCCTATTTTTTTTAAAAAGATTTTATTTATTTATTTGACAGAGAGAGACAGCTAGTGAGAGAGGGAACACAGCAGGGGGAGTGGGAGAGGAAGAAGCAGGCTCCCAGCGGGGAAGCCTGATGTGGGGCTCGATCCCAGAACGCTGGGGTCACGCCCTGAGCCGAAGGCAGACGCTTAACGACTGCGCCACCCAGGCACCCCAAGAGAATCCTATTTTAAAAAGAGACATACTATTAGCAATAAAGATGTTTAGCTTTACTTACAGTAACTGAAAGACGAGTAGGGAGTATTTTGACCTCTGGTGGTTCTGTGTACCGAGTCATTCAAGCAACTTGGCTCATTTGAATGATATATGCGAAGTGAATACCTTGATGCTTCATTTATTATTTTTTAATGAAGACTAGATCACGGATCTATAACAAGTCAATAACCTTACCCTAAGTCTTGTTTTAAATTACCTATTGCCAATGCAGTGCAATCGATTTACTCATTAGCCCTAGCTCCTGTAGACCTACTGGAAAGAAAACATGTAAATCATTTCTCTCTCATAAGTTTTCAAGGCCAGAGAAAATAGCAAAGGTGCTACTGAACCTTCTTCGATGTGAACCACGCATTGACTGTTCATTAATTTTTTTTAGTGTTCACTATTTCCTAAACATGGAAGGGGGAAGCTTAGCATGAAAGCTACAAACACAGAATAAACAAACAAGGACATAAAAATTAATAATAATAATAATACGAAATCTACTGGAGAAAAATATCTTTTCTAGCACCTGAAGCTGTATATTGCGTTAAATACAGAACTTACTTTTGTGAATTTATGACACTAAACTTTGGAAACCACTGGCCTCCGGTAAAGTCTTTGCCATTAGGCAAGCCTTTCCAGTGTCATCGTCACGGACAGCCCTGTATACTTTGGGGTATCCACCCCTCTGTAACCCCATGTTAATGTAGAAACCATGTATCAGCCTCTCTGATTGCTTGCCCTGAGCTCCCAAGTCCATTCTGTTTTTGACCATGCACATTCCTCTGCCATGAAGGGGGTACTCTTTTGCCTTTTGACTGGCTGAGGAATTTCGGTTTTTGTTTTTTAAAGATTTATTTATTTATTTATTTATTTATTTATTTATTTATTTGAGAGAGAGAGCATGAGAGAGAGAAAGAGTAGGAGCAGGGGGGAGGGGTAGAGAGAGAAGCAGGCTCCCCGACTAGCAGGACTCAATCCCAGGACTGCAGGATCAGGACCTGAGCCACCCAGGCACCCAGAGGAATTTCTGTCTTAAAAAAGTTCTGGCCTAAAGGTTTTCCCCCTCTGATGGTTTTCCGACTCGTTCTAGATATAATTACTGACTTATTATCTGTACCTCCGTGGCCCGCTATTTAAACATCTCTTAAGAGTTCTTGGAGCTTATATCATATTGCTATGCTTTGGTTGCTAATCGTCCCCAATAAATTTTAGTATATGAATTTTAAAGATCTGAATTGTTAACAAATATTTGGAATGAATTGGTAAGACTGTAAAAATGGTTAGAGTTGATAACTAAAATTAAAGCTTCCTGATAATTCTTTATTTCTATCTCGTGTATGCTTCCTTAAAGTCATTTGCCAGAGATGTAAACTGCACAATTTGCATTTTGACAAGTGATGTGCGCGAACAGTTAACAAATGCCTAAATAAACATCTGAATAACTTTCAGTGCTATTACCACCATTGGTTTCCTTGCTGAATGGAAGATCAGACATGGAAATCTACTATTCTAAATCAGAAGTATCGAAGAGAAGATGTAAATAAGTAAATAAAACAAGTAGAGGTAAATACAATGCAATAAAAGTATGGCAGCTACTGAAAGGAATTTAAAAACATAAATATATTCTACATGAATTTTTTTATCTTATAGAACACCGCATGGGTTAATTTAATTGAACAACAAGAATGAAAGAACATATCCTGGGACAGGGGGGAAGAGCTCCCAGGGATGAAAGCCTGTGATTTTTCTTTAAAAAGAAAAAAATTGTAAATCCCTCCCTCCCAATATAGAGCAGGGTTCTTGGGTCACAGTCTCCAGGTCTTTTGTTCCGATGATGAGAGCTATATTTAATTAACCTGAAGGCCAGGAGACTATTTAGCAATGAAGACATTTTCATATACCAAGTATTTGGTGGAACATTGGACCAAATGTTTATTTCAGATCAATAAATATAGGTTGGGGACCGAGGATCAATTTTAAGATTCTATGACCTACTAGTTTTTTTGTATAAAATCTGAACATCTAACTAGTTCTATAAAATCTAAACAAATAGCTAGTTGTACAAAATCTGAGCGTCTAACTCTCCAGTCTACAATAAGATTATATGATTTACACCCCTTGATTTCCTCTCTCCCCCTTATTCCCCATTCCAGATTTCTGACTGGGCCCTGTATTTGAATCTTATTAATTCCCTTCTTCTTTGTTATCTCTAATTATAGAGCTGTCAATCTCAAAACCCACAAAAGAGGGAAATTTGAAAACATTCTGGATTTGTATTATACTATTGAATGCATTGTGGGTTTTTTCATATAGCTGGAGGGAGACAGCTTTAAATGAACTTTTCACAGGGAAAAAAATAGGTGAGTGTTTAACAGGGAAAAAAGGGAATTGACAGATATATAATTATTTTAGTGTCTGCACTTTGTTTCTTTCTTCCCCTTTGTCAGCCGCCTTCTCTCTTGACTCACCAACATACCCCCCAAAAGTTACTGCATTCGGGCCCTCTTTTATCACATGAACAAAGCGGACTGAACAGGCATCTACTTGAGTTTTTTCTTCAGGTGAAGCATGCAGACTTGAGCTGCAGGAACTCAGGGCCCGAAATCTTCAGAAGCCAGGGGATTTGGCCCACAGCAAGAGTAATCTCCCCTAAATGTATCTACAGAAGAACTGCCCTGTAATTACCAGTTTCCAACAGAAAAACTATTCATGTGGTACAATCCAGATGGATTCATTAAAAAAAAAAAATCACGGAATACTTTTAATTAGAAAGGAGGCAAAAAATGTATGTAAGTTAAAAGCCAGAAGTGAGTTTCACTATGTATGTATGTCAATACCCTTGTAATCCTACTGGCATCAATAATGATCATCATTCAGGGAAGGGAAACCAAAAGAAGTCAGAGGTGATATGAAAAAACTGTTTTACAAAATGAAAGGGAAAAGACAGGAGAGAAATTCTGCTAGGGAATTACTCTCATTTACGGATTGTAACCTTCATCTGTATGTATGGTGGCTGTCTCCATAACTTGAATCTACAGAGACGTCATTAAAATCCAATGTCTTTAAAACTACGCACGTTTCTAACATTTATAAGACTGCCATTTGTTTCAGGGTGATGGCCCAATATATGTTTTGATATTTCATTGTCAAAAATGTGTTTACTCTCCACCCCAAATTTCTAAAACAGAAAGCGCAAAGCAAAACACGCATGTATTATATATTCAAACATTAATTTTTGAATTATTTGTAAATTATTGTTAAATTATTTGTAAATGTTTATATAATAAAAGTACATCAGATTAATTCTATACAATGCTAAATTATGTCTTATTTGTAACTGAATTATATTATCACAGCTATTAGAAACTATATTTTGGATCACTGTGTAAGAGAGGAATGAGTGACAGACCAGAGAATTGCTTTAGGAACATTACCATCTTTATTTAAAGATTCTTACCTGGCATTATCCTTTGACATTTCACATGCATCCTATGAATATGTATTGATAGAAGTTCGGATAAGATTGCTTTCAGAAAATCCTGTCTGGTGGATTGCTGAATGAGTTTTAGTTATATATTGGCTGAAATAGGCCAAATGTTTCTTTATTAGTAGAATGTCTAAAACAGTATATCATGACACATTATTTAATTCAGTATAATGACTTCGACTGTGAAATTTTTGTCTAAAATCCAAAGGAGATGAACGGACTCTTTTGGCGTAACAATTATAATAGTATCAGTTATTTTGAGTACAGATAGACTCAATCCTCTAGAAGCCAGGATTTGGCTTGCTTAGGGGGAATACTCCTCTTTCCTTCTTGGAAGTTGTGGTCATGGATTTTATCCTATCCCATTTTTCAAGGTTGCTGACTTCCCTTCTTATATTCTATTTTTAAACTATGCACAGTGGAGTTTAAAATTAAGGGATTGCTTGATTCTTGCAACTTTATCTTTTTTAGATTTTTTAAAAAGATTTTATTTATTTATTTGACAGAGAGAGCAAGAGAGCACAAGCAGGGGGAACAGCAGAGGCAGAGGGAGAAGCAGGCTCCCTGCTCGATGCAGGGCTCGATCCCAAGACCCTGAGGCAAAGGCAGACGCTTAACCATCTGAGACACCCAGGTGCCCCATGATTCTTGCAACTTTAAAACCACAACGCATTTCTTTCACAACATGGAAAGTAACACATCACAATATATGGTTTTTATTCTAAAAGGAACTAGAATGAATGTCAGATTTATCTAACGGGAACAATATTATTGGTACTTCATATAAATCTCTACTTCTATCCCCCGAATACAAATTAGTTTAATATATGGTAGCAACTAACAATGATAATAAATGACCCATGACTGCTGGTCTAGTGATAATGTTGAGCATATTCTTTGAATCCATGATGAATGGCTCAATCAGTCAACCTATCATCAAATATATGCAATTAATAAAATTGTATTTCTCTCTTCCAGGCTTAAAATTCCAGATCTTACTATAGTATAGGCAAGATGCAATGCGAGGTGCTCTGACTGCTGGTCCCAAAGTCCTTTTTGTAAGACACACTGAGAAAAAAACACAAGAACTCACCTTACAGATACATAGGGTAATTACAGCTGGAGTAGTTTAAATTTTTGTTCAAAATTATTCAGTTCCATCATCCTCTTCACTTTCATGGAGGAATATATTTCCCTGCTCCTTGTCTTTGGGCTCAGCCATAGAAATCGCTTTGTCTAAAGGAATATTACCAGTCATGATGCAAGTGGGGACCTGAAGTGTTTACTCTTTGGTTTTGCATGTATTCTTGCCTCTTACAATCACTGTTTGAAGAACATACTCTGGCTAGCCCATTTGTCCAAGGATCATGAGTATCAAAGAAGCAGAATGACCTTGTCAATTTACAGAGAGGCAGGTTGAAATGGAGTTGCCCGGAGCCACTAACCCGGACCAGGCAGCTCTTGGCCACTGCACAGACAAGGTAGTGAAACCAGTGGAGATGAGCAGAGCTCCTTTAGATTATCCACAGGTGTGTGAGAAACAAGAGCTTCTTACCACGTGCCACATTTTACTGCTACACAGAAATCCTAGATGAAAGCAACGTTTATTGATCTGTTACTGTGTGCCAGATACTATTCAAGCACTTTCCATTTTACAATTTCACATCAATTTATTTCATCTTCACTACAGTTCTGTTGCACTCAGCATCCCCATTTTATGGCAAAGGAGGTTGAGACACAGAGAGTTTAAGAATTGATTCAATGTGGCATAGCTAGTAAGTGGTGGGCTTGGGATTCACGTTCTTACGGTCTGCTTCTGGAGCCACTCAAATGACTGACTCTCAAGAAATATTATCTGGATATTTTTAAAAGATTTCATTTATTTATTTGTCAGAGAGAGAGAGAGAGAGTACAAGCAGGGGAAGCAGCAAGCAGAGGGAGAAGCAGGATCCCTGCTGAGCAAGGAGCCAGACGTGGGACTTGATCCCAGGACCATTACCTGAGCAGAAGGCAGATGTTTGACCGACTGAGCCACCGAGGGGTCCCAATATTATCTATTTTTGACTTAAAGCAGTATGCAACAGAGGTAGGCATAAACAATATGGTCATTAAGAAAATAGAGAAATCATTCTTACCTGGAATGATTGGGGACCCAGAGTGGTTGAGACTTGAATAAAGATGCTTCTTTGGAAAGCAGCTGCAAGGGAGGCAGCTGCACCCCTGGACAAGCATAACCTTATAATCAGCTTACTGTTTACAAGTGTTCAAAAAGGAGAGAACCAAAAGCAAAGGCATGCAAAAGGAAAATTCTAGTTTTTTGGCTCAACCACTTACTGGGTCTTCCTCAAGAGAGAAGCTGCCAAACTGATTTGTCAGAATACAGGACAACTCATGGGCCACTGTGATAACCTGGTTTACCCTTTTAAAAATCCATTTTTTTTTTTTTTTTGAGACCCACCTCCCTGCTTTCCTCCCTCTTTCTTCTGTTCCATATGGGTTAGGGGTAAGTGGGCTCAAGGACATTTTGGGCAATTTTTCTCTACCATATTTTCTATTTTGTGACGACCCTTTGTTTCATTTATGATATCCTTTTCTTTCTTTTTTTTTTATTAAAGATTTTATTTATTTATTCGACAGAGATAGAGACAGCCAGCGAGAGAGGGAACACAAGCAGGGGGAGTGGGAGAGGAAGAAGCAGGCTCATAGCAGAAGAGCCTGATGTGGGGCTCGACCCCAGATCTCCGGGATCACGCCCTGAGCCGAAGGCAGACGCTTAACCGCTGTGCCACCCAGGCGCCCCATATGATATCCTTTTCTTAAACTCTTAAAGCTTTTGAGTGTCCCCAGCTATGATTTCTGGCCGTTCCACATCCTTACGTGCGTCTTCCTTGTGTATATCAACCGGATATAGCAGGAACCTCTCAATCAAACATCTCAGAGATGATCTCACCATATGTATTGACACCTGCTCCTCCGTCATCATTACTTTTCACCAGAGACACTCATGAAGGGGATTGGGGGTCTATTCAGAATGTTCCGTTTCTTTTATCGTCCACATCCAAGTGGCCACCCAGACCTCTATATGACTCCTATGAAAGAGCCTCAAATTCATACTCTCCTCTCGACTACTTTCATTGACTTTAATTCGTTCCATTATCTCTCACCCAGATAGTACAATGGCTTCTTAAATGATCTTCCCACTACCCGTTTCTGTTTTTGTTTTTTAAGTGAGTGGGTTTTTCAAATATTACTTTTTGACTGATGAACTTCTCAAGTAAATCTGATTCTCCAAGAAAAAAAAAAAAGGTGTAAATGAGCACGTACCCACAGAATGATGCAGGTAATTCCGGGGGTCTGTGGACCTCTGAAGGCTCTGGAATGATCCCTAAGGGTTGTGGATCCAGTTAAAAACCTTTGCTCTAACCCCTCCTACCCAGTAAGAGCAGATATTTTTCAAAAATGGAGATCTAATCATGTCCTTTCTCCAATTAAGCCCTTCAATGACAGCCGATCTTCTGCAAGATTAAAAACCCAATATGTCAGTTTAGAATTATAAGGCTTATTATCATTGATTCCACTCAGTTCTTCATGCTGGCTTTTTTTTTTTAAAGTTCCCCACATGCACCATAGCCTTCAGTCATATTTAAAGCTCTCTTAAAGTCCCAAATGGCTTCTCCCATCCTATCCCTCAATTCTTGCCTGTTTCCAGCACACTCCTCCTTACCGTCTTCCAGGTGAAGTCCTAACCCAGTGCTCCTGCTGCTTCCTCTATCAGAGCACTCACCTATGGGTTTATCATATGTCCAAGGCAGAGAATCCATGAATTCTTTGAAAACCAGAACCATGTCATTCACATCAGTAATATTCATTATGTAGCTCAGTGTCCAGCTGTTTGTAAGTTCTTAAAGCAAGTGGGGGGAGGAGGGAGAAAGAGAAGAAGAAGGGGAGGTGTGGGAAGGAAGGAAGGAAGGAAGGAAGGAAGGAAGGAAGGAAGGAAGGAAG
>NW_024425564.1:32741237-32761540 GCF_017311325.1 Ursus maritimus
ACTCATTAACCTTTCACTGATTTGCATTTGACTTTCACATGGAGCTTAAGGAACTATGGTTATGAAAACCCAGAAATGCACAGAGAAATGAATGCCTTACATTCCAAAGATGCTGATTTTTAATTTTTTCTAAGCAAAGTCAGTTCACTTAAAATTAACTGGTCCTCGGGGCAGATACCCACGCAAAGCTGTCAAACTTTCCTAACTGATATACAGGTTCAGGTCCAGGCCTGGCAAATTATTCTTCACTTATCCTCCAGTTAATATTTGCTTTTGGCTGAAACACAAAATCAAGTTCAAAGTGGTGCTAGTAGGAAATGCAAAGAAAGATAAGCCTCCCTTTCCATTTCTTCCTCGTGACCATCAACATCATAAAGAAATCGAGTTTACCTAGTTCAACGTATGAACAGTACATGGAAAACAGAGAGCCAAGGAAAGCTTCACTGCTGCCGACACACAGGGTCAGAAGCACCCGGGATACGTTTCTACAACCGTAAGGAGCTTCAAGCACAGAGCGAAGAGTCACTTTTGTCATTTCACGGGAATACAGATGAAGGATGGGAGTCTTTCCCAGTGCAAACCAGACTATGCTTCTGCATGGGGTGGACTAATGCACTGGGTTGTTTTCTTCTGTCTGTTGTCCAGCTGCCTGGAGCCTCCTTTCCTCACTGGCACCAGCGAGCCCCGCCCTGTGCAGTGGGCTGGGCGGCCGAGGGGTGGGTGTGCTCTTCCCCTGGCAAACATAACAGAAACTGACATCTTTTCTGTGCTCTGGCTTCTAAAGAGGGTGATTATTCTTGCAGCTGCTTTTGCTCTTTACTGAAAAAGTGTTTATTTCTCAAATACCCGCTTTTAAATCACATGGCGGTTTCCATCTAGGACCAAAGATTGTTTCTCTTAGGGCATTTCTCTGTTCATATTTTTCATGGTCTTCTAATGGTTATGGTCAAAACTGTTTAATTCCACGTTCAGCTAACATCTTAAATGCTTTTAAATACTTAATGATTTTTATCCAGTAGCTGCCAAATACAGTCCTGAACTCTGAGCTTCTCCAGATCATTGAAAACTAGCCATCCAATGCCCCATGTTCTTTCTTGATAAAACAAGGAAAAAGAATTATTATAAACAGCATACCTAATGCTGAGTGTGAGGGAGGGGGTAAACTTTTTTTGTAGCACTAGGTCTGTTTATTATAATGTGAATAAAGAAATTGTTACTAACATTCTAGAAGTCTTAATGTTTCAAGTGAGATCTCCTAGGTGCCATGTATCAACTCAGTAGTCAGCCTTCTTAATTCATTTCAAGATGCCTGCTTCCCCAAGCTAAATTAGCCATATTTCTTTTGGTTGGTAGTAGACAGAGCCTTAGAAAAGTTTAGAATCTTAGGCTGTTAACAGTTAGATGAACCTGGATCGTGATCAAGTTTAATCCTCTCTATTTTCCTTAAAAGGAAATTTAGACACAGAGAGTGCAGGAAAAGTTCTCAAACTTGAATGTGCTCAGAATTACCTAGAAGCCTCACCAATGCAAAGATTGCTGGGCCCCACCCGCAGAGTGTTTGGTTCAGTAAGTCTGGATGGGTTTGGAGAATATCTATTCCTAACAAGCTCCTAGGTATGCTGATGCTTCTGGTCACCAGGCTGTTCTGGGAGAATCGCTGGCCTGAAGGATTGGCCCAAGGGACAAACAGGATGGAAATATGACATCCTCACTTCTAAAGCAGTGTTTGACCACTCTCCCCATTGTCCCTTGTTGAGATTTTAATTCCAAGAATGATAAATAGCAGCCTCAAATGCCTTCTCAACTGCACCCGCTGCATCTCGGACACTGACCATACGGAGGTCTTTGGGCATTGGGTTGCAACAGTATTAGTATTTAGGTTTAACAAAACCCGAAGTACCTTGCAAAAGGAAGGAAAGAAGGAAAAGTAGGAGGGTTACCCACTGTGCACTATTTTTTTTTTTTTTTGGTAAAGAAGGGATATTTGAAATTCACATTTTGTTATATTAGGAAGCTGCAAGGTGAATAATCATATATTAGTACTATTAATATAAACTGTATATTACAGTTTCTTCCTGAGAATTTTTTTTCCCTAGACATAAGGAGGATTTAAATACCAATAAGTAGCCACGTCTAGTTCTTTCCAATCAGGTTGCTGTCTGAAACCCGTCCTCGGTCTATCTTTATCTCCATCCTGCAGGTGTAAGGACACCACAGGCTTCCAACCTTCTATCTGCTGAGCTAAGAAGGTCATCGGCCCCGCTCATGAGACATTCCGTTCCCCCTGCCGCCAGCCCAGTGAGAAGCTGGAATAGCTAATGAAGGTACATGCTTACATTTGACGACGGTCCACGGCAGTGTCCTTTGTCTAGTTTAAGGTTTTGCTCCTTACATCATCTTTCTGCCCCCCCAACTCCTCCAAAAATAACATTTCCATTGAAGGAAATCTGTTATGGCAGGTGTCAACCAATGAAGGAAAAGAAAACACCAAAAGAGGGAAAGAAACAAAGAAAAAATGGAAAGCTTGTTTATTCCACAATCTGCAAGGTGTATCATGTAGGGCTTTGTGGTATCTTCTTTATAAGTGAACTATAAATAGATGGATTAATAAGCCACATGAAAAAGTCAGGGACCACAAAATTTGAAAACATAAATGGAAAAACCACCTTAGAAACAGATAGATGCACGCTCTTGAAAACAACTAGGGTCCTAGGGGTGCCACTGGACTCACGAAGGATTGTGAGCTATGCTAAACAATTCTGTTTAAGCTCCAAATATGTTGTAAGTTCTTATGTATGCAAACAAACAAACAAACAAACAAACAACCTTGCATTTGTACAGCACATGATGGTACATTGATGCTTCATCTCGCACCTTTCTGGTTGTGTTGTGCACATTCATCTTTATCTTTCCTCGCTCCCCATACCCGCCACCCCACTCCTGACTCAGCTCGAGTTGTGGGGATCCTAACAACCCAGGTGAACTATTGCCACTGTGTTCATCAGTGTTCATCTTTTTGGAATGCTCTTTCCCTCTCTCCTATTAAAATCCTTTCGATACTTGAAAGCCTGATTTAATAGCCACCCCTTATGGTCAGCTGCCCTTCCTGTATTCCTCTCTGAATGGTCACTGCAAGAACTTAGATGTGTATACCAAATTCGGCACTGACACGTATGCCCTGTTCTCATATTTCAGGGAGCACGATTTTTTTTTTAAAGATTTTATTTATTTATTTGTCAGAGAGAGAGCAAGAGAAAGAGCACTAGCAGGGGGAGGGGCAGAGGGAGAAGCAGGCTTCCCGAGGTGGGACTCGATCCTCGGACCCTGGGATCATGACCTGAGCTGAAGGCAGACACTTAACCGACGGAGCCACCCAGGTGTCCCAAGGCAGCATGTTTTCTACTGGTTTAGTAGGGGTCCATGATTGCAACTCAATAGGAACTCAGTTATGGAGAGCATTAAACTCAATATAAATTTGATTACAAAAAAATTAGTATGGCTTCTAGCTGATAATCCCCATTCGTACACATAGATTACGGCTTTGTTAAGAGCACAGGCTTGAGAGTCACACTGTGTGGGGTGGAGTTCCAATTCTACCACCGAAAAGCTCGCATGTTAGATGTTGCTATATCTCAGATTCTTTGTGTGCCAAGTGGGGATGAGGAGAATACTCACCTCACAGGGTCGTCGAGAGCGTTAAGTGAATTAATAAGGTGCTTAGAACAGAGCCACAACCATTCAGGCAGCCAACAAATATTAATTAGTTTTATGATTACAATTCATGAAGACATTTATTGTTGCCCTAAAGAGCTCTTTAACATGAAGATATTGCAACAACACTGTAATATATCACAGTGATGGATTCAGACTTAGATACTCAGGTAAAATGAAACAATAAGCATGAACTCAATCCTTTCATTGAGCTAAGCATTTTAAAATTGGAAAAGCATGACCTCCACTCGCTTGGCTAAATTAAACATATTCTAAAACAACATGGACCTTTTAATAGGCATTTTTGCACAGCCAAGATCAGTGCTCAAAAAATCCATAGAAATCACCCAATTTCTTCAGGAAGAGAGAGGAAAAGGATTTCTGGCTAATTTAAGGGCCTTGCAAAGTCTGAAGTACATGATGGTCTATTGCTTCTAGTGCTCATTAAGATTAGTAAATATTATGGGAAAGTGTATCACAAAAAAGGAAAAATGGAGCCCAGAGTAAAAATGTAAGCACCATAAATATAATTGAAATAATGATGAAAGGGTAAAAGTTATACCCTTAGAAAAATGAAGGTTTATTAAAAATTTCTAGGAAATAACTTTTAAATGTTCCAAAACTGTGACTCTTGTCAAATACACACACACACACACACACACACACACACACACACACCCCACATCACATTGAGATTTTTGGTATAACCTTAGTTCATCACTTACACTTTTCTATCCCAATTGAAAAGATATTATTAAATACCTTGGAGCACCTCCATGAGACTGTAATTCATTAAATTATTTAAAATTTAGTTTAAATAACTAAATAAACAACCCTGGCCCTATAGGAGTTTACAATGCAAGATGGGACACACTGGTATTGTAATAAAAGAAACACAATGTACATAGAGAGCAGAGGCAGAAGAGGAAAAGGTGATTACCTCAGTTCCATTTTAAGAGAAAAGTACCCAAAGGTGAAGAGAGAATGGGCAGAGCAGACAGCTAGGGAAGAATAAATACCCAGCCTTCCACGTGCAGGAAAAGACCCAAGATAAGTGGGAAGGAACCAATAAATGAAACAGGTTTTGACCCCCTCCGCCTCTGTTTAGGTCAGTCATTTTGCTTGGAATCTCCCACACTTTCTATCTTAAACTTGCCTAGACCTAACTCAAAAATAAGGCTATTTAAATAAGTCCATTTGTATCAAGGAAATTTCAAAAGAGGATAAAAACTAATCTATGGTAATAAAAAAACCTAATCTATAATATTAGAAATCAGGTTAATGGTGAATTTGGGTAGAGTAGTGATTTCAAAGGACAAGCAAATGCTCTCTGGGTTACAGTAGTATTTTGCTTTTGGCTCTGGGTGCCTGTTACACAGTTTTTCACTTTGCTATATACATTCATTGAGCTGTGCAAGCATTATTTGTGCATTTTTCTGTATGTATGTTTTGTTTAAATTACATTTACTTTTTTTCAAAATGTCAACTCACGCTATCTCTGCTGTGAAGCTTTTCTGCAATACTTTTTCCACCTTAGGTGACTGTTATTTTTCTAGTCTGTCTGTACCTACAATATTCAAGTTAGTTAAAAGCAAGAGAACATAAATATTTTCTTAGGTTATCAACAACAACTGCAAGAAGACTGTTATTAATCTACGCTTAATAAATTACTGATGAAATTGAATGACAAAAACATTAGATTTGCATGATCAGAATATGAGTGCCAGGAAGAGTAAGATAATTAAAAATTGCTAATGATCACGTTCTTGTAGAAGATATTAAGAGAGTCCTTGACTTATAAAGAAATGACTAGTTAGCATGTAGGTACTGTCTACCATTATTTCATACCCCACAAATTTTAAATTAATATTGAGGTTGAAGATTACAGAGGCTTTTTGCCTATAACTTATCTTAGTATATTTATTTTACATATATTTATCTTATTCCCTGATTTTCATTAAAAAGTGTTTCCAGTCAAAGAAATGTGGTCAAACAATATTTATTAACTGATAAATAGAAACTATCTGATAATAGCAGTCTTGGATTTATTTATTCATTAAATATTTATTGGACCTCCTCTAATTGATAGAATTTTTCATATTCTTGAGATACAAATAGAAATAAAATACATTCCTTCTCTCAAGGAACTTAATGGTTAAGTGAGAAGATAGAAGTGTGTGTGTGTGTGTGTGTGTGTGTGTGTATTAATTGCTATACTAAGGATTAACACAGAGTGCTGGAAAAAGTTTTAAAAGAAGCTACATTTCAGATGAAGAAGCCAGATATGAAACTTTTATAGAGTTTCAAATTAAGCAGATTTCTTGACCTCAAAGATTTGTGTTAACGTGAGTTATACTTCAAGGTCATGAGACCAAGAATCTGGTAGGAAAAGCACACTTTGGACCTGAGAATACAGGATAATCATATCTATTTAAGGGTTGTGGGTATCTCATATTTCCAGTGAAGTTTTAGACACAATAAGGTCTTTAACTCATTATTCTGTCATTCATGGTAATTTTTCATGTTGTAGCCATTCAATCCATATTTGTTGATTTTTTGAAACTGGAGATGTGGCTATGATGGTCTTATTTCTAGCATGTAAAGATCCCAGAAGTCATTACTCCTATCCTTACAACAGGAAAAGCTGGATAAACTACAAATCAATGACTTTTCTTAGACCCATCAGAGAACCATTGTCTTGATATCTAGAAAGAAAAAGCATCTAGACATACAGCTGTGAGTTGCTTACCTGGAACAGAAGCTGCTTAAGCTAAAAACTGATAGGGACACTTCCATGGCAATTTTGATGAACAGCTGAAGGCTGAGTTAGTGTTATAACTCCCTACAGGCTGCAGTCACTGGGGGTGGTCCGCATTTCTCTGTGATGTATCTGCAAGAAGATACATGGGAGAGCCCCTTGTGGCTTTGGCAGGGAAGGGAGAGGAGGAAATATTGTGAAACACACCCAGAGCCTTCATAACAAAAGCCTATTCTCCATGGAAAAAGATTTGCCAGAGTTTTATACCAGATGGGGGAAAAAATATTTCTTCTATTCCAGCCACCTCCAGCCTTCCTGTGTCAACTAAGGAGGAAAAACAAAACAAAACAAAACCCGGAGGCAACAGGTCAGGATTTTAAGGACGTTGATTAAAAATGCAGCCAGGTAAGGGATTAGGAGGCAGAGGAATATAAACATTTGTGAAAGGTATGGCCCTGAGACCCAGGCCCACAAGAACATAGATGCAATGATGAAATTTCAGATTACACCACTGCTCCACACCTTCCCATACACCTACCAGTCTCCACACGATAGAATATATTTCAAGTAAGAGAACTGTAAGACATAGACTCTCTCTGAGAAGGAGCATTTAGGGAAGCCCAAAGCGAGGAGAAGAAACTCAAACAAGGACATTAGAGAAATTTGAAACCTCTGGCATCTACAGAAAACACTAAACACAGCACTACTTCTAGCTAAATTAACCTAAGTTCTCAAACTAAAGGTCTGATCACCTCAGTTCCTATTACCTGATATAGCACGTCAGGCTTTTGACATGAAATTATAAGACATGCCAAAAGGCAAAACACAAAAAAACCAAAGACCAAAACCAACAACAACAACAACAAGAGAAAACCTCATACCGCAGTCTGAAGAGAGAAAGCAATCATCACAGTCAGACTCAGATATGACACAGAATTTGGAGTTATCAGGCTGCAGATTTAAAATAAATATGATCCATATGTTAAAAGTTTTAATGGAAAAAGTATGCAACATCCAAGAGCAGATAGGTAAGGTAGGCAGGATGATGGAAGCTCTGAGATAGAATGACACGGAAATGTTAGAAATCGGAAAAACTGTGACTGAAATCAAAAGTGTCTCTGATGGGCTCATGAGTAGACTTGACATAAGAGAAGCAAGATTCCCTGAGTTTGATGACAGGTCAACAGAAGCTTCCTAATCAGAAACTCAGAGGGAAAAAAATAATGAAAACAGGCAAAAACCAGAATGTCTAAGAACTGGAATAATTTAATAAGGTTAACATGTGAAAAATTGTCATAACAGAAGAACTAAAAAAAATAAAAATAAAAAAGATTGGAACAGAAAGAATGTTTAGAATAATAATACCCAAAGATTTTCCAAAAATTATTGACATTATCAAATCACAGGTCTAGAAACTTAGGAAACAGTGAGTAGGATAAATACCAAACAGCAACAATAAAATCCTTCACCCTTAAACCTATCATATTCAAACTGCAGGAAACCAAGGAAAAAGAAGTTAGAGAAGAGGAAGTTACCTAAAAAGGAACAGGGATAAGAATGACAGCAGACCTCTTCTCGGAAACAATGCAAACAAGAAACAAGGGAAATCATGAAAGTGTTGAAAGATACATTGGGGCAGCACTGGAGCTGAGCACTTAGTAGGAGCCATGGTAACCTGCCAAACTGCGTAAAAATGCAGAAAGCCGTCACCGACCTCAGAACGTTCTAACCCAGGGGTTCTCATATGGGATCTGGGGAGCTGTATGTCAACCAATAACTCAAGGTGATTCCGGCCCAGCATCTTTCTGGATCCTATTTTAAGAAACACGACTATATTACAACCAACATGCCAAGAGGTGATTAGACACATAGGGACTTTTTTAGCAGCAAAGCCTGGGAGACAAAGTGAAGAGGGAGGCAGAAAGTTTTGGGGGAGACATCAGGCCACCCTGAGAGCTTAATCTCAAGAGAAGGAGAGGAGAGAAAAAGGTTGGGTGGAAGAGTATTAATCTGCCAGCTGGTCTAAGGAAAATTCAATCAGGATGCTGGAGAGTCCTTGGGACCAAGTGGGCCACTACAGGATTCCCTGCCTTCCAAGAACAGACCAGCCTCTGTGTGGTAGTGATGCCATCCTTAGTTTGGAACAGCCCATGGGAGAGGCCTCAGTGCAAAGGCTGGGATGGATTTCCGACTCCAGCACTGTGTCTACCCAACTGTGGTTGTGGTCCACAACGTGTATTCTCATGCCTGCCCTAGTACCAGAGAGAAAGAATGGTATCAAGTCAAGGGTCTCCTGCAAAGAGAGGAAGAGAGGCAGCTCAGATGTTTGTCATGGATGTTTGTGAGAGAAGCTCTTCTATTTTGACAGTCTTAGAATGAAATATTGTTTTTTCACACCTAAATTACAGAACTCTGGCAGACCTTGCCATTAAAACAAAATATTTCATTTAAATTTGTAAAATTCAGCTATAGCCTTGCCTTTGATGTGGCAATGAGAACACATCTGGGTGATGGGATGAAATAGTCACAATGAACTTAGGGATAGCTGAGGTCACGCAGGAAGCGTGGCTTCTCACGTGGTGTAATCCTCCAAAGGTTATTATGCAAAATTCTAAATGTGGTGGTTGTATGAAATAATTTGTAGATTTCTGACATTTACCATAACAACAGTCATAAATAAAACACCCCACTTCTTAGCAAGTGATGGTAGTTTAATCACCTTTGCTAATGTTTGCTTGTTCTCTCTGGAAGGTCATTCTTTTAAATAGTGTATTGATAATTACATTCATTCTAGGACATGTATGACAAATTAGGTCAGACTAATTTCAGGAGAAGCACTCTCACAGAAAAGGAGCTAATGGACGGGGACTATAGTGGACTACAAAATACAGTCAAGGGCCAGGTCGTGAGTAGAGTCACGCAGGGTTTCTTTTGTGAAGTGCTTACACTTTGAGTTGATTTTTGGCATCTGTTGTGTTTCACAGGACCCCTGTGTTCCAACATTTCTCTTGCTCCTCATAAGGCAGAAGAGCTTTGTGTGCTCATGGCAAACAAGCATTATCTTAATATGTAGCAAATTACCATTAAGATTAAAATGCAATCAGAGGCATCTGGGTGGCTTTGTCGGCTAAGCCTCCAACTCTTAATTTCAGCTCAGGTCATGATCTCAGGGTCATGCGCTCAAGCCCCACGTAGGGCTCTGTGCTCAGCAGGGAGTCTGCTAGAGATTCTCTCTCTCCCTCTGCCCCTCCCCCTACTCACTCTCTCTCTCTAAAATAAAATAAATAGATCTTTAAAAAAAAGATTAAAATGCGGTCAGTACCCCCTCTGGATCTCTCTTCACTATGCAGTAAATTAATCTATATGACAGAGCTGCAAATGTTAGAGTTGGACTGAGCTTCACGATGCCCCTTCTCCAGCCCAGTTTCTTCATTTAACGGATGAGAAAACAGAGTCCTCGAGCAAGGACGCTGTTTGCAACATGGCATGTCACTTAACCACCCTCACTAGTCCTAACTATAAAGTCAAGATAAGAATGCCCTTCCCACCTACTTTGCAGAATCTCTGGAAGAATTGAATTAGACACTGTCTGCAAATTTTTGGAAAACAATACAGTCAATCATAATATAATCATAATCACAAGATAGGGGCGCCTTGGGTGGCGCAGTAGTTAAGCAACTGCCTTTGGCTCAGGGCGTGATCCCAGAGCTCTGGGATCGAGCCCCATGTCAGGCCCCTCCGCTGAGAGCCTGCTTCTTCCTCTCCCACTCCCCTGCTTGTGTTCCCTCTCTCCCTGGCTGTCTCTCTCTCTGTCAAATAAATAAATAAAATCTTAAAAAAAAAATCACAAGATAACATTTATGGAACAGCTAGTATGAACCAGACACTGTAATTTACACCTATGGTCTCACAAGTCATCACAACCCTGTCAAGAGAGCTGCATTTGATTCCCCAGTTGGGAAACAAAGAAGCAGGGTTAGAAATTTGACCTAGGGGGCGCCTGGGTGGCACAGCGGTTAAGCGTCTGCCTTCAGCTCAGGGCTTGATCCCGGTGTTATGGGATCGAGCCCCACATCAGGCTCTTCTGCTATGAGCCTGCTTCTTCCTCTCCCACTCCCCCTGCTTGTGTTCCCTCTCTCGCTGGCTGTCTCTATCTCTGTCAAATAAATAAATAAAATCTTAAAAAAAAAAAAAAGAAAAAGAAATTTGACCTAGGTCAGAAGCTAGCTAGTGGCGGAGCTGGGAGGTGGGGACCCTAGGGAGTGGAACACTAAAGTGTACCCTCTTTGGCTTTACTGATGACCTAAGGATTCACACCCTTATCAGAAGCAAAACCCATCCTGGACCACCATTTTCTTATACTCCAGGGCATTCCCCTTATTACAAATGAGTTCCCGAAGGTTCTTTGGGAAGCTGAAGAAACTGAACCTGCCTGTCCCTTTGTAGGCTTAATGTTTATGTATTCTTTACCTTTAACACTGAGTTTTTAACTAAGAATAGGAAGTAGGAAATTCTGGCACAGCTGTCGATGTTTTGCCCAATGCCATCCATGGCTCCCTAGTGGCTGGTTATCTCGACGGTTGAACCTCGAAGTGTCCAGGGCTAGCGAAGCCGAATAACCGTCTCATCGTTCTGTGTTCTGCTGCCTTGCTGCCGTAAGCATGAAGCTGTAAGCTGCCTATCAGGAATTTAGAAGAGAGCCCAAGACCATGGCAGTGGCATCTGGATGTGCTGTATGCAGAGGACGTTAAAATGCTGCCACCTTCTGTTTAGCCCCAGTACTGCCGCCGGAGCCCTGCCCACCGCCTCCCTGCTCCCGGAGCTGATTTATACCGATCCCTAACTGCACTTCTGCAATATATAATATGACAAGCTAAACGCAGAGCCTGCCAAAAAATCTTGATAGGCCCAGCTTTTGTGCTGCAGCACTTGAAAAGACCATTACTACTGCCATCCCACTAAAGTGTGCTCAATATTTTTGACAGTGAATTATCTGAGCCGCAGTTTATCTCTGCATTCACGGGGTAGGGGCGGGCCTCGCCATTTAAAGATTCAAAAGAGGGAAGATAAAAGGGGTGGGGGAGGGATAATTTCCCCTTGTTACTGGATGGTTTTCCAGATGTGGCAAGGGCCCTAGATTTATTCTCAGGTGCATTTTCTGCTGAGCCACTCAAAAAAAAAAAAAAAAAAAAAAAAAAAAAAAAAAAAGAAAAATAAATAGAAAGAAATAGCATGGGCAGGATTGAAAGTGAGGGAATGGTACCAGCACCTCCATTTTTCTCCAAGGAAGAGGGTTGTACTCAAGAGATAGTGTGTGCCCGACCCCAGCAAGCTGGGCCTCTAGGACTGGCGGGTCAGGGACAATCACATCTTGGAACCCTATAGCAATCACTGACACCATACAGCGTGATTCCATAGATCTTGGAGCTCTGTTGGCCTGCAATCCCATCCTTTATTTCTCCCCAGAAAGCGAAAGCAGGCTTCATTTTAGCTCAGCCTCACAGCAGTGCAAAATTAGGTTTGTCCAGGATCATTTTAAGATCCAGCACATGGCCACCTCCAATCATGTGTGCGCACTTAGGCCTGAGCAAGTTGGAATTCCTTATACATTAAAATACCGGGATTGTTTAGTAAAGCTGAGAAGTCAGGAATGGAAAACAGTTCTAGAGGCCAAAACTGTCTACATAAGTGCTTACTGACCAAATTTTTATTGACTAAGAACCTTATAAGCCTTATAGATCTATGATTATACTCAAATCTTCTCTTGGGTCTAAAATTATCTATCCTCTATCTATCTCTCGATCTATCTATCTATCTGGTTTTGTGTCTCTTGCTACAAGAGACAAATAAACAAACAAAATATGTATTATTTCCTCCTGAAGGCTTATAGAAAAAAAAATCACTTAATCCTCTAGTTTCTTCTAAAATAAATAATAACATTCTTAACGCTCTTACTTATTTTATATCATTTATGCATCATCTCCCTAGAAATCCTCCTCTATATTTCAAGTCTTACATGCATTATACCCTTAACATTAATTGGAGACATTCTTACTGATCTTGGATCTTGCAATTCCCTAAACTAATTAATAACTTAATTGCAAATAATTTCTAATATAAATGCAGTAAAACAAGATTTTCATATTTTTAGGGACAATTCTGTGTTTAAGGAAAATTAACACCTCAGTTAAGGATGCTATGTAACCCTAAGGTGCACATGCCTGCAAAGAGTAATCCTCCCCCAGCCTGGGTTGAAATGTTGTCAGCAGAGAGCTTTCTGGAAGGACAGAGTGTCTGTACTTTTCAAGGGCTCATGCCCAAGAGTCAGGCACCTACAATGGGCCAATCACAGAAAGTCACTCTGACATAGGAACTCCCAGATGGACCAAAGGTCGCAGTAATTCAGGTGCATATGATTTCCCTACATACTTTAGTATCCAGACTCCCATGCCCATTAGTAAAATGTTTTTCATTTTCAGTTTCTTCAAGTCGAGCAAATACAAGCAAACACTTCCCAGCATTCTGATTTTATTCATATCCGGTTTAACAGCAACCTCTCCCTTCTTTTGGTAACTGAACTCAATTTTACTGACTGGGCCAGAAAGAAAAATCATAAAGCAGCTGTGCCCTGAGAATCATACAACCCTCAACTCTCAGACCTTCTTAGCAACCTTGCAGAGTATCTAACTTACAGGAGTGAAAGGGAGCTAGGGAAGACACCTTGTGTTGGACACCGAGGCAGGAGGTCCTCTCAGAAAATCAGGTCCAGAAAAACAAGGTGTTTCAAAGCTAGATTGAGCAAGAGAGTTCTTGATGCAATGCCATCACTATCTGTGAAGAAACCAAAATGCAGGGACTCAGCTATGATGATAGAGCTAGTTTAGTTAGGAATAAACCTAGAAACAAGTCCACTAGCTGGCATTCCTCTCCTTCAACTTCAACATGAATTCCAGATATTAATAACAAAAGAAAATTCAGGGAGTTTTGAGTATTTTATTGAGTAAGAAACAAATTGGGAACAGAGGACTTCAAAACCTTCTCAGGAAAGTTAAGGTGAGGTTTATAAAGCCAGGGAGAGGAAGTTTCTAAAACTTAATTCTCACTGGTTAAGAGAGCAGGTTACTAAGACCATCCCTGATTGGCTATAGTGTGTTGAGTCCCATTGAGAAGGAGGAAGGAAGGAAGGAAGGAAGGAAGGAAGGAAGGAAGGAAGGAAGGAAGGAAGGAAGGAAGACTGAAACTTCCTCCACAGTTTAAGTGTGTATTTCAGGGAAGTGGGTGCTTGTGAGTTTGGCTGAACTGGGTTGGACAGGCTCTTTGGCTTAGAGGCAAAAGGTGGTCCTGGCCTCCATTTTGATTTGAATTGACGTTAGTGGACAGACACAGGCTCACGCCAAGAGGCTCACGGTCAGCAGTCTGTATTTTTACATGACATGGATGGCCTGAACACGCCGCTTCAGGAAAAGCCACATTCCTTCATAGAGTAACTTGCCATTGATTTTTAGAGAAAGACTTCTGGAATGAAAAGTAAGAAATTAATTATTCAAGTGTCTAACCAAAGGGTCACCGAGGTTAAAGGACTGAGACGAGTTTTCCTGCTTCCTGTTCCTCTACAGTTAGAGTATTCAGGTTGATTTCTGGGGAAGAGAGAATTGTGAGTATCCTTCCTCCCCACCCCCCCACAAAAGCTGAAATGTTAAATCTGCTCAACTCTGACCTCCCTCTTATCCTCCAGCCTCTTCCCAGTAAGAAGAGATATGGTCAAAGCCTTCATTCTCTTACTGGTCTCTCTCAAATCTTAAAAGCTTTAAGAACAATGAGTTATTCTTTTTCTACCAGGAGCTCTCATTTCTAAATTATTCTAAGTAGTTTTGTCAATATGCTTAACAGAAACAAATTCAGGGTTCCTCTTATGAGGGTCCTAAAAGAAAACAGATGCGCCTGGGTGGCTCAGTCCGTTAAGCATCTGACTCTTGATCTCGGCCCCAGTGGTGATCTCAGGGTTGTGAGATGGAACCCCACATCAGGCCCTGTGCTGAGCAAGGAGTCTGCTTGAGATTCTCCCTCTTCCTCTGACCCTCCTGCTTGTGCCCTCTTTCTCTAAAATAAATAAATCATTCTAAAAAAGACAGATATGGAAACTTTTATAATTGGTTTCAGTCACAGGAATGGACTAGAGGGAGTCATGATTCGAGATTTTGTTCCTTCCGGAGGCCCCCACAAGCTTTCTACAACATTGTTATCTCCCACTCAGAGTACCACAGATGGATGAACGAATTCTGACCACCATTATGACCTTCAGACATTGGTGGACCTTCTCCCGCTGGAACCGAAATCCCAAATAGCAGGCAGTGAGCAGCTGCCTGCTTCTCTGGGCCCTTCTCCCACCCCCCACTTCCCCCCCAGAGCTGCAGGCCCCAGGCAAGAGACACAGAAGTCAAACGGATGCATTTCTTTCTCCTTCTGCCTCGGATAGGGAGCTGGGGCCCGCCTCTCTGTTACCAGTGGGAGAAAAGGTAGACCCATCCTATTTGATTAGGACCGTCCCCGTCACACGGGAGCTGCAATTAGTCCACGCCAGGCTTATTCAGGCCCTGGATTCTTTTCAGAAGTGAAGCAGGGAACACTTGAGGTCTATTGAATCGGAGCGTGGCATCTGGCGCACACCGAGGGGAGAGGTCGGGGGTCAGTGCTTGATTTTGATAAAGCGTGCCAGATTAATTGTCCCCGGTAATCCTGTTTGTCATGGTAGATATGCAGAGGAGTCTTTGTGGCACAGGCCCACATATGGGCCAGCCTGCTGCTTGCCTNTTCAGCCCCCCCCCCCCCCCCAGCACATGCTCTCCACAGTTGGACTCGTTCCCAGGGCCCCGTTTGCCGGGGGGGCGGGGCCTCTGGCTTCTACTGAGTGGTCCCCTCTTTCTGCAAACAGGCCTCATCCTCAAGCCTGCCCGGGCTGCAGAAAGGGGCTGCGTTATTCAGAGGGCCTGAAGAGGGAAGGGGAAAGAAGGGGGGCTGGGGAGGAGAGCAAGAAGGGGCTGAAGGGGGAGGGGGGCATTCAGACACCAGGGAGTGCGGTGAAAGACTCTCTAGACCGAGGAGGGGGTTGGGGGCAGAGAAATATAATTACCAAAAAATAGCAGCCGTGTACTTCGGGCAGCACACTTCAGGAGGCTGATTATAGCTCCTCTCCAAATCTGAATCTATCACCAAATTATACCCTGCCTCTTTTGTAAAATAAATGTTAATAAGAGGTAATTTGGGCCCTGCTGATTGTTAAGCTCAATGGAGATAGACAATTTTTTTTTTCTGCCTCTGTGTGTGTGTGTTTATTTTAATATCTGGAGGGTTTTTTTTCCCCCCTTCCAACCGGAATTGATATTCACCCACAAAAGATGGGACAAATATTCCATGGGCTGACCCAAGTGCCAGGAAATCGGGAACAGTTTGAGTTTTGTGGCAAAGGGTGAAGGTAGATTGGCAGCTGGTCCCCAGTCCACTGAAGGGTGCCGTTGCTGTGCGCCGGGGAGAAGGTCCCCTAAGATTTAGCAGCCAGTGGGGCCCGGAGAGGAGGAAGGCAGCACCGCCTGCCTGGTGGGAAGAGGAGGGTCCTTGCTCTAAATAGCTTTGCCTTTCTTTGGTTTAAAAGCAGGACTTTTTTTTTTTTTTTTCATTTACATAATCATTATTTTGAGTTGCTGACAATTCTTTTGGGGGCTTTTATATTTAAAAGCACAAAAAAATAAGAGACAATCCTGTGACAGATCTTTTGAAGATGTTCTTATGATGTGTATTTATGAACAGATTCAGAAATGCAGCGATTAGAAACAATGAATAATAATGTTCTGATCAGACAAAAGCATGGAGATATTAAAATACAAATCCTTGATCACAATCGCCCTGAAGCAGCCCTCCATGTCTCTTTCCCGCTCTGTGCCTCCCATCTGCAGGGCGGGGATGGGGTCGGTCACCCAGGGATGGTCCCTGACCTCAAACTGTTTAGTCTCCTGTTGTCGGTTCTCACTTAAATGCCTTGAATACTGTGCGTGCGTGCATGTGTGTGTGTGAGATAACTTGACAATGTCATTATTGATTTCAAGGGAAAAAGAATAGATTTTTCAAAATTTAAGAACTTGAACTAAGAAGACATCATTAAACTGCTTTGTTGTTGTTTTTTTTAAATCTAGATATTCAAAGGAAAAGGTTTTGTGTGGGTTTTGTTTTCCTCCCTACCCAAATAGTTGACTTGTTAAATACTTATTTCTTTTTGGGGATATATATTTCAATATTTATTTGTTTTACTTTCTATAATAGAGCAGGCTGGGGACTCAGGAACTCAGCGCTGGCTACGTATGACCCAGAAACAAAGTTCCTACCTGTATCAAGCTTATGGTATGTGAGGATTCACTGTCGCTTCACCAGTGCATATCACTGGGCCAGGCACATTCTATGAGCTCACTCAATTTTATTGATTCAAAAAAATTATTGAATAAATAGCAAACAAAACAAAGCAAAACACCTTGACATTTCCAAGGGGGAAAACTTGCTTTAACTTACGTGTTATATTATAAAGAAGGAGAGGGGCACCTGGGTGGTTCAGTCGGTTAAGCGTCAGACTCTTGGTTTCCGGCTCAGGTGCTGACCTCAGGGTCATCAGATTGAACCCCGTGTCGGGCTCTGCACTTAGCACAGAGTCTGCTTGGGATTCCCTCTCTCCCTCTTCTTCTCCCTCTGCCCCTCCCCCCACTCACGTTTTCTCTCTCAAATAAATAAATCTTAAAAAGAAAAAGAAGGAGAAAAAAGACTAGAAAGAGGAAAAGAAAACAAAGAAAGAAATACTGGTTTTAACCACATAGTCTAGGCTGGTATCCCATATAATCCTAAACAGAACCTATGCAATGGAGGGACTGATAACTCAACCAGGGCACGAGGGTGCCTCCATACTAGTTAGGTGGTTAAAATCACGCAGTAACCCTGTAAGATGGGTTGTAGTTGATGCCCAAACATCACTGATGAGAGGCCCAGGCATCAGTATTTTGTAATGCTTCCCAGGTGATTCTAACAAAAATGCAAGATGGAGAAGCATTGGTTTTCAGTCCTGTTTTTCAAACCTTGATGTGCCAATTACTAGGGGGTCTTGCCAAGATGAGGTTTCCCACTAGGTTGGTTAGTGGGGCCTGAAATCCTATAGATCTAACATCCTATAGATCCCTCATCAAGGGATGCTGTTGTTACTGATGGCCTCTGGACCTTCTTTTGAGAAGCAAGTCTTTAAAGAGTAAGCAATTCCCACAATGGCCAAACCGCACTTCAACCCCTGGTTTTTCCGACTGAAGAACCCACATTCTCGAGCCCTGTCATATTCTGCCTCCCATCAAATTAAATCCAGCATATATGGAAGCATGGTGAATGGGAAGAACACTCCTCTACAAGTCTGGAGATCTGGGCCTTTGTTACAGGTCTTCCTCTGCCTTTGACTTTGGGTCTTGCCTCCTTGGTCTTGGTTTTCTTCTCTGTAATTTGTAGGGTTCCAAATTGGTTATAGTTGCTGTCCTTGGATTCTTGATGTATCACCTAATTAAAAGCCATCCATAACAATTCCTTTTCTTTCTTTCTTTCTTTCTTTCTTTCTTTCTTTCTTTCTTTCTTTCTTTCTTTCGGATATGTGTGTTTCATTATCTGCTTTCTAGGATGAAAAGAAGAGAAAAGAGTATGAGTGTTATTAAGAGGGGCCACTGTTCCTATAACATCCCTAGAACAACTCCACAAGATGTCCTATGTTTTAATTTCCCCCTTTTTGTGTACCACTGCTTGGTCATTTGTTCAGTAAAGAAAACCAATTAAAATGGAAATCTGTGAGGAGATATTAATTATTTATGTCTTAGCATGGTATGGTGCTTTCAGAGTGCCCCAAGGAACTTGGAAGCAGGCTGGAGAGAAAGGGCAGACCTGGGTGATGGACAAATGGGAACATCATGAACCAGAGCTGTGATACCTGAGCCTGCCTGGCTGAGGTGTAGATATAAAACAGATTCAGAAAGAGATAAATACCATACCTAACTTTTTTCTTTTTTGGCTGGATACCTGGAGAAATCTGTCTCTGGGTCTTGCAGCCTTGGCACTGGCAGAATCCTCCTGAAGAGAATGGAAAGTGACCAACACTTAACTAGCACCTCTCTCCCTCACGTTAGCATGGCCCGAGCCAAATGCTTTCGAACTTGGATGATTAGGCTCGACGGGAGCCAACTGCCTTCCTCTGGGATGGAGGCAAACACTGCCCATCTTCCTCTCATGCTCTATGTGCTGTTAGAACACAAACATGTGCTTCTGAATTCCTAAGGTCAGTTTATACAGGCCCTGTGTCTGGGAGACCTGGGCCAGAGAACGAGCTGGAAAGTAAGGTTTGTGTGTATCAGGAGAACCACAGACTTTCGGGAAGGCCTACTACATACGCAAGCAACACTGTCCTCATTTCACTTCTTCACAATTCACTTTTATTCAACTTATTCACATCTTAATTTCTCGGCCGAGGTTAGCCGAAAAGCTTCTTTGTCGATGTCCAAGTGAGTTTGACAAGTCAGCCCCACAAAATGCCTGAGAAACTGCTGCGGAAAAGCAGCAGCCTTCCATCCTAAGCATGCCTGTCAGACAGACCATCGCTTAGAACCAGCTTTCCCATATCGCTTTATTTCCACTCCACAACAAGCCATCGCCTTGCTCACAATGCTTTTGCCAAATTTTACAAGGTCAAGAATTCTGTGATGGGGAAAAAACAGCTCGAGGGAAACGGGGAGTAATTCATGTTTTATTCAGAGGGTGGCTTCCTCTGAGCGAAGCATTATTCCTTTCAGGGCTGTCTCTTAATGTTGAAGTTTAAAGAGTCTTGAAGCTTAGAGTGAAAACTTTGCTCATCTGTTTCGCTCTCCCCAGTGGGCTAAGGACTCTTATGCTGGGTTTTAATGCTTTTTGCCAATTCAATAATCCTCAGACTCCTAATGGCCACTCATGCTGTGGGCTGTCGGCAGGAACAGGTCAGGGTGACAGGGAACGGTGTGATTCAGTCAGGTTACTTACATAAGATCCATCTCACTGGATTTCATCTCCTGAGATAATACTGAGGAATAATTTTTGCCTCTATCAAACAATAGCACAAATAGAGACATTGCCTGTTGTTGTTATTGCCTTGTTTTTGTTTTTTTCCCCCCATGGAATTATTTAAAACCAGGTCAGGGAAAGAAGCGCTTCGTCAGTCTGTGCTCTGTATATCTCTCTAGGGGAAGGAAAATGAATCTTCCCTCACTCTTAAAATCTTCTCATTGTTGGCCTGCCTCTCCAGTTCTCCAGCGTGCTCTCACCGTGGTATGACATCTTGCAAATGAAAGAACTCTGGAAAGCTACCAAGGGAATGGTTTGCTTCAGGCAGCTGCTAGAATTACTTGTTCAAGTCTGGAGATTCAAGCTTTCCTGAGTTATTTAGTGCCAATAGTGGCTCTTTCTCTCCCATTTGTCATCATTCATCATCCTACTTATCCCAAGAATTCTTACCTATTTACCATTAATAATAACAATAATAATAATAAGTAGTAGTAATATTATGAGCCCTTATTACCTGCTCACTTCACTATTTTACTGTATATTAACCCCAAAAGTGTCGGTAACTTGCCTGAGGTCCCACGAGCTACCATATAGTAGTCAGACTCCAAGTCTATCCTTGACCACAGCACAGCAGGAATACAAAGAATGAAATAAGCAAACACTTGGAGGTTACTTGCAACATATAAAGCAAAGGGTTCAACTGAAAAAATAAATATGTGTGTGTGTGTATATATATATA